>NC_022009.1:9771690-9773309 GCF_000317375.1 Microtus ochrogaster | reverse complement strand
AGGGTTGACTGTCACATGTACAGCACATTGTGACACACAGGGTTGAATGTTTGTAAAGTGACTCACTGCTGTGTCCCCAACACTGACCATATGAGCAAAACAAACAATGAGCAAGTAAGTCTGAAGGGTCTGGGTTAACATTCTCTGTGTGGTTATTGTGCTCTCAATAAAAAGAGTAAAGAATGGGCCAATGAGATGGCTCAGCTGGTAAGGGGCTTGCCTCACAAGCCTGAGGACCCAAGTTTGGTCCTCATAACCCAGGTGAAGGTGGAAGGAAGGAGCTGACTACACAAAGTTGTCCTCTGAGATCCACATATACATGTATGACCCACTCCCCATCACACATATGAATGATGATGATGATAATAATAATAATAAACAATAACAAATCCTTTCTGCTTTTGTTTTTCAAGACAGGGTTTCTTTATGTAACCTTGGCTGTCCTAGAACTTACTCTGTAGACCAGGCTGGCCTTGAACTCACAGAGATCTACCTGCCTCTGCTTCCCGAGTGCTAGAATTAAATGTGTGTGACACTACCACTTGGCCCAATAAAAATAAACATTTTATAATATTTTTAAAAGTGTAAAGGAGATTTGTGTGCACTTGCCAAGGGTACTAGTCAGTGAAAAAAATCAGCCAACCAACCAACCAACCAAACAAACAAACAAACACACAAACAAGAACCCAGGAAGGTACACCTACTCTCAGGTAAGTGGATATTTTCCCCAGAAGATGCATAAGAAAATGTGAATAGAACAGAGGATGACCTAGGCATGAAGCATGAGGAAGTTGTAAGGGGGATTTGCCCCCTCATCTTATACACTTCTACATGGCTTGATTTTCTTACTCGAGTGTTTGCATGGCTTCTGCCATTTGTGAATGTAAACTGTGGTGATGTAGGTGTTAGTTTGTGGAACCCTTTTCTCTTCCTCCTTTCTTCTTCTTTGCAAGTGTGAACCCAGTAAATATTACTCTCGTGTTCTTTATTTGTGGGTATCTCTGTGTAGGGTGCATGTGTGTATGTGTGCAGGTGTACTGCACATTAGTGCACAGGTGTGGTGTGTGTGTGTGTATATGCACGCACACACGTGCACATGTAGTATCCACCTTAGTTTTTGAGGTAGTGTCTCTAATTGTATGTGACTTGGAGTTCACTGACTGGGCTAGCTGGGAAGAGCTGGGAAGAAACGATGTAGGATGGGGCAACTGTCCTCTAAGAGATGGATGGGTGGTCAGAGCTGTCCAGAAGCTCCCAGAACACTCAGCAATATCACACGATTCAACGGTTAAGATGGGATAGTTATTAAGAGTTCAGATATCTGTATTTCGGTATTAGATCAAGCAATTAATGGTACCCTGTTTTTCATAAACAAAGGTGTGGACACGATGGTCAGTGGTTGGTCTCAAGGTCCATTAGAACTGTGGGCACAATTTTCTTCTCTTCCCTCAGAGACATGTAGCATAGTGGCAAGCTTTGGGGCTAGAGGAAGGCAAAGCTAGACCTGTGGACTTGAGGTGTGTGTCTCCGTATGAACAAGCACAGCCTCGGAGCCTCAGGATCCTCATCTGAGAAAGGGGAGAAGGAGGAGGAGGAAGAGGAGGAGGAAGAGGAGGAGG
>NC_022009.1:9757532-9771590 GCF_000317375.1 Microtus ochrogaster | reverse complement strand
GAGGAGGAGGAGGAGGAGGAGGAGGAGGAGACCCCACTTGCCTGCTAGGAGGACTCTGGAAGCCAGCAGAGAGCCCAGAACTCGCAGCTCTTGAGTATGTGTGAGTTTCAGCATGTCAGCTGCAGACAATTGTTTCCCACCTGCCTCTAGCCAGGGGCTGCATAGCCTCTTATCTCCACTGGATTAGCCCAGATTGGCTGATCCCCTCTACTGCATGGGAAACAAATGTGCACTTAGACAGTTCCCATCATGGTCTGAGGCTCTAGTGGGCCAGGACAGCACAGCACCACCAGGCAGCTGGGATGTGTCCTGGGTTGCGCACAGATGGGCCCCAGGGAGAGCTGTTGTGTGATAAAGAGATTGCTAGTTTGCCTTCTTTACAGCAACAATCGAGGATGGCCCACTCTAGTGCAGATGCTTTCCAGCTGTGCCCTACTGAGTGATCCTCAGGCTCCACCCTGAGATAGCACAAGTGGTTTTCTGTCGTGCATCTGGGATCCTTTAAAAAGGAAAGAAAGAACTGGAGAGAGAGGTGGCTCAGCCATTAAAGGCTAGGCTCACGACCAAAAAGGAAAGATAAAAAAAAGCGGGGAGGAGGGAGAAAGAGAAAGGTGTTTTCATCCTTTTCATTTCCCCAAAGGCCAAGAGATAATAATTCACCATTTGTTCATACTTTCATTTATCCGTACTTCCTATACTTCAAAGTTCTGGCAATGGTGTGTTGAATGTACCCCCTGTCAGTCCTGGGCCAGAAAAGAAGATTACTTCATGGGGGTTTGCAAGGGAGGAGTAGACAATATAGATGTGATGTCATGGGAATCATGAGATAGTACCATGGGTACCGCTGGGCATCACGCCTTTTCTGTTACAAGCTGTAGAGCTGAAGCTCTCACGGGTGATTGGGCTTGAGCTAGCCAATAGGGATACAGAGATGCTTTCACACTTGACTCTTCAGAACCAAATCTTCCCTAATATCGGGGACGCTGAAGGTTTTGCGTTCTATTTATTTTGATTTAGCATTGATATGTCATAGAATGGTTAAGAAGCTGTGACCTCAGTGTGATTCCCAGACTCCCATAGCAGCTGGCTTTTGCCTTTAGGGAGTGTGACATGCCAGGAGAAGCTGTGAAGACTGAGGAGAGGGTAGGTGCAGGAAGAGGGGAACACATGGGGTCGTGTCCAGCTTCTGTAGCTCCTCCAGCAGTGGCTGCATCTTTTCTCTGCTTAGCCCCATGAGACTGCAGCTGGGGTGATGACTGTCAGGCAGTCTTTTGCTGAGTTCAGGACTGGGTGGTTGCCGCTTTCTTCTCTCCCTGCTGTCATTAATTCATGGGCCACAGAACTGTCCCCTGTTTTGGCACCCAGTACTCCATCACCTGTGTAACTAATTTCCTGCATTGATTTCCCCTCTTAAAAATAGACTGGGTTCTTTGTTGGGCCCTGACGGTTACAAGTAGACAGATGGGAGGAAAATCAAGCACATTTAAATACTTCTCAAACAATAAATGCAGTGAACATTTGCTTCAGGGTTACCTTGGAAACAAATCAACTCTCTTAATATGAACATTTGGAGGCCGGGTATAATTAGACCTTTGCTGGTCGAACAATTTACAATAGTTTAAGATTTTTGAAAGTCAAGAAAAATCTACTACATGTGTAATTGAAGAAGAAGAAGAAGAAGAAGAAGAAGAAGGAGAAGGAGAAGGAGAAGGAGAAGGAGAAGGAGAAGGAGAAGAAGAAGAAGAAGAAGAAGAAGAAGGAGAAGGAGAAGGAGAAGGAGAAGGAGAAGGAGAAGGAGAAGGAGAAGAAAAGATCAGTCAGCACCTCCTTTCTCTATTACACACATCTCTTGGAGACAGCCAGCCTAGCCTCCTTCCCTCCCTCTCTCAGGGGAGATCAAGAGCAGGAGTGTGGGCAGCTGTGGCAAAGGGTGCTGGGAGCTCTTGAGCTCTTTTGTTCTTGTGCCGAAAGGCCCAGGGAGCGAAGCAGATACATTTGTGCCAGGAAAACTACACAGTGTGGTAACTGGGTCTCTCTCTTTACTTCTTGGCTCTGTCAGGCTCAGTCTACTGAAGTCTTCTTTGAGGTTTTGGTAAAAATGCAAAACATACTTTCTATTATTATCCACTGTTTTTTTCAGAGGACAACCCTCTCAGATGTTCAATACAGCCTTTGTACCCATGATGCCGAGAGCATGGTAAGGGTTCACATAGGCACATGTGCCGTGTTGTTCAAAGCAGCTTCCTTGAGGACATCCAACACACCAGGGACCTGGGTGGCTGGAGCCTGCCCAGAGACGCAGGCACAGTGTCGGCTTTGCAAGCCTTCAGTCACAAGGCAGGAATTCACAAAATTCAGCTTCACACTATACTTCCCAGTAAAGTCAGAAGCATCCAGGCCAGTTCGAAAATAAGGCATTCATTTATCAAGGCAAAGCGTAAGGCAGGGTGAGGTTCAACCGCCGAGGCAGCCGTCCAGATTTGTGTGAAAGGAACAGCCCCTCGGAATTTTTCTGGGCACATTTACATATCCCCAAATCTTCTAACTGAATAAATTTGACTCACAGCTTGTGTGATTTACCCACATGCTAACAGAGCAAGTTTATCCTTGCCTCTGTCCACAAAAAGGAAAAGGTAAAAAGGCGTATTTCAAGAACTCATGTCATTACATAACTGTGGTAGCGCAGTGGACAGAGAGCCCCACCCAACGTGAGGCAGGCCTTCTGCAGTTGCTGTTTCGGAGTCTTCGGCCCTCAGGATGCTGTGGGGCCGGAGCATTTGTTGAGACATTAATCCCCATCGCTTCCCCTGTTTTCTCTGTTTTAAGCAGAATGGCGCAGCCTGCATTCTCGTCTCTCGGGGGACCTCTTGCCGGCAGCCTACCTCACTAAGGTGATGGTGTCAGGGGAAGTGGGGGCCGGGAAAGAGTGCACTCTTTCTAAGTAGCCTATTTATTTCTATTATCTTGTCTCCTCGAGATTAAGGTGGGGAAGTGGAAATTCTCCAAGATGAACTGTAACTTATCTGATGGGGAAAAAGCCAGGCTCTAAGACAGGAAGTAACTCACTCAAGGTCCCAAGGATAGCAACTTATGGAGCTGGGCTTTGAAGCTGTGCAATAAATAAATGTGACATTGTAATGCTTCCTATGATTCCATTAATATTGTTGTCTCTGTATATTAACCCTGTGACTCTGGAGTTAGGTCACTGTAACTGTTTTCCTGATGGGTTCATTCTTCTTTGGACATAGAGACCAGATGTGTGTAGTTCAGAAAGTCAAGTATATTTAAGCCCCATTGGCACTTGAAACATACAATTGATCCTTTTCTATTGTCTCTTTCTTATTTTTTTCCATAATTGAATAATATAAGTAACTATAACAGTCTCCTAAGCTGCCATCTAAATACAGCACTTCATTCAAATGCCCAGAACACACACACACACACACACACACACACACACACACACACACCCCACATTCATGCACACACAATATCCGATAGGATACTTGGAGATAGAGAACCTAACACACTAAATTGACTCTGAGTTCTTAGCGTCACCATTAGTTGTTTCTCAAATGTTGCAATAAAAGCATCACTCACATTCCATCCAAATCATCCTTTAAAAGCACAAATTTAGCTTCTTGGGTGATAGTGTGGGTTGGAAACGGCCTGTATGTGACGTGGTGAGTGAGAAGACTCAGTATAGAAATGAACCCTATTCCCAAGTGATGGAGGAAGGTCATTGGTTAATTAATAAAGAAACTGCTTGGCCCTGATAGGTTAGAACATAGGTGGGTGGAGTAAATAGAACAGAATGCTGGGAGGAAGAGGAAGTGAGCTCAGACGCTATGCTCCCCTCTCCTGGGCAGATGCGATGAAGCTCCGACCCAGGATGGATGAAGGCTAGAATCTTCCTGGTAAGCACACTTTGGTGCTACACACATTAATAAAAATGGACCAGGCAGTGTTTAAATGAATACAGTTTGTCTGTTGTTATTTCGGGGCATAAGCTAGCCAGGCAGCCAGGAGCCGGGTTGTGGAAAGAGGCCTGCAGCTTCTACAACACCAAGGTTTGAACCAGTCTAAACCGGTTTGATCCAGCCTGAACCGGTTTGATCTGGTCTGGCCCGGTTTGAACTGGCTTGATCCCGTCTGAACTGGCTTGATCTGGTTGGGAGCCTTTTGGTCCGGTTTGAACCAGCCTGAACCAGTTTGATCTGGTCTGAACTGGTTTAAACCGGTCTTAACTGGCTTGATCTGGTTTGAGCCGGTTCGAGCTAGTTTGAGCTGGTCTAAACCAGTCTGATCTGTCTTGATCTGGTGACGAAGCACACTAAGGGACCCAAAACAATGACTTAGATCTCCAATAGACTCAGCAGTTTTATAGTGATATACAAGTGTGTCTTGTCCGCACTGGGAGAGGCTGCTTTGGTGAACTGCTGTCACATGGATCTTGAGTGTGTCCCAAAGACCCATATGTGAAGGCCTGGTGTCCCTGGAAGCTGGTGGAATATTTAGGAGATAGGTGTGAGAGACTCTATACTGACTTCACTATTTAGCTTTATCACTGTTGAGAAAGTCCAAATCCTCAAAACTTAAATTCTGTTCAGTCTTACTCACTGGCAATAAAAAGATGCCCCACCAACTCTACCATGCACTTCCATGTAACTTTGACACACATACACACACACAGACACAGGGCCACACAGTTGTGTACCCAGGAACACACTTGCTTACCTCCTCATTCTAATAGGCAGTCACAGCAATGAACTTCAGGGAAGGAGCAGTTCGTGACCATTCGATGGGCGCCTCCAACATGCACTACGTGAACCTGAGGTTCGTATTTATGTAGCGAGTTCAGCTTTATCTGTTGAAGAGGAGAAAAGGTCTTAGAAGGCAAAGCTAAGCCTAGGACATCATAGTTGATCAGCCAGCTAGCACTGTGGGTTCATCACAAGTTCAGCACCCACCCCAACTAGGGACAGACACATGAAGTCCTATGTGAAAATGAATGGGGACATTTTTTACAGGCATTCCCAGCAAGCCCCACACTGACACTCATACCAGGATCAGAGGCAAATGGCCAAAGTTAAGCTTTCTCTATTCTACCCAAATCCCAGCTTCCAATTTCTTGCTGCCTTTGTGTTCAGTATGACAATATACATTTCAATCTGTGTAAATATATATTTCTTTATATGTGAAGAATTCCAGGAATGCAAAACTGTTAGCCATGCCTACAGGGTAAGGAAATCTAATATCAGAAGGTTATACAAAATTTACTCTTCATGATTTAAATGCAAGGCTATTTAAAGCCTTGTGCTGTGAGATATAGTGAGAATTGGAAGGTCTGACATAGTCCATGACCTCTGCAGCCTCATTCCTCCCAAAAGATGTTCAAGCACTGGGACTGGGAACCTCTTCTCAATGGTACCCCACTCCCCAGTTCACTTAGAAGACATTCCTTGATACATTATCTGTTTGTCTTAGTTATTTGTCTGTTGCTGATATGAAATATCACGACCAAAGCCACCCGGGGAGCAATGATTTATTTGACTTACACTTCCCAAATCACAGTCACTTGAGGGAAACCAAGGAAGGAATACAAACAGAGCAGGGACGAGAGGCAGAAGCTGATGCTGAGGCCATGGTTACTTGATTACATAGTTACATACTTACTGACTCGCTCCTAATGGCTTTCTTATAGAATCCAGGAATCGCCAGGCTAGGGGCGTCCCAGCTCAAACTGGGCTAGACCCTCTCCTGGTAATTACTAATTAAGAAAATGCCCTACAGAATTGCCTTCAGCTTGATCTTATATGGGCAATTTCTTGATTGAGGTTCCCTCCACTGAGATGACTCTGACTTGCGTCACGTTGACATAAGCAAGCCAGCACAGCATCCAAGTGGTTATGAACTGGAAAGCATAGGGAACCTGTTCAACCCATAGGCTGCAAAATTAAGTGTGGTCAGCAAAGGAGAATGGTGTACAAAGGAAGGAAGTTGGCTAAGGAAGACAGCTTCCTCGTGCCGGGCACAGCACTGGCCTAAATACATACTCTTCGTTGTTTATAGATTTTCTTTTTCTATAGTCACTGGTGGTGTAGTGATAGTTGGCTTCCATTAATTGTAAGTTTATCTCTGTACCTTGTTTGGTTTGGTGTCGTTTGTTTTCTCATTTCAGCTGGTAGTAGGCAGTGAGTCCTCAAGAGAAGGCGGCTCACCAGGAAGATTCCCAAATGAAAATGTAAGAGAGAGTCAAACCAATAGATACACAAGTCAAAACACAGAAACTAAACACAGTAACACAGGTAACACTAAGAAGTAAGGCAATAAAATGCATCCAAAGGATAAGAGCCATTCAATTATCAAATTCAAAGGTTCTGAAATGATTGAAATTTTTGATTCGGAATTCAAACATGTACTCACAAGAATGGTCAATGACTTCAACAAGGAGACAAAAAGGGAAAGGGATGAACCAACTGAAGATGTGAAAGACACAGCTGAGAAACTCAGTAACATGGCAAGGAAATTCATACCTTAAAAACTGTCAGGAATGAAAAATGCACTGGGCAGTGATGGCGCACGCCTTTAGTCCCAGCACTTGGGAGACAGAGGCAGGCGGATCTCAGTGAGTTTGAGGCCAACCTGGTCGGCAAAGTGAGTTCCATGACAGCTAGGACTATTACAGAGAGAAGCCCTGTCTCAAAAACCAAACCAAACAAAAACAAAAACAAAACAAACCCTCAACAAATCAAATAAAAGATACACAACAACCAAAAACATCAGCAATAGAGTAGACAAAGCAGAAGAAAGAATATCATGGACAGAAGATAAGAATGTGAAAATATTACATTCCTATATCAATAAAGAAAAAAGAGAGAAAGAAAAGATCCAAATTAATAAAATTAGGAATGAAAACTGGAATATCACAATATATGCCAACTAAATTTTCAACATCATTAGGAAAAACCTTGAAAAATCTATATTCCAAAATATGGAAAATGTAGGGGAAATAATAAAGTCAGACTCATATGAGCTACCAAAACTAAGCCCGGGAGACAGAAATAAGAGATATATAATAAACAGTGGTCTTGTACAGTAATAAAGAGACAATTAACAAAATAAAAGCTTGTAATAGAATAGGTTTAATGTCAACTCATACCAGACCTTTAAATAATAACACAAATTCTGATCAGGTTATTCCATAAAGCAGATAGGAAAAAAACACTATCAATCTCATTCTGTGCATTAGCTGTTTATCAAAACCTGATCAAGATAAGGACACATAAAATCAATTTTATGATGAACACAGAGGCAAATCTCTCAGAAAAAAGACTGCTCATGATGTTTAAGTTGGCTTTATGACAAGGCTGAAAGAAGGAATCAATATATACAAATCAATATATACAATCCATCACATAGACTCAGGGGTAGAGATCACATAATTATATAAACACATGGAGATGAAGCCTCGGACAAAGTCCACTGTCCCTTCATAGACAGCCTGAAGACACCAGAACATAATAAAGACAAGGACAGACTACAAGCCTGGAGTCAACAATATACCGAATGAAGAAAATCAGTAAGACTCAAGGGGGCCAACTCCCTACACACTTACTCAGCATGGTACTTGATATTGTAGCCTAAGCAAAGGAAAGAAAAGGAAAGGAAGAAGTCAAATTGACTACATTTTCTGATATGATCTTAGATTGCAAAGAACCCCAAAGACTCTCCTGGAGAACTTTTGGAGCTAATAACCTCTTTTAGCACAGGCAGCAGTATATAGCAGCTTTTCTATATGCCAGTATTGAAGACACACAGAAGGAATTCAGAATAGCAATTTCCATCACGAAAGCCTCAAAATAAAATCTGGGAATAAACCTTACCAAGGAGATGAAGGATTGTTACACTAAAAACTTCAAAACATTGAAGAAAAAAATTGAAAGAGGCACTAGAATATGCCAATAATTTTTAACTCAAGGATTTGGAAAATTAATATTGTGAAAGTATATATATATTCTTCCTGCAAGAAATCTACAGATGTAATCTAATATTGATCAAAATTCTAATAATATTCTTTGCAGAAATAGAAAACATATCCTGAAATTAATATAGAAACAAATCAAAACAAAATCCCAAACAACAAAACCACAGACTGTAGATGAAAACTGTGCTTTCATTTTCCAGGCCACCCAGACCCAGATAATCACACAGAAACTATATTAATTACAACTGTTTGGCCAAAGGCTCAGACATATTTTTAGCTAATTCTTATATCTTAAATGAATCCATTTTTATTAACCTATGTATTACCATGATTCTGTGGCTTACCAGTAATGTTCTGGCATCTTTCTCTTTCAGCAGCTACATGGTATCTGCCTGACTCCACCTTCTTTCTCTCTGCATCCAGTTTTCCCGCCTAGCTATATTCTGCCATTCCATTGGCCAAAGCAGCTTCTTTATTAACCAATGGTAATAAAACATATTCACAGCATACAGAGGGAATCCCACATCAACAGACAGACCACTAACCAAACTCTGAATTGCCAAAGCAATCTTGGACAGAAAAAGTAATGCTGGGGGCATTACAATACTTGTTTTCAAACTGTGCTCCAGAGTTTCAGTAATGACTATGGCAGTACTTGAAAAAGATGTGCACAGAATAGAAGACTATAAAAAATAAATGCAGCTATGGACGCTAGACTTTTAGCAAAGATCACAAACACACACATACTAGAGGAAATATAGCATCTTCAACAGTGGTGCTGGGCAAAATGGATTTCCACAGTAGGAAAGAACGTACCTGCAAATGCCACCACATTTAGAGGTTGGGTTTCAATAGAAATATTTCCCAGAGACACAAAGGTTCTGACCTTAGCTGGTATAGATGGCCAGAAGGCACTCAGGTAGAGGCTGTGATAAGATCGTTAAAAGTGATATAGAACTTAGATAGATAGGAGTAGAAATTCAAATCAAAGGGAGATAGTTGAAGGTAAGCCCTGTGTCCTGTGGGTCATCAGAAACACTGAGGAGGACACCTGTGGGAGAAGGAATCCCACAAGATGGTGATGGCATCACACCGTGGCCACAGCTGGTATTTTCCTGCTGCCTCTCTTCAGCCACAATGCTTTTACACTCAGATCATGCTTCCCTGGCTGTGGTCTGCCAACGACCAAGTGCAGTGTGGGTATTAGAGCTGGGCATGGTCTGCCTGACATGCTAAATTCTTTGTTTCCTTTTTCTTGCCAAGTATTTGGTCTGCATTGAAGTCTGGTGGATCTCTGTGCTTACTCACGCCCCTGTCCAGTTCATCCATCCTTCCAGAATCTCTTGTGTTCAACGTCCTAAACAGACATAAGTGGCTCTGAAGGTAGATATGAAGAAACAATAAGACTGGTACTGTCTCACTTATTATCCAGATGTGATATCTAGTTCTATCCATGCTGCTGCAAATATTCCATACACATATATTAATAATATATGAATGGCTGAGGAAATTGTGGCGTCTGTAAGAGTGTCTGTATCCATTTATTCATTGAGGGGTTCCAAGGCTGATTCTGTAACTTGGCTGTTGTGAAAAGTGCTGTAACAGACAGAGGCTTGCAAGTATTTCTGTTGTGTGTTTTGAGTACTCTGGGTAAGTAGCTAGTGGATTTGTTTTTTAACCAAGGTAGTCACTAGCATAAATAAGACTTGTGCATCATTAACCTGCTCTTTGAGAACCTTCTGGGCTACTGAGGTGACTCAGTGGGTGAAGAGCTTGCTGTGAAGCTCTGATGACAGGAGCTTGGGCCCCCAGAACCCATGGAAGTCAGGACTAGAAGAGAGGGTCGAGTCCACAAAGTTGTCCTTTGACCTCCACTTGGTATGTTTAACTCTGTACACACACACATAGACTAATAATAATAAAAAAATAAAGTGAGGGAGATTATGGGCAAGGACAATCTACTAAAATACACTTTCGTTTAAAAATGCATAACATCTAATATCCTGTACGCTGAATTCTCACAATTATTTTTTAAAAGAATCATTGTAGTCTTTGAGTTATACTGCCACCCAATCGTGTCAAGAAATGTTTGCTTCATAACTGCGGGTAAACGCATGGTGCTGTGGCCACATTCCTTATAGACCTTGTGAAACTGGACTGCTAGTCTCTCTCGCTTTTGTTAGCTGCTGTCGATTAGCTCTGAATGCACATCAAGAGGAAACAAAATGTCAGAGTTAGTCAGAAACATCTAAACATGCTTAAATCTTAAACTCATTGAATTATGGACTGAAAAAGTCAAACTTCCCTGTGCTCCGTTTCCTATAAGTGTTTCTGTCACTTAAAAATAAGGTTATCTTTTTCAACATTTTTATTTATGAGCATGTATATGTATATGAGAGAGAGAGAGAGAGAGAGAGAGAGAGAGAGAGAGAGAGAGAGAGAGAGAGTCACTACATAGTTCCAGTTGTCCTGGTAGTTACTATGCAGACCAGGCTGGCCTGGAACTCAAAAAGGTACACCTGCCTCCTTTGTCCTGAGTGTTGGCTTTAAAGAAAAGCTAATCACTCTCAGCTATTGGGAGAAAATTATTTTTGACTACTTTGTAGAAATTTTCAAAGTATTCAGGTGCAATATTTTACAAATCAAAAAACAAAACACAACACAGCACAGAGAGAATCAATGTAGCAAAGATTTCCTAATTAATGTTAAGCAAAGTCTGATGTTATGTGTGAAGCCACCTTCAGCTTTGGGAGAAATTTGAGACAGATGCAGGACCACTGGGAGAGATTTTTAGATGACCTTTCCAGTTTGGAAAAAAGCCAACGACCTCCATCTATAGCAGGTCCCTGAAGGTCGACTGGTTCACGATAGAAAACTGAACTGGTACATTGTTTTATCTTAAGTGGTTCATTTAATTGAACTCATTGGAGCTTAGCAAGAGGCCACCCCAAAAACTCAGCAATTAGTCCTGAGACGTTGCATAAATACAAACTATTTATCTCTGCATGAGACTCAATAAAAACCACATTAAGAAACTAGGAGTTTCTAATTACAAAGGGCCATATGCCTGCAGTCACACAAAGGCTATCGGAGGACCGGCTAGAATGATATCTGTGTAAACTCAGCGGTGCGTGCATTGCTAGCTGGTTGCTCAGTTCCGAGGACTGAGATACCGTTCCTTATCTCAGTGTCCGTCCGAAATCTGCCTGTTAATAGATGTTTCTAGGAGAAAAAAGAATGCATGGTCAAACACATCGGGATTCTTTCCAGCAACTCGGTTTCATCTGCCTTTGTGCTGTTTCTCAGGTAGACTCATCGGATCCTGGAATATGCTTGAATGTACACAGGGCTGTGCAAGAGAAGTATGTAGTATTGGTTGTCCACATTTATCTGACCCAAGAACACTGTTTCTTTTAACTGTCCATTAGGTGGAGAGGAATTATCACTTAAAAAACAAGATTCGAGTCTTAGCTGGGGTCATCCTTGTGGATTCCTGGGAATTTAAGCAATAGAGGAGAGGGTGCCCGAACTGGCCTTGCCCTGTAGTCAGATTGGTGATTATCTTAAATATCACCATAGAACCTTCATCCAAAAACAGATGGAAACAGAGGCAGAGACCCACATCAGACAGAGCACTGGACTGAGCTCCTAAGGTCCAGATGAAGAGTGGAAGGAGTGAAAATATGAGCAAAGAGGTCAAGACCTTGGAAGGGTTCATCCACTGAAACAGTTTACCTGAGCTAATGGGAGCTCACCAACTCTAGCTGGACTAGAAAGGAACAAGCAGAGGACCAAGCTAGTCCCTCTGAATGTGGTTGACAGTTGTATGGCTGGGACAGACTGAGGGGCCACTGGTTCCATTTAACCAGTTATGACTTAAAATAGTTGTATTTTTAATCAAATATGAAAGCAGGAAGAATGCTGTATGTACAAATCAGAGGTCAGGAGATTTTATAACATGTGACTTGCTTGATGTTAAGGTTAACTGTTTTCATTTACACCAAGTATCTAGGCAGACAAATTCCTAATAGCGGTTGGTAGACGGTGCTGAAGGAAGGGGGACAGAGGTTATTGTCTAATGAGTCTGGTTTCTGTTTTGGAAGAGTAAGAGATGGATGGCAGTGATCATTTCAAAACAATATATTCCTTATTATTATTTTATTTTAATTTTTAAAATTTGTATGGGTGTTTGCCTGCATGTATGTCTGTGTACCACGTGGACACAGCACCTGAGAAGGCCAGAAGAAGACAAGGGCTCTCCTGGAATGGGAATTGTGAGCTGCCACATGGGTGCTGGGAATCAAACCTGGGTCCTCTGCTAGAGCAGCCTGCGCTCCTAACCACTGAGCCACCCCGCCAACCAGAACAATATGTTTCTGATGTGCTTAAGACCATTAAACTGTATACTTGAAAACGTTTGAAATGCTAAATTTATGTTAGGTATATTTTGCTCTGCTTTTTAAAAAGGATGCTAAATTTAAAAGCCTATTTGTCTATAGGTGTACGAATCACCTTGTGTTTTTGAATCTATATGATATGGTTATGTATTGTTTACACAGAATTCTTCCAAATGTAAGAATTCATTTTCACACATTATGTATTTCCATGGAAACGTTTTCAGTTCCAAAAGAGCGTTTGATGGGAGGGGTCAAAGGTGAGCTTTCTTTGGAAGTTCTGAGATTCTGATATGCCTCACGAAGCTGCAGACTGCACTGTTCTAATGGATGGGCTGGCTCGTGCCTGAGAAAGACAAAACAAAGACAGTATTTCCTGGGGACAGAGTGGGTTAAACAAGGGACATCAGGCCTAGAGTCACACAGGGCCTGCTAAACGCAGGGGGATGAGCCGGTTTCTTCAGAGCTCAGTTCCAGGTGTATCACCTTTCACCCACTGACAGCCGGTTCTGCGGTTCTCTAGGCCCCAATTCAGTGTCCTGGGACTTAACACAGTGGATAATTTCCAGCATCCGTGTGTGACTTGGCCCCTGGGAGGGCGCAGTCCACCCAAGTGCTCTCAGTGTCAGATACCCCTCAGAGTGCCAGCTTTCCATTTGGGGACCAGGCTGCCGGGGTTGGGGCTTTCCATGGTCTCTTCCTTCTGATTAACAATGGTGGGGTGGTTTGCAAACCTCAGGGGACCATTCTATTCTCATCCGCCAGTTTTTTATAATGAGCAAAATGAGACAGACAGACAGACAGACAGCGCAAAAATACAGGGAAGAGAGTGCCTATGCCCTCTCCCTGGGAGCCACCATCTGGTACCCCTGAGCTCACAGTCTGTGAGTTGAACCTAGGAGCTCCTGTGGAGGCTTCCCTGCCTGTAACCATTCTCATGCTTGGCTGTGGGCGGCTGGTTCTATTCCTGGCCTCTCACGTTTCTCAGGTTTGGAATAAGGCTGCAGTTTAAGATTCTGATCGTGCTTTGAGTTTCTGGCTACCAGCTTCATCCTGACGTGGTCAGAACCTCAGAGCTAGCCTCTTCACCTTACAAAAGGCACCCCAGAGATTTCAAAGAACTTAGGATTTGTGTCACCCCACAGGGAGAAAGACCAGATGTTTATTTTGAAGACACCATAGTGAGAGTAGGTCACCATTTGTACCTGCTGTGAGATAAAATCCCAACTATTCTGCCTCTGGCCTTCCTAACCCTCCCACTCTCTAACTATAACCACTGCTGTGTGCAGAGCTGATGGTCACACTTTACTCCACAAAATTTGAATCTCATATGAAGACCAGCATGGGAGCAAAGTATCTAAGTATGTGGCTTAGATCTTGATTTAGGTTAGATTAAATTCCATTGTGTCAATTCTATTATTTGTTGTGCCCTGAGAAAATGTGTCTTTCAGATTTGGGTGTTGAAGGAGCAAAGATCTCCAGCAACAGATTTTCTCTACTACGACCCATTGTCTTCTCTTAGCTCACAGTCTTGACCCTCCATAGGCCTTAGGTTAAACTCCACATACATGGGATAAGCAGGAGCATCCTAAGGTCAGACTCCACATACACGGGATAAGCAGGAGCATCCTAAGGTCAGACTCCACATACACGGGATAAACAGTAGCATCCTAAGGT
>NC_022009.1:9715945-9757432 GCF_000317375.1 Microtus ochrogaster | reverse complement strand
ACTCCACATACACGGGATAAACAGTAGCATCCTAAGGTCAGACTCCACATACATGGGATAAACAGTAGCATCCTAAGGTCTGACTCCACATACACAAGATAAACAGTAGCATCCTAGGGTCAGACTCCACATACACAGGATGGAACAGTCACATCTTTTCAGCCACCTCCTCTGCAACTTTTATTCTCAACCAACAGTCAAGCTGTGCTTTTCAGGAAAAAAGAACTCACTCTTAGAGAAATCTCTTTAGCTCTCAAGGACTGTAAAGGGAGGGGCCTGCTCTCAATATTCTTCCTGGACAAGTCCAATTTCACATTAGCAAAGCCTCACACTTTGGCCATGGAGGTAGTGAGTAATTCCTTACTGCATTTGTTAATCAAATTTTATGCGTATTGTTTTCGTTTTTGGACAACACTTCCAAAGCAAAAGTTAAAAAAAAAAAAAGAAGAAGATGTTATTTGAAAGACTTTCTAGAACTCTATTCCCACTTGATCCAGAACGTACCTCAGAAGTAAGAGGGAGGCAACAGCTATTCAAAGGTGTTGTGTGAAAGGTAATATTATTCTCTAGGGTCTGACTGATGTCCAAACTGAGGATCCATAGAAAAGGGGCTGTACACAGTGAACTACAATGCAGTCCCGAGAATCCAGGCATTTAGTGCACACAGAATAACAAGGGCAGAGCTCAAAAGTACAATGGTCCCCAAATAAGAAACAGAAGAGTGTTCGCCCCACAATGTTGTGCAAATGAACATGGGCACAGTGTCTGTAAGTATGCTGTGGTATTTAAGGATGCACGCCAAGCGTGCCACAGAAGGTGACTGCAGTGTAGGGAACGGAAGCAGAACTCGGGAGTGAAACAGGAAAGGAATAATAAATAGTGGTGGGCCTATTGTGGGTGCTGTACAAGGACAGTACACCCCAAATAGACAGGGGGGTTAGTGGGTCTCCTCACCCGAGGGCTTCTGGTTTCTTTGGGGAGGCTTTTTCTTCACAGGGGGTGGATATTCTGTGATTATGGCATTCACTCCCCCAGTTAATTATAACAATTGAGCATCCAAAGGCTGTTCTTTCGGCACAGACACACTTCACTTTGGAGAGCAGCCCTGACTCCTTTAGTCTCTAAGGAGACTTCCACCAAACACCTCGGTCTCGTTCTCTCGGCTGCTTACTTTCTGGATTCCATTGAATCTTGGCAAAGGAAAAGGGAGGTTAGAGCAATCTTTCAAAACCTTGAAAATGCCTCTAAGTGCTCTGAATTTAGGCAGTTACTGGTTGTTTAATAACCATTTAGAGGTCTTTTTGGACAGCAGACAGCTAGTCTAGGTCGTAAGGTAGACTTGGGAACGCATTACTTTCGGCAGAAGGCATTGGAGCATCCGTGTGCTACTCCAGCCAAGTCTGCGGCTGCAATCACACAGATCACCACATTCTAGAGAGACCCTGTGCACAGAAGGTTTTTCCATCTCAGGTTTTCATGGTAAAACATTATTTTGTCATTTTCTCTATACTCTATGGTATCAAGATATGACAGGATATAAGCGTAATTACAAACGCATTTCTGAGCGTTCCTTGATTCCTTGATGGTCAGAAATTTTAAAAGAAAACAAAAGAGGGAAAGAAAAGGCCTTTGTTCTCAGATCCATTAAACTGCACATTCAGATTTTTTTTTTCAAATGGATTGGCTTCCCTCTGCTTAACTCCTGTAGCTTCCTACAGTCTCACTACATGAATTCATGTTACAGAGATGATAATGACCTTCGGCTGTATGCTGTGCCAGGCTGTAGGATGGGAGGTGGTCGGTTGGCTGGGGCAAAGAGCTGGAGTGAAGCTGGACAGAGAATGGACTGCAGACTGGAGTATGTTTTCCAGATGTTCACTCTGGCTTTCTGCTCGTTTCTTCGGGGCTTTTATTTATGCGCATGCAACACCACGAGGAAGCAGATAATATAAATAGCAACTGTATTTTGGCCTGTTGGACTTTGGCTTTGTATTTTCAACTGTGCTGATGACTGCTGGAAACGTTTCTCTTCCATTTAGGTGGTCTGATTGAAACACAGAATGTTACGTGATGGATGGCCAGCACTGAGGACTTCAAGTGAAAGTTTCCACATTCCATAATGCATCTTCAATCGCACAGGAAGCTCTAGCCTGGGAAACTCAGTTTATGGAGGGTGCTTGAGAACAGGTCCTTGCTAAAAGATCTGCTGAGACCTGGTGTGTGTGTGTGTGTGTGTGTGTGTGTGTGTGTGTGGCCTTTGTTTACCGACAAGGGATGATCACCTCTCAGGAGAAGATTAATTTAGTAATTGAAAATAAAACTTTGTCATTTTAGAAATTTAATTTGCAAGATATGAGTCAATTGGCTATTAAAGCATCCCTCCATAGAGGCTGTCCCCTCAACCCCAGAAGACAGGCTGATCCAGGTTTCAGATGAGCTCAAAGCCTCAGATTTTGCAACCCCTGGCACCGGAGGTGTGGTCCACTCCCCTTGAGCACTAGGCCAGCATTTATAAATACAGACTCCAGTCCTGCAGCTTCCTGGCTCATTTGTGTAGCTCTATTCTCTGGGCTGCTTCCTAAAACATCCATACTCCAGAAAACACAGGTTAACTGTTGTAGCCTTGCTCCAGTAAAGTCCAGACCTGCCACAATAGGCCCAATGCTACAGACTGAGACCCCGGGACACCTCTGCAGAACCGGGCCTCGGGCCAGCCTCAGCAGACTCATACAGAAGGCTCACCTCTGGCCAGGCTAACTCCCATTGCACCAGGCTTCAGGCCTATCCCAGTATATTCAGATAGCAAACCTTCCCCAAATATCTGGCTGAACGCTCCTGAACAGGTTAGCCTCTACAGATTAGGGCTCGGACCCACACTTGCTGGCCTAGCACCCAAATTCCTGTAGAATCAGGTGAGCAATAACTGCAAAAATCTTAATTCAATAGTGGAAAGGAAGAGGTTAAATTGTACCTGTTTGTAAATGGCATAATGTTATAGAGAAAAAATCAAAGAACTATTACATAGCTATTGTAATGAGTGCTTTCAGGAAAACTGCAAATGTAAAATTAGCAGGGAATAGGCAGCATTTCTACTTAGTAGTAAGGAACTACTGAGGAAGATCTTATAAGCCACCTTTTTCATAATGACAGAGGTGACAAAGGGAAGAAAAGGAATTGCTTGGGAATAAATTTAACCATGCAGGTAAAAGATCTGGACCTTGAACACTGAAACACACTGGTGAAGAATACAGAAGAGGACACACACAATTCGAAAAGAGCCCTTGTCCGTGTGCTGGGAGAGTTAAAACTGTTAAAATGCCCACATTAGCCAAATGGATCTATGTATTCTTTGCAATTCTTATCAAAACTTGAGTGACAATTATCTCTGAAACAGGAGAGAAATGAATTAAATTTGTACAGCATTGCAAAAGATTCTGTGTGGCTAAAGCAGCCTCAGCCTCAGAGAACAAAGACAGAGGTACCCTCGACCTGATTTCAGAGCGCCAGGAGCTGGCGTAAGAGCACACGTGGAGAGAAATGGGACAGAAATTAACCCATGTGTTTGTGGTCAATTATTTTTTGACAAAAGCACACAACAGAGAAAGGACAATCTCTCTGAAAAATAGTATTTAAAAAAATAAAGCTAGATACCCCCACAAAGAAGGTCTATATATCATATCATAGGAAAAACCAACTCAAAATCAAGTCAAGGCCTAACTATAAAACTCTGAGTGGTGAAGCTACTAGAAGTAAACATAGGGTAATAAATTACATGACATTGATCTGGGCAGGTATCAAAAGCCCAGAAGCTGGGCTGGGGAGATGGCTCAGTATGGAAAACGCTTGTGGTCCCAACCTGAAGATCCGAGTCTGGATTTCTACCATGTAAGTCTGGGCGCAGTTGACTTCTATACTCCCAGAGACCAGAGAATCTCCATGAGCTCGCAAGTAGGTGAGCCTGGTCTATGTAGCAGTAAACAACAGAAGAAAGACCTGTCTCCAATGTGGTTAAAGGTTGTATTCTGATCTCTACATTGCAGAAGGTAACTCATGCGCCACCCCCTCTCCCACTGACACACACACCATACAGTCATGCTCCTTGCATGCACACACATACACACACCTAAAAGGTCAGACAACCAAGGTAAAACTAGACAAATGAAGTTGCATCAGATTAAAAAGATTTTGTGTGCCCAAGGAAAGAAGCCACAGGATAAAAAGACAACCTATGGAATGAGAGAAAGGATTTGCCACTCAAAAATCTAATAAGGGCTTAATATTAAAAAGATATAAGAACTACACATAGTTCATTAGTTAGAAAATAACCTGAATAAATAAATTGATTTTTAAAGGGAAAAGGGTAATAATAGACTTTTCTCAAAAAAAGATACACACATGATCAGTGGATATAAGAACAGATATATGACAAATCATCAAGAAAATGCAATTGAAAAACCCAGAATGTGGTTTTGAGAAGGATAAAGTAGTTTGAACAGACTTAGCAAGTTCAAGGCCAGCCTAGCCACATCACAAGGTGACCTGTCTCAAAAAGAGGAAGGGCAGGGGCAAGGGTCTGTAGCTCTGGGGTGGAGAGCTGGTCTAGCCTGTGCAAGACCAGGGCTGGGAGGAGCATTAACTACAAAAAGGTGAAGTTCAGAGGTAACAATAGCCTAGAAATTCCACTTGGAGACATTCCTTCATTGAAAATTCCCTTTCTTTGCATTTCTTTTCCTGTTTTTTATCTCAGCATGGCCACAGCGGGACTTTCACTGGCAGATCTGGACAGCAGCTGCTAAAAACATGTTGACACCTAGATTCCACTCTTAGTAGCTAATCATGAATCACAAAATAAATGAGAGATGCCGGAGATAGGGGCAGCCTCCAAGTCTCATGGAAATGGCAGCAGACTCTGTCCATCACAGAAGGCCCAATACAGACAGATAAAACCAACATCAGAATTGCTTGGGTGATAATCTTCCGCCCTTTCTCTCCCAGATGGCAAATAACCTACACTCCTCGAATCCCTAAATATTTTTGTGTTCACATTTTCCAAATACTTAAGGCTTCTGTCTTTCCCAGATAGTGGGAGGCAGCTCAACCTGTCATCTTATCTTTCTTTAATAATGAAACCCAGATTGCCACAATCAGCTGAAGCCAGGATACAGAGGCTGCCATTGGCGATTTCTGTTAGTGGGAGCAGCTCTGCATTCACAGCTGAGGTTCCAAAGTCACAGCCAGAGTGCATTAACCCTTCACATCTGAGATCATTATAAATGTACAAGAAAGTACGTGATCTTAAAAAGCTGACGATACCTAAAACAATACAGATACACAGTAGTTAGCTGAATTGAATAGTATTATCTTTCTAAGGTAGAAAGAAAGCTCAGGAAAAATCTGAAAGTTGTCCTCTCTAGGTTCAGTGTGTTTTGAAGCTAGGCTGGTGTTACTACTGGATTTTAAACACCCACCATTTCACTTGCAGTACCGGGGAAATGAGTTGAGATGGGAGGACTTATACAAGCTTAGTACTGGGACTGAGATAGCTCACTCAGTGAAGGGCTTACTGCACATGAAACAGGAGCTGAGCTAAAAGAAAACATCAAGCACAGTGGTGTCCACTTATAACGCTAGTACTGGGGAGACAGGCAAAGCCAGAGGGCTGGGAGATAGTGTCTTCTGAATGTGACAGGGAAGTTGGACCCACCACCTCTCAACAATATGGTTGCCCAAACAGAACCTGCACCAGTCTATATGTCTACATGGAAGAGAAGAAAGCTTCAAGAGGCCCCGCCCCTAGGTGGGGAGATACAGGTAGTTAATGACTGCTGAAGAGGGACAGTCACTTTTCTTGAGAGATGTGCCCCTGTTAGGTTGCCCAGACCTAAGTGGTCATCTCTAAACCCTAAGCCTGTGTACACATGAACAACACTAACTGAACTCTGTGTGCGTGTGCATGTATGTATGTATGTATGTATGTATGTATGTATGTATGTATGAAGACGTGAATCTAGAAGAAGGGGATGTAGCAAGATGGCATGGAAGGAGTTGGAGGAGGGAGAGGGATTATGAAAATGATATATATAAAAAACCCAACATGTTCATGTATGAAATTCTCAAAAAATGGTTCATGGAAAAGCATATAAATAAAATGGCATTTGTGTTTAAAACAACAACAAAGTGGAGCAGTGTCGAGGAACAACATCTGCACTTGACATCTGGTCACCACATGCAAGTGTGTCCGCATGGCTACTCACCTGCACGCATGCTTCTTTACAAATATGCACGCAAAGTTTAGTCTACCATTCCCTCAGCCATACTCTAAAGCAGTGGTCCTCAACCTTCCTAATGCTGCATCCTTCAATACGGTTCCTCATGTGGTGGCAACCCCCAACCACAAAATTATTCTGTTGTTATGTCATGACTGTAATTTGCTGCTGTCATGTATTATATAAACATCTGATATGCAGGATATTTGACACACAACACCCAAATGGGTCTCAGCCCTCAGGTTGAGAACCACTGCTCTATGCATTCTACCTAAACAAAATCACAACATATGGAAGTATTGTGGCTGGTAGGATAGCTAGGTGGTTAAATGTGCTTGCCACCAAGTCTGATGACCTGAGTTCAATCCTTGGAATCCCCATAGTGAAAGGAGAGAATCAATTCCCACAAATTGTCTTCTGACTTCCACCTGCACGTAACAGCTTGTACATGTGTCCAAGTGTACCTGTGTGCACACACATAATAAATAAATGTAATAAAATATTGTCTCTCATTCCCAGTCCTGCTTAAAGGAGCTCTCCATGAAGAGAGTAAATACAGCACAGTATGATTGTACCATTTTTTTTCTTTAAAAAGGTTGTACTCATATGTAGGTGTAGAGAACTCTTGGAAGCTGTTTGCTAAAGTGTTTAACAAGGCTTATCTCTATATGCTGGCATTTTAGTTAATTTTACTTTTTGAATGTGTTGCTAGCTTTATTTTAGTAAGCATTTATGATTTATGAAAAAGTTTGCAAAAGACACTTTTAAAGGACCAAGTCCTTTAATAAACAAGAAAGAAAACCCACAATTTAAGACTCAGTCTTGGAATGATACCAGGAAATCTGCAAAATAAGAAGTCCTGTGTCCCCTGCTGTAAGCATTACAGCTCGCATGGCCTCCTGGCAGCCGGGAACCAAGTAATATCACGAAGTCATACCACACAATAAACCTCACACAAGAGATCTATTGGGAGGGAAAAAAACAGGAGGGTGGTTGCCCCTGCTCTGGCAAGAAACTGCAGCAAACTGAGCAGGGTACAGGGCTTATCTATAGTTTCTTGGGAAGGGGGTAGAACTTTTCAGGGTAGAGATTGGTGGGATTTCATGTCCAGAGATTGGGCTTTTTACTCTGTAGAGTGGGGCCAGGGGCCAGCAGTTAGGGCTGTTAGTATTCTCTGGGTGAAATTTGGCAGTTAGAGACAGTGGGGGTGGGACCGGACCACTTGTGTGGCTCGAGGGGCTTACAACTGCCACCCCATGTTCTCTGTAGACAAAAACAGTTTGGCATTTGTCCACAGAGAAGAGTCTTCCTTCGTGAGCTTTAGGAACTAGACAGACAATGCCAAAACTCTAGGATAAACCAGAACCTGTAAATGAAAACTGCACTTTCATTTTTGATCACCCAGACCCAAATAATCACACAGAGACTATATTAATTACAACACTGTTTGGTCAATGGGTCAGGCATATCCTTAGCCGCTTTTATATTTTAAATTAACCCATTTGTATTAATCTGTGGCTTACTGGTAAGGTTTTGTTGTCTTTCTCCTTTGGCAGCTACTTGGCATCTTCTCAACTCCACCTACTCTTTCTCTATATCTCTGTTCAGATTTCCCACCTGGCCTTACTCTGCTAAGTCATTGTCCAAAACAGCTTCATTCACCAACCAATAAAAGCAACACAGAAGGACCTTCCACAGCCCAGAAAAACCACTGAGAATGCAGGCCTCCATCCTCCTGGACCCTGCTCACCGTGGTCTCAGCCACGGAACAGAAAACCTGTTTCTGTGTGGTCTGTCCCTGCCTAGCCACTGCTCTGCTGCCAGCCCCATCTATCAAGGGACACCAAAGGGATCCTACCTCTTCTTTCTCCTTGTAACAGAGTCGATAACCTTAAACCAGGCTACCTATGCCAAAACCAACTGGGATCTGGTTGCAATCTTTCTCTCTGATGCCACCTAGGGGCAGGCTTGCCATCTGGGAGATTGTGGGATTATCCAAACCTGTTCATTTTCCAGGTGAAGGGCCTCATCAACTTGAACCACACCATAGACCCAACAGCAAACTCTAACCCTTCCCTATTCTGCAGCTTCTTTCCTGCTCCACATGGGCCTGGAGGAATCTCTGACTGCCGGGTATTGTGTTCCCATCCCCACCTCTGCCAAGAGTTCCACAGCGTGCCACCTGACTTCAGACCAACAGCAAAACTGCCCTTTAGGATGAGGAGACATTATGTCTCCAGGCAAACAAAAACGGAACCATATTATCTCCACAAAGCGCCAAGGGGGATTCTTCAAGTTGATGGGAAAAGGTGCCAAATAATGACACAAAAGCAGAGAGTTCACTGCTAATGGTAAAAAAGAAAGAATATGTCACCACTGTCTGGTGACATGTAAACCACCATCAACACTTGTGTGCAAATCTGAAAAAAAGTTGTTAGAAGAACTATCACCACAGCAGTCAAGCAAGTGAAGAAGAGAATAAAGTCTGACATCAGGCTCTGTAAAGTGTGTCTGGCTGACAGAGTACATGGTAGAGTGATTGAAGCTGTTATCAGCTTCCAACAGGTGGCTGTAATAAAGGGCTTGATGCGGAATTCACGATAACCACAGGGCAAAATACACAGGAGATACCGCAGAAAAAAATCCTCAAAAAACAGCAAAAGGTAGACAAGAAAGGAATAACATAGCTAGAAAACAGTGAGAAAGCAACAAAAAGCAAGCACGGGTCCTAACCTGTCAACACAACTACAAACGTTAATGAAATAATCCTACAATCAAATGATATAGCCTGATTGCCCTAACTATATATTCTCCATAAGAGACGTACTTTAGATTTAAGGACATGAACCAATAGAGAATAATATTCCACGTAAATGAAAACTCAAAGAAATCAAGTGTACATATACCCTGGTCAAAATAAGCTTTCAGTCAAAAACAATAGCAAGAGATAAAGCAAGTTACTACTCAATGATTTAAAAGACAAATTCAACAACAATTTATAAGAATCATAAATATATATGACCTCACAACAAATCCTGTAACTATAAATTGAGTTGGTACATATAAAGAGAGAAGTAGGTAGCCGTGAAATAACTGCAGAACTCTTCGGTCCCCACACTCTCGAGTGAACAGGACTTTCAGACAGAGAATAAGGAAACAGAACAGAGCATTAAAAACCATGTGGCCCAAGAGACATGGGCAAGACTTTCAGACCCATGAGAAAATATACATCCTTGCCCGTGCACATGAATCTTTCTCCAGGATAGACTTCATCCACAAGAAGCAATCTAAGTTTACAACCCGAAAACCTACAGAAAGAAGAAAAAAAAAAGCTAACTGCGCATGAGCAGAAGGAAGGAAATACTAGCGG
This sequence comes from Microtus ochrogaster, assembly GCF_000317375.1. Taxonomy (NCBI): domain Eukaryota; kingdom Metazoa; phylum Chordata; class Mammalia; order Rodentia; family Cricetidae; genus Microtus; species Microtus ochrogaster. The sequence goes on along the minus strand of NC_022009.1, from coordinate 9,747,796 downwards.
CTAAGGCACCAAGGAAGTAAAGGATGGGAAAGATCAGTAAACCAAGAGATGGTGTCTGTAGGAGAGGGAGCAGCAAATCCTCAGCCAGCCTAACCAGGAAAGAGACAAACCTAGAAACTCGAGAGGAGACATTGCAATGGAGGCCTCAGATAAAAAACACCACAAGGGAGGTGATGGGTAGTTTCAGAGCACCGTATCGGATAGCTCAAAAGAAATTAACAAATTCATAGGAATTAACAATTTGCAAAAAACAGAATCAAGAAGAAACAGAAACCTAGCAATAAAAACATGATAGTGGATGAGCAACCCACTCAGGTCAGGAGACCTCACAGGTGAATTATACCATTACACAAGGAGTCAGTTTTCACCAAATGTTTCTAAAATACAGAAATAAATTCATATAGAACCACAGAGGACCCTGAATATCAGATGCAATCTTGAACAAGAATAACCCGGATGTTTATTGTTTTCAAAATATATCAGTCCTCTGCTGATCAAAACAGCAATGAAGCAGGGTACAGGGAAGAAGGATGCAGGTGGGCAGCTCACAGACAGCAGAAGGCTCAGAATTAAATCTACTTGCTTTCGCTGAACAGATTTTCCAAAGGATACTAAGCATATAATATGGGAAACAGTCTCTTTGGTGCTGGCGAACTGAAAATCCACCTGGATAAATTTAGGAGAATTAAGTTGAGCCTTGGCATACCACATCTAAAAATCAGTTTAAAATAACTTTACAACCTGACTTGAATGTAATACCGGACGCTGTAAAATGACTGGAAGACAGCTTCTGGGAAAAATTTCTTGACATTGATCTTTGCAATGGTTCTTTAGAAAACATACGTAAGTAGGGTTACATCCAATTACTTAAGTTTCTACACAGCAAATAATAAATAGAGTGAAAAGAAACCTGTGAACTAGAAAAGGCTCCTTGTAAACCATATATTCAAAAGGAGTACATAAGGACACTAGAGAACAAAGCGACAACCTGATTTCAAGCTAAGTTTCTAAGTAGATATTTCTTTAAAGAAGATGTGACAAACGGGCTCAAACATCACTCATCACTGAGAAAATGCAAACCAAAACCAGGGTGTGGCTTGTGCTTGTTTGAACAGTCAAAATGAAAAAGCCAAATGTTGCAAATGTGATGGGAAAGTAGGGTCATACACCCACGCTGGGAATGGGAATTTGGTTCTAAGGCTGCACATGCTTCATGATCGAACTCACATGTGGAATCTAAGCAAGTTGATCTTAGAGAAGTAGAGAACAGAATGGTGATTGGAAGGTGTTGGGGAATATTGGGGGAAGGGGGAGATGTAGCTCAGAGGCGTGGGGTTTTAGGAGGGATGAGCTCTGGCTATCGTAATGTCCAGTGCGGTGGCTGTGGTCATCAATACTGTACTGCATGCTGATGCTCCCTATCCTACACTGAGATTACATCCCAAGAAACCCAATGCAAGTTGAAAATGCTTGCAATACATCTTAAATACAACATATACTTATAAACAACCAATATATTCTTGGTTGTCAACTTGACAATATCTTGAATGAACTACAGTTCAGAAATGGAGGGACACATTTGTGATCCAGATCTTGAGACAAGAAGACAAAAAGCCCTTGATCTGGATCTTGAGGTGGATGACACATGCCTTTAATCTAGATCTTGAGGTGGGAAGGCACCTGCCTTGATCTGGGCCACCCCTTCTGCTGGAAGCCTGTATAAGGACAATGGAAGAAGAAAGAATGCGTTCATCCTTCACCTGGTTGCCCTTGTCACCTTGTCAGCACATCCATCCCTTCACTGGCACTGAAGCCTACTTCTTCGGGATTTCAGAACATACAGAAGACCAACGGAGACACCCAGACATGTGGGACCAAGCAGCTACTGGATTCTTGGACTTCCCATTCACAGCTAGCCATTGTTGAACTGCAGCCTGTAAGTCATTCCAATATAATTCCATATATATACACACACATATATATGTATATATATATATGCATATGTGTGTTAATATATAGTTGAACAAAATTATATAACACAAATGTTTTATATACAGTATAGAAAACCTTGTGTGGTTAGTTGATATAGTTTGTCTATGTCCTTAAAAACTACAGTGGCCCAGTACCCTGGTGACTATTAGTTCTTCAGTCTCATGGTCATGTAGCCAACTGAGGCTGTGGCTCACTATGATTTTCAGGCATCAACAGAAAACATCAAAATTTGTATTACCAGCTTCCTAAAATATCTAAACTAAAAACACTCTTTCTACGGAATGCGTACCACTTTCACACCACTGCAAAGTTGAAAACCTCTCAGTTGAGCTATCGTAAACTAGGGACCATCTGGATTTGAAGTTTGCCAAGGGGGGTAGACTTTAAGTGTTGCACACACACACACACATATGCACACATAAGTATTGTTAAGCATATTTACTGTTGACTGTAGTAATTATCTCAATGTATATTATATGCTCATCTAATACATCTTGAACATGGGCAATTTCCATTTGCCCATTCTATCCCAGCAAACTTTAGAAAACAGACTCGGTCCAAAAATTTTAAAGCAAGAACATGATCGATTGTCTCCTCCACATACACCGCTTGTGAATCCAGGAAAACGGATGAGCCAATTTATTCCTGCTGGAGAAGGTGCAGACGATGTCTAGGAAAAGCATGGTCCCTCATGCTTATGCAGACAATGAAGGTCCGTAGTGACCCCATTAGACCACGGCAATCATTGTACCCTGTAAGCTTGGTGAAGAGAGGCGCTTCATCTGTCATGCTCACTTGCATACCTCTAAGGCCTGTTTGCTTATGCCAAGAGAAGCTAATCGTTCTCATTGCTCAGTGACAGTGAGGACTGAGCATAGCATTTGGGGACTCCCCTTCTCTTCTGCTATATAACGAGTACCTCCAAGGCTAAGTAGCCTCAACTAACAGCAGTATTTGCTTTGCCAGCAAGGCTTCACTTTAGGCAAGGTCTGGGAGGAGTGGCTCATTTCTGTCACAGTTGCCGTTAGCTGTGGTGGCTTGCAGTCCCTGTCTGGAACCACCTGAGAGCTTACTTGGTCTTTCATCTGGCGCTGACACTCTGCTAGCTGTCAGCCCAGTGACACTTCTGCTGCAGCTTCTCTGTGTGACACCAGCTTACAGTAGCATCCTCGCACTCTCCTGCAAATGTCCCCAGAGGAAGAATCACTCGGAACCCTAAGGACTTTGTCTTGAAGGCTCATCTAGGCAAATAGTCGCAGCAATTAATTCAGTTTCAAGGGGGAGGGAAGCATTTGAAAGCCTGTCGCGGAGGCGCATATGCGAGCAGGGGTTCTGCTACAGCCTTACAAAAATAGCAACCCGCTGCAGTCGCACAAGATGGGCTCTGAATATTTGGAATCACTTTTTATTTTCAGGTGAGTCTGTAGTTAAATGTTATCGATCATTATATTTATAATTCCATATTAGAATAACCCCTATTTACAGAACTGCATTTATAGCCCTCAGGGTGGCTAGCGTTATAGAAGGCAAACATCTTCTCAGACGTAAGTCTGAATATTAAGAAAAGCTGGCCCCAGGGCCTGCTAAAGGTGGATGTCTCTAGACCAGTGGTTCACAGTGTTCCTAATGCCTTGACCCTTTACTACAGCTCCTCATGCTGTGGTGATCCCCAACCATAAAACTATTTTTATTGCTTCTTCATAACTGTAATCTTGCTACTGTTATAAATTGTAATGTAAATATCTGTGTTTTCCGATGGTCTCAGGCGACCTCTGTGAAAGGGTCGAGGTTGAGAATCCCTGCTCTGGAATATAACTTTGTGTGTGTGTGTATGTATACACATATGTATATGTATGTATGTATATAAACATGTGTGTGTATCTATATCTATATCTATCTATCTCTATCATCTATCATCTGTATCTATATCTATATCTAAAACCTTTGGCCTCAGTGGAAATGCAGCTCTGCCTTACTCCTGCTCAGACAGACCAGCGAGTCCACATTTGGCCTGCTCTTTCATTAAAGGCATCGTTTTCAATAGAAAATGTATAAGTATTAACTCATGTGCAAATCACACTCGTGCTGAGGAATCACGACTACCGTCCAGTTTTCAAACAGCATCTAAATATCAAGATTGACAGCACATGCCAAATTACCGAATGACGGTAGGTCATCATCTCCCAGCATTCTCTAGGGTCCAGCCGCACCCTGGGGAAGCGCTTGGGATTTAAAAGCTTTGAATTGTTACCAACTTTAGTTTGTTTAATCTCAGACTTACCATCCACTGTGAAAGCTACCATCCTACTTCATGAAGGTTGAAGGGATGAATGTACCCCTCTCTCTCAGGGCCAAGTGTACCCCTCTCTCTCAGTCCTCAGCGCCCTGTACCCCTCTCTCTCAGTCCACAACACCGTGTATCTCTCTCTTTCAGTCCTTAGCGCCATGTACCCCTCTCTCTGAGTCTTCAGCACCATGTACCCCTCTCTCTGAGTCTTCAGCACCATGTACCCCTCTTTCTGAGTCCTCAGCACCATGTACCCCTCTCTCTGAGTCTTCAGCACCATGTACCCCTCTCTCTGAGTCCTCAGCACCGCTTTCTCTGAGTTCTCAGCATGGCCAAGTATACCGTCTGCTCTGTCTGAACCTTGGCAGGCAATGGTGAACTGCAGCAGCGCCTGATGGTGCGATCTTCTAAACGTCCATCCCTGAAGCTTACATCCCGTGAATAAATACTAAATGAAAGTAACACTTTGTTACATGAGATTTTGATTTTAAAAGCTGGAGGATACAAGTAAATAGGAACAAATACATACAACAACTTGTAAACTTACCAAGACAGGAACCACTAATCGTGTTTTTTGTTTGTTTGCTTGTTTGTGTATAGTTGTATGGCTTTAGTCAATTTCAATACCCAATAGATATCTGTTATATAACAACCACGTATATGGAATATTACTAGCACTCAGGATAATACAATAAAAACTTCTTTCATAGAATTTACAATCTAGAATTTTTTAATAAAAATGGAATAACTGCATACCTACACTGAAAACCTTCTTTTAATAAAATATATATTTATTTAATCAAATGTATAAATATATATATATATATATATATATTTAATAGGACTGGCAAGATGGCTGTACAAGTACTCACTGCCAAACCTGATGACCCGAGTTCAAGCCCCAGATCCTACATGTTCAAAGGAAAGGACCAACTCCTACAGCTGTTTTCTGACCTTCACACATATGTCATGGCATGTACACACTCTTCATACAACACCAATCAATAAATAAAATATCTTAAAAATATGTCTTGCATGCCTTTTCATGGTAAGTATGGATCGTTACAGTGATTTAAACCAACTGTTTGTTTAGCAATAACAGTCCATAATTATAAAAGTTAGTTTCTGTTGTTGTTTGGCAATATGGTATAAACTCACTTGAGGCATGCTATTCATAGACCCAAAATAAATCAGCATACTTAATTAATTATATGCAAAAATGCAGACTTCACACCCCAGGGTCTTGGATCCTTGGTCGTAGACCCATTTCCACGGCGGTATGTAGGCAATCTTTATCGGCCCTTTTACGTGTCTTTACACAGATACTCCATCTCTAAAAGCAGTTCATTATTATGAACAGTGAAGCACTAAATATTCCTGTCCGTGAACCTCGCTGCAGCCGTATGAATATTCATGCCTTTATTTAATCAGCCAGTAATTGAAACGCAGGCTTGGTGTGAACCGTAAGGAGAGTGTATTAAAAGCAGGGTGCAGGCTGCAGCCCTCGTCACTCTTCCTCCTCAGAGTGCGGCTGCTTGGAGACACATCGCAGCTCTCCTCTGCCCTTCAGTTCTCATACTGTTTCCTTCAGCAATCCCACATGCACTGCACAGTGTCTGTATCCACACAGCATCTGCACTCTCCCGTCCGCAATGGCATCTTGATGTTTAAGCATGTCCAGTCTTCCCGACACTCTTGCCCGCTCCTACAGCCTGTCTGTTTCGCGCTGACTAAACAAATTGGAACTACTTCATCACTGAGGCCTTTGAACTTGCTACACTCACGGCTTAGAAAACTTATCCCCAGGTTCCCATACTGCCCTCCTGTTACCCTTTAGGTCTTTGCTCAGCTGCCGTCATACAGGGCGTGTTTCCTACTGCATTAAAACAACAGGCCCCAAACCTACACAGGATGCTCCTAGTTCTCTGGTTCCCAAGGACAGGGCTTCTTGTTTTTGTTTTGTTTTCTTTTGTTTTACATAAACACATCTTTTTAAAAGATAGGTTTTTACCTTTATTTATGTGTGTGTGTCTGTATGTGTGAGTGTGCATGTGTGTGTTCTCTGGAACTGGAGTTTCAGGTGACTGTGGGTGGAAGCAAACTTCTGTCCTTTGCAAGAGAAGCGAGCTCTCCCCCGCTGGTCATTTCTGCAGTCCCTCGAAGGCTCTCTCTGGCATCTATCCCTATCTACCTACGTGCTCATTTGTTTATTATTTGTTCCTGCCACTAGATTGTGAACTCTGTGAAGGCTTTGTTCGTCCTGTCTACTATTTATTCCCTCAACTATGGAATGGCTATTTAAAAAGTTACAAGCAGACTTCATAGATGGATCCTCACTCACAGATGTGTAAAGAACAGCGAAGGAGGGCACACATCAGTTGGGCTGGTTATATATTGACTCTTGAGTTTCAGTTTTGTGAAGGTCAAATTAACTCCATGGTCTAAGCCAAATTTCTCAAAGTGACCTCAGGTGGTAGCAAGCACTCATCAAGTCTTCCTTTCTTCTCCTTTTGACTATGGTGAAGTTCAAAACCCACAGTGTTATGACTTTTCTTCCCTGGGGTCCCAGCTTTTTGCTTAGCGCACACAGCATCTCTGTGCTTCCGTCTGAAACAAGGGGACTCGCGGTGCCCTGGGTGTGGTACAGCTCTACCGTGTGGGTAACTGTTGGGTCTAACATTGCCTCATTCTGCTGGCATGCCTTGACACGAGGGTAGCTCTTCACGTGTGGGAACACTGCAGCCACCCTCTGCAGAGGCTGACATAGCCAGCAGGATTGGTCTAAGGTTAGACCACTCATGTTCATAAGAACCTGGAACCTGGGATAGCTCTGTACCCCTGAGCATGTGAGACCTGCGTCCTTTTCGGAACAGCTGACTCCTGTCTCTTCACAGCAAGCGATTAATTACCCAGCCAAGAGGCCCGTTTTCAGTTTCTCCTCACAGTTCAGAGAAAAGGATCCAGTCTCATGTCTCACAGAACAGTTTCCGGGAACACCTCACCAAGACTCAGGCTCCAGATTGGCTCCTTATCACATGTTTTCAATTCACTCAACAAAACTTTCCTTTTCTAGTAAATGCTGCGAAAAAATCCTATGAAACTGACCAGCGGGAGTCTCCTGCATGAAGAAGGTTGGTATTAGTTACGAAAGCTGTTTGTTGAGAAGTCGTTGTTTGGGGAAGAAACTTAAATAAAAACTATGATAATGATGAATAGATAGAAAACAGTGTTTTCTGGACATCTGTCCATTATAACTCTGTAACAAGTTCACTCTAAGGAGGCTGGAGTAAAGGGATTATTTGGCCAACTCTGACCCTCGCTTATTTCCCCATCTCCGGGAAAACACAGTTCATCATTTTCCATAAGTAAGAAAGGTGATGCTCATGAGTAGAGCAGAATTGTTTTCTGTTCCCGTGACTGCTTGGGACTCATTTTCTTTTGTATAATGGTCTAAAGGTTAACAATCTGCGTGGCATTTTGGGATTTGGTTTTGTGTTGTTACATCTGGCATCTGTGGAGAAAGTGGTAACGATTTGAATTCTTTTCACCCTGATGCTAGTCTTTGAAAAGCAGAAAGTCACCAAAGTTCAGAAGGGCATCCTGTCATTGGCTTTCATATTTTACCTCCCACTGGGGGCAATGATATTTCCAGCCTTGGAGAGAAACGTGGATGTGTAGGAGAGACTGTGGGCAGTCAGTATGACATGGATTTTCTGAATCAAATAAACAGAAAAACAAAATAACCCAAAACCCTTCTAAGATGGTCCAAGAAAATGTTGAGCACTCTCTGGAGGTGAGAGTCGAGGTCCTGAGGTCTGGGGTTTTTAGTCACCAGGCTTCCTGTCTGCATGGCGAAGGTGAGGCTAGCCAGTGAAACTCCATGAAATGACAGACAGTTCTCTCTAACTGTGGGCAGATCCGGAAGACCAGAGCACAAAGGAGATCCCACGAACGGGGGAAAGTGGCAGGCGACAAGGAGGAAGAGCAAAGTCAGAGAAGGGACAATCGCAGAGCATAACTGACGTCACTCTTGATTTCTCTCATACTGTTCTGTCAGCAATCAGAAAGGGGCACCGAAAAATGATATGATTTAGTAGGTATTATGTTTTATTTTTCTTTGTTCAGATATCAACTTGCTCCAAGTTCTGGGACTTTAGCTTAAACCTTCATTACTTGAACCTTTTAAAAGCTTTACGGTTTTGAGATTTGTGGGCTTACATCATCAACACATCTGGAATGTGCGTGTGTGTACACTCACACACATGTGCTTGCGTGTGTGTGTGTGTGTGTGTGGTGTAATATGAGGCAGTACCTAATTTCATATTGTTTCTGTAAAGGTAGCTAACTGTTCCGGAATAACATATAGACTTTTTCTTCATTCATTTTTAGTGATATCTGTGGTGTATTCCAGAAACTATTTTATATGAAGCTTTTATAATTTTTTAAAAAAGATTTCTGTCTGAAAACATGCTTTGATTTCTTCTTGACAAATGTGTGGGCATGGAACTGATATATTTTCTATTAGGATTTTTTGTCATTTATTGAAAAATAAAACTCAGTGATAAATATTAAGAAATAAACCTGAGAAATACACAGAGCAACTGAGACATGACCCTCTTTCTACCTGTTCATTCCAAGAGAACACACATATGTAGTGAGTCTTCCTCGGTCCATCAGCCAGCTCCCAAATCATGACATAGAGATTATTAGTTATAAAAGCTTGGCTGATAGATTAGGCTTGTTTCTAACCTCCTCTTATAACTTAAATTAACCCATATCATTTAATCTACGGTCTTTTACATAGCTTGGTTACCTTTACTTTGTGATGCCCATACTGCTTGCTCTGTGTCCTGGAGTCTCTGTCCTTCTTCTTTCCTGCCTCTTCTATGCCTCGCTATGGGCAATTTAACTTGTTATTAAACCAATCAGAGTGGCACATCTTGCACAGTGTGCAAAAAGATTATTCCACAGAAAGGAAAGGTTTTAACTCTAACATAATAAAACTATAAACAATAAGAACAATTATTAGGTAAGAATTACATTCATAACGTCCAGTACATTTGTGTTTGGCATATTTGGAGAAAATATCCCTTTATTTACCCTATCTTGATGAGTTCAAATCTGAGCCTAATTTACCTTGTATATCATAACTAAGAAAATCTGTGACTATAACTACCTACTAATGCAGTTTGCACTGTAGTTATTCTGCTTGAAGATGACAGAGATGCTTGGGTTGAACTCTTCCCACCACACTGAGACATTCCCAGATACTCTGTTCGACCTTGCTTCCAACTTGTTCTCTCTGGTCTACTTCCAGAATTTTAGCGACAAGTGGTGAGGTCGTTAGACCTCCTAACTGGATCCCAAATGATTCTAATGTGTTTTCCTATGCTTTTCATATCTATCTTTAGATTTCGCGTGGGATTTTTTAAAAATGAAATTATCACCTGGCTTACGACTTCTGTTTCCTTAATTTTAACATTGTGCATCCAGTTGTACTTTTTAGCTCTAAGAGGTCAGTTTAGCCCCAGTGTTGTGTAAAATCTTCACAAGCTAGGCAGGGGTGGCGCACACCTTTAATCCCAGCAGAGGCAGAAGCAGGCAGATCTCTGTGAGTTTGAGGCCAGCCTGGTTTCCAGAGGGAGTTCCAGGGCAGCCAGGGCAACACAGACTCAGAGAAACCCTGTCTCAAAAAAGAAAAATAGAACAGAAAAACCAACCAACCAACAAACAACCAAACGAAAACCAAACCAAACCAAAAACCTCCAGGAATCATCTGGTAATGAGAAGTCTTCAAGTCTTCTCTGGCTTTTCTGAACACATACCTTTCCGAGCCTGGGACTCTTCTTAAGTCCTCCATGGGCATAAAGCTCTAACATGCACTAACTTCCCTTTGAGCTCCACCCCTCCTCCTCCTCGGGGCCCTCCACCGCCAGTTGCGTCTCTCCTCTGCCTGGAGTCTCTTCCCTCAGGTGGGCCCGTAGATGACTATTAAATAATTTAATATCAGATTAACCTGCCTTTCCCCTTTATTTCATACTCTAATAACACAGGTCAGATAAACTGAGGCCGTTGGCACACGCCAGTGTGTTCACCACAGTCTTCCTTGCCTGCCCCAGGGTCCAGGCTGCTTCTGTTATGCATCTTCACACACTCAGCTGCCATCAGAAAAAATAACAGAAGACACGAGGGAATTGCGGAAGTCACAGTCGTTGGCTAGGATGATTGGCTTTCCAGGGTTTTCTTCCTTCTTCCAAGAGTTTTTTTCGGGAGTTTTTAATTAGAAAAACAGTGAAACCATACAACTTTGAGAATTCAGAAGTGAAGTTAAATGGCACAATGAGACAGGCTGTATTTTTGTTAAAATGGGAGTCTGTCTCTAGATGGTTTGGTATTCTATGTGTTTTAGAGACGTCTTAGCAGTTGGGGTGACAAATACATGACCTCATTAATGAAAGACCCTGGGTTCAGTCCCCAGCACTGAAAGGAAAGAAAACAGCAAAGTTAGGTGGTTTTCCAAATAATAATTTTCAGAGAGCAAGGGAATCGTTCAACCTCTAGATGTTCTTAAAGACATGGGAGATAATTGTAACATTTGCATTTAAATTGTATTTTCCCATAAGAATGTATCATTCTAAATACGATTCAGTTTCAGAGTGTAGAATCTGATTCTAAAAAACGAAGACGAGTTTCTAGGTATTAGGGAATGGAAAGAAAATGGTACGTAGGAAGGTCAGCATCAATTATTTCATGTGATTTGCTTCCCATCTCCAGTTTCAAATCGTGTGAAAGACAATCAGCACCTAATTCACTCAATTGTGCTATCAATTTGGATCCCCCATGGCCTGGCCTGGACGGCCCCTCTCTCTAATGTGGGAACTGCCTTCTAACAGCCCAAAGAAAAGCTGGAGGAGAGAGAGGCAAGGCCTTGAGAAACAACATGTGGAAGACCTTGTCAATCAAAACTGTAGAGGGTTTTCACAGGCCCCTCAGAATGTCTCCAATTAGAACAGAGGAAAGGAAATTGATCAGTTGCTTCTCCATAAGCCTCTTATGTGGGTTCTGTTTGATTGGAATGTACTGGTTTCCATTTTGCATTAGCATTTGAAAATACATGTAATACAAATCGCAGCTTTGTTTTTTCAACCTTTCCCACCACCCCCGTCTGGATTCATAGTAGCATGTAAATACCATATTTTGAAAGCTGTGTTCCATTTTTCCCCATCATTATGGAAATGCATATACGTTTACATAAAATGCTGTGATTGTTTTCATTGCTATCTATTCCTTGTGCTCACTGTGGTTAATCTTCTAATGCTTCCTAAATTTTTCTGCATTTTTAGATCTCTCATACAAAAGATATAAATATATATTTGCTAATTTTGTTTTTAATTTTATTGGTGTATTTTTATTATACATAGGGATGTGTTATATAAAGGCATTTTCTTTTAAGAATGTCATACACTTTGACCATATTTGTGCCCTGATACTCTCCCCTTTGTCCTTTCTCCCTCCACGTATTAATCTGTTTCCTTCCACTTAACAGTCTTATTTCTGCCTTTATGTTATGGGTATATATTTATCTGTATAGATGGAGATGGTTTTATATATCTATATAAAATCTAGAATATAAGAATGAGAGAAAACATGATAATTGTCTTTCTGAACAATTCTTTCTGAATTGTAGTCTTCCTTAGTGTGATATCTCCAGCCATCAATATAATTTCATTGTTTTTTATAGTTACATAAAACTCAGCTATGTGTATATGTGTATACATATATATCACTCTCTTTATCCATGTCCCTGTCAACTGATAATAATATTATTATAACTATAATTTGTTTATTATAATCATGTGATAATAAAATATAATAATTAACTGTTGCTAAATAATATAATTTGTCTATTGTGACTAAGCATGGGTAAACAGGTCTCTGTGGTAACAATAACTTGGAGTCCTTCAGATACATACCCGTGAGCGGTACAGCTGGGTCATATGGTTGTTCTTGTTTTAGGTTTTGAGGAATCCTCATAGTTATTACCATAGTAGTTGAGCTAATTTGCCATCCTGGCCAAAATGTATAAGGATTCTCTCTAGTATTATGTAATGTTGTCTTAATAGCCATTCTTACTAGAGTAAGATGGCATTTCAATGTGGTTTTAATTTGAATTCCTCTGATGGCTAAGAATATTGAGCAATTTTTTATGATTAATGGCAATGTGTACTTTATCTTTTGAGAAGTGTCTTATATTAGTCCATTTATTTTTATCTTTAAAAAAGATTTATTTTTGTTTTATGTGCATGAGTGCTTTGCCCACATGCATACCGCTTGCATATCTTGTGTCTGTGGAGGTCGGAAGAGGGCACCATATCTTCTGGAATGGGAATCATGGATGACTGTGACTCCCTATGTGAATGCTGAGAACCAAACCCAAGCCTTCTGCAAGAACAGTAAGTCCTCTTAATAACCACTGAGCCGCTTATCTCTCCAGCCCTCTTATTAGCCTGTTTGTTGATTGACTTCTGTTTTTTCTTTTTCTTTCCTGTTTTTGGTATTTAGTTTTTTGAGTTCTTTATATCTTCTAGATATTAATCTTCTGTTTTGTGTATAGCTAGTGTAGATTTTCCACCATTCTGTAGGGTGTCTTTCCACTCAGTGATTCCCTTTGCTGTGCAGAAGCTTTCTAACTTCGACCCTCCCATTTGTCAGCCCTTGGTTTCATTTCCCAGGTTATCGGAACCCTATTCAGAAAGTCCTTGCCTATGCCCTGCATTTTTCTAACACAGATTCTTCATTTTGTGTTATACATTAGGATCTTTGGTCTGCTTTGAGCTGTTGTTTGTAAAAGGTAAGCAACAGAGTTCTACCTTCCATCTTCTTCAAGTGGATATCCAGTTTTTGTAGCACCATTAACTGAACGGCTGGTTTGCTCTCATGTATATTTTGGCATCTTTATGAAAAGCCAGGCGGTTGTGGTCTAGTAGGTGTTTGTCTTTCCTTCTCCCGGTCTGCTTGTCTGTTTCATACTAGTGTCTTGCTGTTTTTGTTGCTATGGATATGTTGTTAATTCCACCATGGTTCTTTTTGCTCAGGGTTGCTTTGACTATCCAAAGTCCTTTCTGTTTCCATATGAATTTTAGGAAACTTTTCTCTATTTTTGCGAAGAATGTCATTGAAATTTTGATGGTGATTGCCTTGAATTGATAGATCACCTTTGGTAATTTTCAAATTATTAATTCTGCTGATCCATTGGCATGAGTGAGCCTTGTGTTTTCTAAAGTCCTTTTTATGTTTTCAATGTTATAATATTCATTGTAGGTGTCTTTAATTTCCCTGGTTGGATTTATTCCTAGCTTTTCCTGAAGCCATTGTGAATAGGACTGTTTCCCTGATTTCTTTTTCAGTATTTTTGTTACTGGTATCAAATGGTACATTAAATATATAAATAGCCAAAGAATTTGTTGGTACCAGCATCCTTCTGGAAAAATTAGGAAAGTTAATCTTTGGCATTGTTCAATGTGATCTTTTAAAGTATTTTAAGTATGAATTATCTAAGTATCTACTTAAGTATAGCTACGGGTATAGACGTCAAAATCCGTATAGGTACATTGACAAAGAGATATTTGTGTGTCAAAGTTAATGGGTAAATATGAGAGACAAAGGATCTCTGTGTAATTTATGAGAACCCCTCCTAGAAATAGTTAAGTAAGGGGCAGAAAATTTAGCACTCAGTAGCACAGGACCTTGAGTGCTCTGCCAGGCAGGTAGATCATGCAAGATCTGGTATCCAAACGAGCATGCCAAAGCCTGGGGTAGGCTATCTACATGCACACTCCTCAGGATTTTGGCATTCTCTCCACCACCGTGCTCCTTGGGCTGGTGCAGGTCAACTTTACCGAGAACGGCAGTGCATGTGCGCTCTGCTGGAATGCCACAGAAACTTCTTCCTCTCCACGAGGAATAGGCACTCTACACAGGAGTAACCCATCTCCTCTCCTAGCTGCCAAGTCAATTACCAGAGTTAAGTCTCTGAAAAAACTGTCAGGGGACAGCTTAGCTCTAAGTAGGAAGAAAACACGCTTTAGAACCAAGACATTACAGAAACTCATTGGTCTACATCTGGAAGCAGAGTCTGAGGGTGTTTGATCAAGTTGTAGAGAGGGTAAACCTGGCCATGTAAGAACTTGTCGGTTTCGTAACACTTAGGTGACGAGGGGCTGAACAGAGTATGAAAGGAATCCAGGGGGAAGAACAGATGTGCAATTGGGGTGACTCTTCAAAACACAAGCAAAGCATGACAGACATGAGTGAAATGGGAGTTTCTGAGCTGGCCCACCAGAGGCCCGGGGAAGGTAAAGGAAGAAATAAAGAGGCTGAGAGAAGTGGGCATGCTGGACTAAGCCGGGACCAGCTCCAACTAGAGAATTGTGTCCCATGACCACTACTGACCATTGCAGGGACTCTATTGTGAAGCCCCATTGTGAAGCACTAATCACACTTCTCTGGCAGCCAGGAACTGTCACATAACGCCGCAGTCTGGTCCCCATTTCTGCCCTTTATCTTAAAGAAGTGTGGATCACATAACCACCAACTCAATGCCTCCACTTTCTGTTGACTGGAACCATTCTTATGTCTTCTAGAGGACAAATTCCTCCTTTGGATCATAAAATATCTCCTAGGCAAATCCTTCCCCTTGCTCTTGAGACATGCCGTGACCATTCCTTAGGTGCAGTCTTTAGCTTTTGATAGGAAGGACAATGTTGGATGTTGAGTTGCAGCACATGCATTAGCAGGAGAACATCTGAGGCTGCAGAGTGTGTACTGCTAGTAACATCTGGTCTTTCGCTGGTTTTCTTAACCAGCTACTTGTGAGGAAAGGCTATAGAGAATACAGCCCTCTCCCAAACAACCTGCCCGTTGTCGCATTGCAGTACCAGAGGAGGTTCCTGGTCAGAAGTGGTGATATTCCACGCTAGCATTTGATCCAGAATGTTCCCAAAGGCCTGCACGTTAAAGGCTTTGTCCTCAGCAAACAGGCAGGTGGCAGAACCTTTGAGAGGCGGTGCTAGTGGGAAGAGGCTAGGTCACTGGGGTCACTGAGGTCATGACATTGAAAGGGGACATTGGAGTCTGTCCTGTTCTCCCCTGCCCAACCTCGACAAAGTACATCGGGTTTAGTGCTTCAAGTATATTTGTATAACAGTCCTTTGAAATTAATTCCAGGTTGCCTGGATCCCAAACCAGCAGGAACTGAGTGATCTGCTCTTCTGTGAGAGCCTCCCTATCCCTCATCTCAGTCCCAGGGGGGGATGAGTTTTCCAACAGACCCAGACATCTCCAGGTACGGAGCAGCTGTCTTTCCCAAACAACTCCCCAAACGGTCTGCATCGAAAACCTGAATACCAGATGATATATTCTTGTTTGTTTCCACTAATAAAATAAACCTCTTGGCCAACCAATAAGAACCGTGGAAACAAATGAAGACAGCTCTAAGGGGAACATATGGAGACTATTTTGTCAGGGCTTGCTGTATAGCCAAGAAGTCACTAACCACTGAGCGGAGATGCCGAGGCTGGCAAGGGAGGCAGAAAAGCTTGGCAGTGAAGAAACAGAGGGGCTTCATGTATGCCGGTGGAGGGCTTTGGCACCACGAAGCTGAAATCAGGCTAAGTGCAAGCTATGTGATTACTTCTGAAGAGCCAACTGGACTTGCTCAGGTTGGTCCTGAGCTAGAAGTGGGGCAGACAGCCGAGAAGTGGGAAGTTACTGATAGACTCTGGCTGAGGGCCTTGTGGTTTGTCTTTCCAAGCTGGCTGTTGTAGAAACTGAAGGTGACTGACTTTAGATGTATATGATTCAGCCACTGAGTGTTTATATATCCCACCTCAGAGAATACGGAGTAGTGGTGGGTTTGAGGTCTCAGATGCATGGCTATTTGTTTTAAAAATATTTTTATTTTTTTAGTTAGTGTATTGGGTTTCATTGTGGCACTTTCCAATCTAATTTGCTTTCATTGATCCCCTTTCCCATTCTTCTCCACCATCCGCTCTCCACTCTTACGCCCCCCTACCTCTGGCAGCTCCTGTCTGGGAAACATGGTGGGAAGAGAGAAATCATTGGGAGTGGGAGGGAGATAACGGGGGTTAAGTGACAATGACCAAAAGGCGTTAAGTACATGTATGAGATCATCAGAGAATAAAAATGTAAATGGAGTAGCTGAAACCTAAAGCAAAGTTAGACATGTTAATGCCCCCAAAGTTACTAAGCACTAGGCTGCACCTCCAGGTGTTCTCTTTTTGATCTCATGATTCTTCTAACACAGGTGCAGGGGGCCAGAGCCATTTGTGGATGGACCCCAGAGCATCATAGAGGACTAAAAAGAATCCCAGGAAGCTTTTCCTCTCTCATGCCAATGTCTCTTCACTAAACAGTGTGTCCTTCCAGCACATACTTTTTCCTTTCACATGGTAAAGATTCCTACTCATCTCTGTGGCAATGTTTACTCGGCTCGCACCTAGCAGTTAGGGTAAGAATTAGACAGAGCAAATACTACTATTCCCATCACTGTGTATTCCCATCACTGCGTATTCCCATCACTGTGTATTCCCATCACTGTGTATTCCCATCACTGTGTATGCATAATTATTTGATCCCCTCCTTTGTTAGCTATAACCCCATCTGGTCCAGCCTTCACCACAGACACTGGCTCATAGATGCTTGTTCTTTGTTCCGGGCTCCCTGTGCCACACAAGGATTTTCCATGAAGCTAAACATTGTTGTGTTTCCAAAAGAGGAAGTGAACTTTCAGAAAATGACAGTAGCCCTCTTCCCATGAATAGTACTTGATTCTTTGAAAGCAATGGGACTAGGAAACCTTACTGGGAAAACAAAGAAAAGCAGACAGTAGCATTGGACAAGTTGTGGGGTAGGCATTTCTGTTTCTTGGTCCCCGCAAGGCCTTGCATTCAGGGTCCCCTGTCACAAAGCCCTTGATCCTGGGCTTCAACACTACAAATCATGTTTCCATTCGGCTCACGGGGACTTTGTGCTTCCCTTTGTGTTACTTTAATGAATCTTGGTTCTTTCTACACTGCTCTAGTCAGTGTGTGGCACTTACATGGAGCTCTGTGATTTCTTCATTGTTGTTGTCTTCAATAGAATCGTTTTACTAGGTGTATCATATGACTTTTGTGTTTTAAAATGTACAGGAATATTCTGTCCAACCAATGTTCAATTGTTTGCGTTGGTCCTAAGTTGTTTTTTTCCAATGAACCATCTGCTTTCTCTCATAGTGAAGTAAATGAGGCCATTCTAATTTTAAAGTTCAAGGCTCTTTGTTGCTTGTTTACAAGAATCTTTATGTGTGGACATGACTACCATCCAAAATGTTCCCTCCTTTGTTTTCTCCCACAATGGGCAGCAGACAGACAGAGATCTTGTCCTGGTGCCATCACCCAGAGAAATGATGTGAATTAATGAAAGTGATGAACTATAGAATCAGAATTCACACAGATGGCTTCAGAGTCCCGAACACCACTCTCTAGGATCCTTTTAAAGCACTCGGAACTCAAAAAGTTTAGAAACATCAGCCTGTTTGGCACTGTACCTTGGGCATTGCCTCCTAACACATTCCATGGCAAAGTTGTTTCTATTACACACACCAGCAACTGGTCAACCCCGAGATCTGTGTTGTTACAACTGCATTTGGGGAAGATCTTCTCACCTCAATCAACCCAATTAAGAAAACCCCTTCAACTGTGGTTGTTTGAATAGGAACAGCCCCCCTACGCTTATATATTTGAAAGCTTGATCATTGGGGAGTGGTACTGCTTGACAGGGTTTAGGGGCATGGCCTTGCTGGAGGAAGTATGTCACTGGGGGTGGGCTTTGGGGTTTCAAATGCTCAAGCTGGGTCCAGTGTCTCTTCCTGCAGCCTGAGGATCCAGACATAGGACTCTCAGCTCTTTCTCCAGCACCATGTCTGCCTGTGCGCCACCACACTTCCCATCTTGCTGATAATGGGCTAAACCTCAGAAATTGCAAGCAAGCGCCAATTAAATGCTTTCTTTTATGAGAGTTTCCATGGTCCTAGTGTCTCTTCACAGTGCTAGAATGTTGACAAAGACACCAGCCTAATCTAGACAATCCCTCATTGAGGCTGTCTTTCTGGGTGATTCTAGAGTTTGTTAAGTTGACAAGATAAACTGACCACTAGAGACTAACTGCAAAATTGCTGTAATACTTAGGAACAGCAAAAAATTCCTCTCAAACTTGAGAGTTGGCTGTCAGGTGACCAGAGGGAAATGGGGCATTTTGAAACCTCTATTGGCAGAAAGTGAGCAGCTTTACTTCTGGGGCTCCATGTTCCTCTGGGGACATATATAGTGGCTACTGGTGTTAGGTTGGAGCAGGCATGGGGGTTATATAAGTTCTGCATATACACCGTCAACTATTGCCTCCCGTTGTAGCTCTGCCTCTTGTGTGGGTCTCACACTGTGGAGTCTGAGCCTAGTCACCAAGGCTGACTCCAGTACTGCACAATACATAGACTAGTTTCCCCTCAAGATTCTTTATAAATTTCTTTTCACACTACCATGGAGATCTTAAGAGTTGTTCTGATGTGGGATTCCTCTTTGTATGCTATGAATATGTTTTATTACCATTGGTTAATAAATAAGTCACTTTGGCTTATGGTAGGGCAGAATAGAGTTAGGCAGAGAAAACTAAACTGAATACAAAGAGAAAGAAAGTGGAGTTAGAGAGACACCATGTAGCTGCCAAAGGAGAAGGACGCTGAAACCTTATGGGTAGGCTACAGCCTCATAGAATATACAGAATAATAGAAATGTGTTAATTTAAGATGTAAGACCTATTGGCCAAACAGTGTCGTAATTAACATAGATTCTGAGTCATTATTCAAATCTGGGCAGCTGGGAAACCAGTGAGTAGTCTTTTTCCCCACTTGTTCAAATGTCTTCATTATTTTATTACATCAGCATTTTATTATCAGATAGCATTCAGCCAAGGGTCATTTTTCAGAATGAAAACAGAGGGTTTTTATCTTTCTTTAATGTAGCTTCTAATAATTCTGATTAGGAATTATTGCCTTTATTTATAGGGAAGATGAGTTAAGTTCTGTTGTCTGAATAGTCTGTATGTCAGTGTTTTCTTAATTATGCATTTGTATCTATAGTAAACAAAAACTTTACAAAATTCTTATTGAGAAACTCAAAAGAAGTGACTACGATAACAAATGGCTATGCTGACACAGAATTTGTTTAGGAAACATATATTCCAAATATGGTACTGATATGTTTCCGTTTCCTCTCATCCCCACTCCCAACTTAGCGAGTAGGCTAACTAAGTAGCTGTAGTGCTTTGAATGAGAAAGGTCCCCGTTGGCTCATATGTTTGAATACTTGGTTCCCAGTTAGTGGAACTGTTTGGGAAGGATTAGGAGGTGTGGTCTTGTTGAAGGAGGCATGTTGCTGGGTGTGGGCTTTGAGGTTTCAAAAGACTGACACCGTTTCCAGTGTGCACTCTGCCTCCTGCTTGAGGTTTAAGGTATGAGCTCTCAGCAGTTCTTGTTACCATGGCTTCCCTCTGCCCTCATGGACTGTAACCCTATGGAAATATAAAACCAACTAAATACTTGCTTTTATAAGTTCTGTGGCCATGACATTTTATCACAGCAATAGAAAAAGTAACTAAGACAGTGGTCAATGAGACAGACAGACAAATGGATGCCTTCACGCTATGAACCTCCCTCTGCTACTCTTGCAAATGAGAGAAATGTTTTAGGAGAGGTCAAAGCAACCATCTAAAAGCCCATCCTGATAACTCGTCCTGACCTGGGATGCTGACTCTGGCATGTGAGAAAGACAGTCTTTTTCTTCCTATGGAGTCCCTTGTTGACTAGCTCTTCTATGTCACCATTCCTGTCATATGCTACGAAAGCTGTTTTATCTCTGATCCTGTTAAATTTTCTCTCCAATCTTATCAGCTCCATGACATTATTTGCTTGAAATATTAAACCATTCTACAATAATCACCAGGAAAAAACTCATTAATAGTTTGAAAATCAAGACTATGCTTTATCAGCAAATGCCCAATACAAATGCCCTGTGTTGTCTGAAGTACAGACTATTGGTCGCATGAGATGGAAAAAGTCCCAAGGGTATAAATGATCCTTTCCCCTCCATCCCTCTTACCCCATTCCTTTCTTCCCTCATCCTTGTCTTCACTTCAGATGAACAAGGGTTCTTGGGGTTTCTAGGAGTGAACAAAGACAGCACAAGGCTCTCAGAGAGTCAAGCAGACCTTCTGTTTAGCAGAATGGACAGAGTCCAAGAGATGTCCAGAGAGCTAGAATAGAGGTTGTCAACTGTGACCCATGCAGTGTTTGTATTCATTCACCTGGGACACCTTTGTAAAATACACGTTTCTAAAAGCTATACTTTTATATCTTGCTCTCTAGTGTGATTGCCATAACATCATCATCACCACCATCACCACCAGCAGCAGCAGTAGCACATGGGGGTATTTGCCTCACCTCAAGCACACACCAGAGTTAGTTTCTGCATTTTGTCAAGGTTTTCAGGTGAGAGATATTTACAGAGACATTAGAAGAAGGCTGGATTTCAGAATCATTGCAGCAACAGAAGCTCTGAGTTTCAACAATGTAAATGCATCAGTTCAAACCACAGCTTCCCAAAAGGAACTCCCTGCTGCACCCAGACCACTAACTTAGTAAGTATTTCCTTGATAAGATTAGGAATCGTGTACCCAATACGATTGGGCTTTGGGTCTTTGTTTTGGGTCATGCATACCCTGGCATTCTTCAGAATAACTTTGGGCATGAGAGGAAGAAAGCCTGTGAGCCTATGCACCTCCCCTAACCATAAACTCTTTTATGCCTGGCACTTCTGTCCAATATCTTGGCACAAAATGTAAGTGACCTGGAGGGGGGCCAAAATCTTCAGGAATACATCATATCTCGGTTAAAAATAAAAACCAGGGCTGGTGAGATGCCTCAGTGGAGAGATGGATTTTAGCACAAGACTGACAACCTGAGTTTGATCCCCAAATCCTGTAAGGTTGCAGGAGAGAAACAATTCTAAGAGTTGTCATCTGATTTCTGCAAATACTGGCGTATGCACACCTGGACTCCAGACATACATGTATACACACAGTTTTAAAAAAATAGCTTCAAAAATTTTTAATGAACTAAATATCAACCTTTTAAATAAAGGAGAGAACAGCTTTGCTGGCTTTTCTTCTTGCTCCAGACTTTAGAGTGACAGAGGACAAACTTGTACTGAAGGTTTTGACATTTTATTCGTAACAACTTTGGTTTTTATTCTTAGTTGTTTTATTAAAACATGCATCTTGACTGTTGGATGATTTGGCACATCTCTTTAGGGTTTCACACCCCAGGCAGGGACCTCATTTCTCTGAGCTTAGTCTAGCCCTGCTCTTCCCTCAGTGACAACATCCAGAGACCCAGAATCACAGTCGCATGCTTGCCTACGACTTGACCCTGGTTCAGAGATGAAATTCCCACTGGCATTTCCAGTTCACTTACTCACGCTCTCTTCTTTTGGGGGGTGGGTCTTTAAGACAAACAGAATGTCAATTGATTCCAACTCTGTTGAGAGACTGTGTTAGTCCGGAATGTGGCTTCGTCCTTTAGAGAGGGTGAGCCTGGGTGAGCTGTTGCCCTCTCTCAGTCGCTTTTCCCCTGTAAAATAAGGACACTAGCAGCTGTTCAGGAAGATCAGTGTGATGTCTCATGAACAGCGCTTCAGGGAGACTCAATGTGACATCACATGTAAGGTGGAGCCCAGCATCTGATGAATAGCAGTAACTGTCACCGCTGGTCAGTACTGACTGCTGATGTCATCCTCCAGCCTCATGGGGATTTCACTCAGCAAGTCTGTAGGTCACTGAAGTCCTCAAACCAGTGTTTACCCATCCGCTCCTCTCTCGTTTTCATCGTAAGCTACCCTTGAGGCTGCCGATACCCTGACATTCCTTGATTCTCCCAGAGGTACATCTCTGCAGAAGGGCCAGGGAAGCTCTACACACAGCAAACACTAACGACAAGTATTTCAAGAATTTCTGCTACCGTTTCGTGTGTGTGTGTGTGTGTGCGTGCGTGTGTGCTCCTGTGTGCAGGAGGATGTGTGCACATAGGTGTGGAGTCCAGGACACCCTTAAATGTCATCCTCAAGAGTACTGTCCACCTCCTTTGAGAAGCATGGAGCTCTTCGGTTAGCCTAGATTAGCTGGCCAGTGAGCGGCAGGGATCCTCCTGTCTCATCTTCCAGTGCTTGCATGAGAAATTTGTGAATGCACCTTCTTCGTTATTCAAATTCTGGGCATCAAACTCAGGTCTCCATGTCTGTGAGGCAAGCTCTTTACAACCTAAGGCCTTTTTCCTGTCCAAGTTCTGCTGGTTTTTAAAGAGTCTCTCCTTGCATTGGTATGAAATGTTCAGACAGAGAAAGGAAAGACTTCAGCACAGGGTCCCTTCTGCCTGCCACTCAACCTCAACAGTTACCACCACTTTCTCAGTTCTTTCGTCTCCCTGTTACTCTGCCCACCCTCAGATCTTTCTAGAAGCTTCAGTAAAACACCATATATCTTAGTGTATGAAAGCTTCTCAAACCTAAATTTCTGAAAAATGTTTTTTTTCCTAATGAAGATCTCATCCCAGAGGTCAATAAACACGATAACTAGGATTTTACTATCATAACATGGTGTGGACACAGGTCCATGCATGCAGAACAGGAGTGTTTTCCTCAAGACACAGCAAGTGAGAAATCTTGAAAGGGCGTCAGAAACTGGAACCCAGTCAGAGCTGCTATAAACCAGGTACCAAGGGCACAAGTAGGTGTTATGTGCATGTTTTGTCTGTAGTCGGAACCACCTTAACAGAAACAAATGCACCTCATTTGAATGAGGATCTCACTTGCCTTCATAATCCATCGTATCTGTCACGTGGCCAGGGCACATAGGTTAGAATTGAAGAATTCTGCACATGAAGTAAGTCAAAGTTAAAACAAACATTTCCACATAGGAAGATAAAAAGAGTTGCAGACACTTCCAAACAAAGCGACCCAGTGGGTGTGTGGATGGTGGTGACACTCTGACCTCTTCAGCCACACCCACCTTTCAAAAGTCCCAAGTCTGTACCTTATGGAACCTGTAGAGCCTGGTTGTTTTGTTTCATTTTAACCATGTCTGTAGCTTATTCAAATCCCTCTGCCATCTATCCCACCCATCAGTGAGGCATGGCAAGCGGTTCATGATGAACACATAGAGAGCCCGACACAGGGAAGCCCTCCGCTCTGCTCCATCAGCTTTTGAGAGACAAGAATGAAAATCTCGATGGAAGAAAGTCTTTCACTAGAAGCAAAACAAGAGCTGTATTTCAATATAACATTGACTTTGTTATAGTAGAAAACACAGACACAAGTAACTGGAAATCTGGGTTGTAACCCTAGCACAATTACCACAAGGTCTGGACGAGGAAAACAGATTATGGAGCAAAACATTATGGAAGATCACAGTGGAGAGGTAGGCCCATTTCTGCGTGTGTGGTAGGAAGAGTTCACATTGATAAGTGGCCATTCTGATGCCGGAAATGGTGGCTGACACGTATAAGCACACCATGCAGAAAGATCACAGGTTCAGAGCTAGCCTCAGGTACGTAGCCACACTGTCTAAAGAAAACCAAGGGCCGGGAGGTGTGTATAGCTCAGAGACAGACAGACAAGCTTGCCTAAGCTAGGTAAGAGTCTGGGTGTGATCTTCAGCATCAGGGGTGGGGGGAGCAATTTTTCAGCTACCGATGTTTATTGATTTGTACACACATCATAAATAAAAGTTACCATGAACTGAAGTGCATTTAATAATTTGAAACACTTAAACTACCGAGCACCGTCACTTAGCGATGCAGTACTTACATTGTGGAGTGTGGATTGTTTGCCTTGATGATCATGTGGCTGACTGGGTTCTGTGACTGCTGCTTTCCAGGTTCATGAGCAAGCACTGTAGTCCTATCCCTAGCCTAGGACAGAACAAAAACCAAAGTATATTACTGTGGAGTATATGTGCTGCGTTGGCTCATGTTGCATTTGTTGAACTCTGTAAGGCTGTGTTACTTTGCCTGTCTAAAACAGCTGATTGGTCTAATAAAGAGATGAATAGCCAATGGCTAGGCAGGAGAGGGAAACAGGTGGGGCTGCCAGGCAGAGAGAATAAATAAGAAAGAAGAAGGGGAGAAGGAGAAAAAGGAAGAGAGGAGGACATCAGGGCCAGTCACTCAGTCACACAGTCAGCCATGGAGTAAGAAGGGAAGAAAGGAATATAGAATAAAGAAAGGTGGAAGCCCAGAGGCAAGAGATAAGTGGGCTAATTTAAGTTAAGAAAGCTGGCTAGAAACAAGTCAAGCTAAGACCGGGCATTCATAAGTAAGAATAAGTTTCAGTGAGTTTATTTGGGCGCTTGGTCGCAGGCCCCCAAAGACCAAAGAGTGGAAACAAACCAGCTACAGAACATTGTTTTGTGCGTGTGTATCACATTTGCACCATTGTGAAGCTAAAAATAATCACAACTCTGGGACCAGAAGAGTTACAGGTTGAATGCAATCCTGGTCAAACACCCCACTAAGCTAGGTTATGGACACTGACAGCTTTATTCTATAGTCCTTATGGGAAAACAAAAGTTCCAGGAAAACTAATAATAGTACTACTAATAAAACTACTACTAATAATGATAATGGTGATGGTGGTGATGATAATAAAATCTGACACTCAAAGATGTTCTGTAAAGCTGTCGTCACCAAAATAACTGACAAAAGAATAAACAGCTAGATGGAGGGAGAGAGGGAGAGAGCGGAGAACTCAGAAACAGAGTCTGCTGATCTCCAATGGGAGAGCAAAGGAAATTCAGTGAGAGGGCAGCACAGGATATTTCTAACACATGGGCCACTCCCAAACCAAACAACAGCAAAGAACCTCCAGAGAGATCAAGAAAGAAATTCAGGATGGACACTAGGCCAGAAGGAAAAATGAAAAACCAAACACTTGCAGAGGGTGATTGACATGCCCATTTCGAAAGCAGTACAGACGCTGGGGTGACGCTGGAATGACAGGGACGTTAGCACGGCACCTGGGCAGGGATGACATGCAGTGGTCCCTCTGTCTCGAGTGTCCTAGGCTGATACATACTTCGGACACAGGCCTCATTTCACATCTTAGCCGGTATCTTTTCTGAATGCGGTACATATTAAATTTGTATTTTAATGTTTCCCCTTTCTCCTCCTCCTCTCCTTCATCCTTTTTATCTGTAGCTCCTATTACCCTCCAACACGCTCCTTTGCTCCTTGAGCACTAGGTGCTGACTAAATATTTATTGAATAAATACCAATGCCTCCAGCAGCAAAATCCCTCACGCTGTTTCTATAGAAACACCTATACCACCTTTTAAAATGATTCACTCTTTCATAGTTTGACAGCCATGGAGGCATTCTAATTGAGATGACTCTAAAAACGCACTGCATAATTATGGGATGGGAAGAACGCGGACATGGTCTCTCGTGTTCTTGAATGACTTCTGAGGATCAACATGGCAGAAACTATTAACATAAGCAATATTTTTAATTCTTGTTAAATTTATCACATTTTGTTTTCATCGGTGGCAAAGGGATCCAACAGGCTCAGAACAGGAAACCCAGAGTCATGTGTTTTTATATTTTCCATACTAAGTTTGTAGTGCCACATCTTCCAAAGTGGAAGACAGAACTACGCTTATTGCCTTTTAAAAGCCAAAGACTGGTCATTGTGTTCTATAGGATGCTTTACTATGAAAGCGAGCAGCCTTGCCCCTTCCTGTGCTTTCATAGTTAATCATCCCATAGAACACAATGAGTGGCTGGCTGGCTCCATCAACCGAGTTCATAGTGACATCTGCAGGCCACCTGTGAGCACTGCACAAGGGTCCTGGTGCCTCTTCAAGCCTGCCAGAGTGGTTAAAACAAAACAACAGAAACACTTAGAAAGACCAAAAGGTAGATCGAAAGACTCGCTTTAAATGGTTTTTATAACTTCTACATAGATCTCCATTGTTGGAAATTTGAGTAGGAACAAGAGTAAAGAGCAAATGTTAAATATGTCCATTAGGCAGCTGGATCCAACTTGCTGGATCTCCATTCTAAGGAGAGGGCTATTGTTATTCCCACCGCACCTGAGCCCAGGGCGCAGGACAATTAGTCAATTCATCCCCATGCTGCTTAACTAGTTGAGGGTAGTGGATAACTACTCTTGGGGGTAGCAGAACTTGGATTCAAGTCTGTATGACCCTAAGTTTCTAGGTCCAGGGCTCTCAGAGATGGGTCCAATTTTCACTGTTACAGAAGATCCCAGAAAGGATCATGTGTGGAGCCACTGGAGAGTCTGGTGACATCTGAGCACTACTGCTAATCCTCACTGGCAACAGACATCCACAACACGTCCTCTATAAACACTGAAATGGTGTGTGTGTGTGTGTGTGTGTGTGTGTGTGTGTGTGTGTGTGTAAACTAATGGTACTGGGAGGAGCCCAGTGGTAAAGGCAAGAACGTCTTGGAAGTGCCATCTTTCATTATGTCTGTGGCCTGTTTTTTAAATGTCTCAATGAACCAAGTGTGTCTGGCCTCCCCCTGTCCTCTATCTTAACGGAGACCCAAAGAACTGCTTACCCACAGCCTAGATTTGTGGACGGTCTCCACTGCGGAACTCCAGATGGAACATACTGACAATATCAAAGGACAAAGACCAGCATCGTATGGTTGACATCTCAGGTCCATTTTGTTTCAAGACTAAATGACTTTGTGAGTATTGAAATTATCCCTCCAATAGCATAACTACACCGTGCTTTGTGAGTATTGAAATTATCCCTCCAATAGCATAACTATACCATGCTTTGCCTCACTAAAAGTTACTCATGTGCTAACTACATATCTTATACTACAAGCACCATAGCTATATTGTGACATTAAAATAACCTCATTCTGAGGGCTTGTGTCTGGTCTTATTGTATCTTGTGCTTTTCTGGGGGCAGGGGAAGCTGGAGAGAGTGGATTTAGGAGAGACAGGAGGTAACAGAGAACTGGAAGGAGTGAGAGAGGGGAGAAGCTGCAGTCAGGAGGTATTGGGTGAGAAAAATAAATAAAAATTGATATATATATATTTATTTAAATTTGTGTGTGGTATATGTATGTGTGCACATGATCACACACATGCAGAAGCCAGGTGGCTCCCTCTGTCACTTTCCACTTGGTTTTTGTGACACTATCGCATAAGACTAGGTAGCCAGTGAGTTCAGGAAATCCTATCCTCTGGGTGCCCATTGCTGGGATCCCAGGTTGAACCACTGAGCCTTGCTCGTACATGAATGCTGGGGATGCAAACGGACCCTCACACGTACACAGCAAACACTCTACCCACAGAGCCATCTCCCCAGCCCACAAATAAACTAAGGCGTTCCAGAGACGGAAGGGCCTGGCCCCACTGCTTTGTAAAAGCCCCGAACAGAAAGGTCTGTAATGTCACAACTACTCTCAGAACGTTTGCCCACCAAGTGTGTGTCTTTGCTTTAAACGACTTTCCTTTTTCCTCGGCTGTAGTTTGGTCTTCTAAGGATCAGCCTGGCTTCTTTAGACCACACAACCTCAAAAGGTAAAAAGGCTTGGCCAGAGGGAATGTCCGGCGAGAAGATGGCCAAGTTTTGAAAAGTGCCTGGTTAAATGATGAACCCTGCCCAGAGCGTTTTCACCTCGGTGGTTTCCATACGGGCTATGGTTCAGAGGTGACATCATTGGTTTCTCAGTGATGAAAGGCCCCCAACAAGTGTCTCCTGTGACTGAATACTCTCAATAATAAGGGCATGGTTTCTATAGCAAGAGTGGAAAGAATGACTTTCATTAAATTAAGTTTGTCACAGTTAAAGTTTCAAAAGAGGGGAAAAAATGTGGATTTTTCAATCAAGTTGAATTTGGAGCCGCAAATAGCGTCAAGCACAGCGCTCTCTCTTCCTCGTTTCTAGTCCCACGTTAAAAAAAGAACCACAAATATTATAGGTTCTTCTTCTATTTCATGTCTCCTTATTTTCTTCTGTTACAAGCTCATCAACCATGCTGGTTGGTCACGGTCAACTTGACACAACGAGTCATCTTGGGAGAAGGACCCTCGACTGAAGAACGGCCTCCATCGGATTGGTCTGGGGGGGGGGCATTTATTTTCTTGATTGCTGACTGATGTAGGAGGCGCAGGCCACTATGGGCAGTTCCACACCTGAGCAGATAGTCCTAGGTTGTCTACGAAAGCGACTTGACCAAGCCATGGGCAGCAAACCAGTCAGCAGCCTTCCACTGTGGTCTCTTAGCTCCTGGCTCCAGGTTCTGGAGCTGAATTTTGCCTCAGCTTCCCCTAATGCCCAATAACCTGAAATGGACGTTTCCTCCTAGCGTGGTTTTGCTCATGGTTTTTATCACAGCAACAGAGATGCAAACCAAGACATCACCTCCACCTGTTGATGATCGCTGTCTAAAGAGAGCCACTGTCTGTCTCCCAGCTGGGGAGAGGGAAGGAAGAGCTGTCAAGACCAAAGCTTCCTGCTTTCCTTCATTGTACAAGAGGCAGTGTGTTCATTTTCTCACCAGTGGGCCTAACTCCTACAAAAGCAACTTTAAAAGAAGACTTACTTTGAATGAGTTCACCAGAGCAAAAATGTGATGGTAACACTTCCCATCCCGATAGACCATGTTGCGGAGGAAAGGGAACTCTAGGGCTCAACTGCCTTTCTCCTCCGTTCCTTTGTATCCAGACTAAGACTCCTGTTCACTGGTAGCTGCTGCCCATGTTCAGGATCCCTCTTTCCTCCTTCATCTTAACAAGCATCTCTGGAAACACCCTTAGGGACTCATATAGAGCTGGGCTTCCTGGGTGATTTTAAACCTAGCCCAGCTGACAATGGACATTAACCATGATGGGCATTTTCTGTGAACGAGGTAAGGACACTTAAGAGCCTTTTATGTATCTTCTCTTGGGTGCTGTAATCTGATGTCAAAGCACCTTTATTACTTACATGAGAAGCAGGTATAATGTGGTAGATGCAATAGAAATGAAGCTGAAAGCCTTAGTGACTCTTACCTACTGCACTTGTAATTCCTCACACATATCGCCCAGTCTTTCACACACACACACACACACACACACACACACACACACACACACACACACACACACACAGCCTCTTAGTCTCTTATTCTTCAGAAAATGCTGAGGTCATTCCAAAATCTGGATGCTCCCATTGATGTGACTTACATTTTATTTTATTTTATTTTGCTTAGACAATCCCAATTTTCTTCTTTGCTCCAAAACCACAACTACTCAAATAAGCCTTCCACATTGCAGTTCAAGTCTGGCTAAGCAACATATTTCTTTTGTTAAGTAGCCCAACCTGTTAACTACAGCCCTGTCTTAACAGAATAAACTTAGACAAGTTATTTACCTTCAGTTTGCACATCAGTGGTGTTAGGAGAGTCATTATACAGAACACATACAATGTGGTGGTGATGAACAGACAGTGTCACAATGGGAGGCTGCACTCAGCTAAGAGAATGGAGGGCCGTTTGGTAAGAGGAGCTATATACAGACTTGTAGAAGGGAACCATTTAAAGAGCTGGAATTATCCCAACACTGAAAAAAAAAAGGGAGCAATTACCACTTCAGGGGCAAAGAGAGGGAGGTGAGGGTAGCGTTATAATCCCAGAGAAAGCAGTGATAGTTAAGAGCTGTGATTATGGCTGCAGCGGAAACAGTCATGTTTGCAGCCTGGTGTGCTTGTGGTTACAGTGATTGCAGTTGCGGCTGTAACAGGTGTGGTTGTGGCTGTGACTGCGGTTGTAGGAGAGGACTATTGGTAGATGCTACCCTAAAACAATACAGCTGGTGCCTAGTGACCCAGCATTGTGAGGCTGAACACTCAAGCACTGTGAGGTTCCTCTTTCCCCGCCACCCAATCTGCTACCACAGGTTCCCATTCGCCAAGCCAAAACCAGATGAGAGCGCAGGAGAGGAGTGGGCTCAGTGCAGCATGCTGGGGCCCAGAGCAGGAAGAATGGCGCGGACAGGAGCCAGAGGGGCCGGCAGAGCTCATCGAGAACAAATATATATTGTCGTGCTTACTCCTTCTTCGGGGTATCCTTTGCTCCTGCAGCAGTCCCAAGGACAAAGGGGCTATCACACAAATTATACCCTCTTCGGCACTGTTGAGCTTTGGATGGGACAAAGAAGGCGCGATGGATGAGTGTCCAGGAAGAATGAGCCCTTCATAGGTCTGCAAAGATATACAGCATCTCGCCCTCAGGCCAACACAGACCTGACTGTCAGAGAACAAGGCCTGACACAGGAAGAGGAGGAAACAATGGACCCCAAGGATTAGTAGGGTAGAAGGACTGAGCTGAGGAGCCCAGCTCCAGGCCAAAATGCTATGTATGATCTTTCAGCCCTGACCACAAGCAGTCATATGACTGGCAGCCGCATAAGGGGAAGCCACCCTACCCCCCATGTCCTGGGACCCAGCTCGTGAATTGTCAGATAGGAGTTGCAGAAAAGAACTCAGCACCCTGCCCACCCCTAGCCAGTCATGCTCAGTACAGTTTTCAGTTCGAACTGGAGAGCCTGTGATGTGGGATTCCCCTCTGTATGCTGTGAATAGTGTTGGTTAATATAGGACTGCTTTGGACCTATAGCAGGGCAGAACTTAGCTAGGTGGGGAAAACTAAACTGAATCCTGGGAGAAGGAAGGCAGAGTGGAGAGAAGCCACATAGCCCCATCAGAGACAGATGCAGGATGGAACTTTACCCAGTAAGCCACAGCCACATGGTGATACACAGATTACTAGAAATGGGTTAAATTAACATGTAAGTGTTAGCCCAAAAGCTAGAACTAATGGGCCAAGCAGTGTTTTAAATAATACAGTATCTGTGTGATTATTTTGGGGCTGAGCAGCCAGAAACCAACAAGCGGCCCTACTTATAACAAGCATGCTTTTAAAGGTCTCCTTACTAGGCGGTTCCAGGATGAAGGGGACAAGGATGTTTCAGGTTAATGTTGACCAAAAAAGACCAGGTAACTATGTTTGTTTCTAATAAAGTTGTCTTGAAGTAAAAAAGAAAAGTCATAAACAAGGCCATTACACAATGATAAAAGGGTCAACGCGTCAAGAGGATATAAACACACTCAATACTGGAATGTATGAGGATATAATGGAAAGAATCGCTAAGGAGAAAAGAATGGCAAGGTAACCAGAGCTTTGTGGCCCCTTTCTGATGGTGAACAGTTCCACCAGTAAAATAAATCAATAAATGTTGAATTAAGAGCGGTAAAGCTGTGTCCCCAGCACCTGGCCGCCTGCACGGCTAGCTGTATACCCGAAATAATTACACAGAAACTGTATTCTTTTAAACACTGCCTGGCCCCAATAGTTTCAGCCTCTTATTGGCTAGCTCTTACATATT
>NC_022009.1:9711201-9712814 GCF_000317375.1 Microtus ochrogaster | reverse complement strand
TTTTTGTCTTGTTGACCATGTCCTTTGCTTTATAAAAGCTTCTCAGTTTCAGGAGGTCCCATTTATTGATTGTTTCTCTCAGTGTCTGTGCTGCTGGGGTTATATTTAGTAATTAGTCTCCTGTTCCAATGTGTTCAAGTGTACTTCCCACTTTCTCTTCTATGAGGTTCAGTGTGGTTGGCTTTAGGTTGAGGTATTTGATCAAAAACACTGATGACAACTTATGCTGGAGAGGATGTGGGGTAAAGGGAACACTCCTGTATTGCTGGTGGGAGTGCAAATTGGTATACTCCCTTTGGATATCAGTGTGACAATTTCTAAGAAAATTAGGAAACAACCTTCCTCAAGACCCAGCAATACCACTTTTGGGTATATATCCAAAAGATGCTCAATCGTGCCAAAGGACATGTGCTCAACTATGTTCATAGCAGCTTTGTTTGTCATAGCCAGAACCTGAAAACAACCTAAATGCCCTTCAACCAAAGAATGGATAAGGAAAATGTGGTACATTTACACAGCAGAAAAAAAATAATGGCATCTTGAAATTTGCAGGCAAATGGATGGATCTAGAAAACATCATATTGAGTGAGGTAACCCAGACCCAGAAAAAACAAATATCATATGCATTCACTCATAAGTGGTTTTTAGACATAAAGCAAAAAAAAAGCCTACAATTCACAATCCCAGAGAAACTAGACAGCAATAAGGACCCTAAGAAAGACATACATGGATCTAATCTACAAGGCAAGTATAAAAAGACAAGATCTCCTGAGTAAATTGGGAGCATAGGGACCATGGGAGAGGGTTGAAGGGGAGGGGAGAGGAAGGCAGGGGAGCAGAGAAAGATGTATAGCACAATAAAATCAATAAAAAAGAACTAGTTAAAAAATAAAAAATAAATTTGGAAATTGTCAAAAAAAAAAAAAGAAGTATTGGACTTGTCACAAGTTAACCAAATAAACCTTACAGACTGGAACATCCCATCCACAGGAGAGGCCCAGATGGAACACTCTGCAAGCTAGCCATATGTTGGGACTCAAGTCTCACCAAGTTGGAAAAGTTCAAAATCATGTCTTGTGTGAAAACCAAAGTATTTCTTCCTAACTTCTTTTTTATTATTATTATTTTATTACTTTTAAAAAATTCCAATCTAAATTCCCATTCCCTCCCCTCCTCCCACTTCCTCCCCTCCTCCCACTCCCTCCACACAGCCTTCCACCTCTCCCCCCTCCAATCCTAAGAGAGGGCAAGGCACCCTGCCCTGTGAAAAGGCCAAGGCCCTCCCTACTACATCTAGTTTGAGCAAAGAATACATCCAAAGAGAATAGGATCCCAAAAAGCCAGTACATGCAGTAGAGACAAATCCCAGCGTCCTACCTACGATGTGGAAAGAATGTGTCTGTTGATGGACACATGGCTAAAATTTGTAACATATTTACAATGAAGTGTTATTCAGCCTTAAAAAAAGAATTCAATCTTGCTATTTGCCACAATAGAGATGAGCCTGGTGGACATTAGGCTTAACTAAATAATCAGCTACAGAAAATAAAATATTTCATGATCTCTCTCTCTCTCTCTCTCTCTCTCTCTCTCTCTCTCTCTCTCTCTCTCTC
>NC_022009.1:9668252-9711101 GCF_000317375.1 Microtus ochrogaster | reverse complement strand
TGTGTGTGTGTGTGTGTGTGTGTGTGTGTGTGTGTGTGTGTGTGTGATAGAAGAGACTAGCTCAGTGGTGACCCGAGGTTGGAGAGGAACAAAGGAAGCAATGGCTACAGATGAGGGTCCCCAGCAGCAGACACATAAAACGAACAAGCCTGGGCCTCTGATAAACAACCTGGAGAACACACAAAATGAAAAGCCATGTTTGAAATTCATATGAAACGAATATATTTTCACTGTCATGCCAAAGAAACAAAAAGAGCAGTCATGTGATCTATAAACATGCTAATTTTCTTCTCCATAGTAACCTACTTTTTATCTCTATAGAGACCTCATCCGTCACCATGTAGTTTACCTTAATAATATACGATAAAACTTTCTCCCCACGTCTTTTTCTTTTTTACAAACCTGTTTTCCCCAGGGCTTCTTAAGTGTGGGTCCTCTGTGTTAAAGCTCTCTTCTTCCCGAAAGAAGAAAGCCCCAAAGCAAGGCAGACACTGTCCAGATCCCGAACTTCAGGTCACACCAAAACACAAAGGCTGTGGCTTTTCCATAACACTTGGCCCGGTCCATTCATCATTTCAGCTTTTAGAACTGGAGGGGCCGTTGGGGCCTGACTGACCTCTCACCACCACTCCCACACTCTGATAGCTCCACTGGGTGCCTCCGGGCATGCCCTCGTTCTCCCTGCCCCTTAACACACACACCTATCAGCTAACCCTGGACTCTACCCTGTGACCCACGGGGCCGCAGCACCATGGGATCCCCCGAATGTCCTCTCTCCTGAAGCCTTACCTGGAGCCTCGTCTAGTATGCATTTTGTTTCCCCAGTGGCTTCCACTTATGATTGCAGCTCCCAGCTGTGGCCACTAAACCTACCGAGCCTCATGTCTTCTCCAGCTGGGCTCCAGCACTTGTGTACCACCCTTCCGGGTCAGTTCCCACCGTGACATCTTCAGCCACCATGACTAAATCACGGCTGTCTTCTGTCCACGCGGTCTCTGGTTCTCTCCAGCCAGCATTCAGTTCCCTCCTCCGACTCCACAGCCCTTTGCTCTTCAATATGGATGGCACTTTCTGGTTAGGATGCAGTGGCCACACTGAGATGATGGCACCAGGCGATACAAGTCAGTGTTCTGTGCCTAGCAGGGCTTCAAAACGAAGATACCAAATTCATCTGCATTATCTTGAGCTTTTCTTACAATATTTACAGTAGTCGTGGCTTAGAGATATTACTGTGTGAACGCTGAATATCCAATTTGCAAGTTACTTTGGTAAATTATTATGTCATTGCATGTCTATACAGTGGTGATATTCTAGTTATTGTGCCGGGTTGATTAAATGGTGTGCGCAGAGGACTTAGCCTGTGGTCAGTCAACTTTTGCTGTTCAAAATATTTACGGTGCGGCACTGACAAGGATTCTTTGCTTGACTAAACTTTAGTCGGCCTTCTGACCTCTCTCCTCTCGCCTCTGCATTCCCTCATAAACTCCAGCTTCAGCAAAGAATCCTGGGTCGTGTTGAGCCAGACACCCTTTCCTGGGGGTCTAATCAGGCTCCTGATCCTCGCCACAGCCAGGTGATTCCGATCAGCCTGCTCTCTCTTCAGGAAGAACCCTGCTAGGTGGATTTAACCACACTCCCCCTTAGTAATGAATGTCCTGCTCCCTGACACCCACACATGCTCCTTAGTTCTGTGCAGTCCTTGGCAATGCAGTTTGCGCCGTCGGTCCCACTGTCTCCCCCACTTTAAGTCCCCTTGCAGCGGCCCTTGTACCTTCGCAAGGGTCCTAAATGATGTCTTTCCTACTATGTTTGAATAATTACCACTGGATGTTTTCAACAGTACCAACTAGGTACTCATTAATCTGTGTCTGGTATCCGTCTCTGTGATTCATGGTCATTGAGACGTTGACTGTGTTTCATTCATGTTACTCGCTGTGTTTGAAACAGTCACACAGCCTATGCTCTCAATTAATTAAGTATATGAATCAAAAAATATTAATATACTTAATATAGCTAAGAAAGATGTTTTTAAGATAAAAATAAATAAAACAAGGGCTGGAGCCATGGATTAGCCTTGCTTGCTGCTCTCTAGAAGACCTAGGTCATTCCCAGCATCCACACTGGTGGCTCACAGCCACCTACAGGTCCAGCTCTGGGACATCTGACACCCTCTCCTGACTTCCACAGGCCCTGGCATACATGTACTCATAAACATCAATACAAATAACTATTGAAAAGAAAATGCAAGTTCAACCATGAGCAACTTAAACCATGAGTTTAAGATAAGTGAAGAGATGAGCCATGATTGGTGTTAGCATTAGGATGTGACTTTACCGCAGAAAGGCTTTGTCCCCAGCTGGCAGAGCCAGTCACTGAGAAGTGCTCAGATCATGGTACCTCTGCTTGACAGAATCTTAATAGGATGGCCTTATTGGGTGGTCGTGGTAACTAGCGCTGATTGGGTGGTCATGGTAACCAGCGTAGGTTGTGCTACCTGGTGCTAACTAGAGGCCATGGAGCTATTGGAAGGAAGAAAATCCCCAGAGATTGCCCTGGAAAGGTGTTTATTATCCCAGTCTCCTCGGTCTGCCGCTCTGCTTAATGGCTGCCCTGAGGTGAAGAGCTTTTTCCTGCCATGACCCTTCCCCGTGGTGATTCTGCCTTCCCACAGGCCTAAAAGCAACAGAGCCAATCAACCATGGAATAATCCCTAAAACTATCCACCAAATTAAATCCTTCCTCTTTGCAAGGTGTTTGTCACAAGAAAATTCTACAAGAGTGAGAAATGATATGTACAGCAAACCCAACAGATTACAATACAGATGTACTGAAAAGAACGTAGGTGGGCAGTGGCTGGAACGCCTTTAATCCCAGCACTGCAGAGATGGAGGCAGGCGGATCTCTGAGTCTGAGGTCAGCCTGGTCTAATAAGAAGTCCAAGACCTATGTGATGAGACGCTGTCTCAAAAGAAAAAAGCAAGGGTGGGGTTCAGCATCTGCCTATAGTCATATTCCCAGATACTGAGGTTGAGGCAGGAGAATTGCTTAAGCCTAGGATCGCAAGGACTGCCTGGGAAACACACTGAGGTAGCACCCCTTTAAAAATTAAAGGATGGCCTCATAATTACAGACATATCTCAGTCCCTAGTGTCATCAATGGCAAGCAGAGCTAAAGCTACAGCTTGGTGTCATTTAATACATAGCAGATGAACAAAAGTATGCAGAGCAGACAAAATCAGGCAAAAGTAGGGAGTTATGGAAACTCATCTATGCCTCTGTTAATGGCCAGAGCTGGGCAAGTTGTTTGGGAAATGAACTGGGTAGCTGTGCAGGATGGATGTGAGCCAGGAGGACGGAGCTGGAAGAGGCAAACAGGCCACCTCCGTGTACCTCCATCCGCCCTGCTTTGTCAATCACACAGTGGACTCAAGGGGAATATCTCCTTAGTTTGTATGACCACACAAATTATTCTCAATACATCAAATATAACAACATGCGAAATTTTGAGAAAACGAAAGGTTTGATGAGGATGATTGAGATTTTGCATTTTCAATTATGTATTACATTGTAAAACAAAATATAATCAGAAAGCTTTGGAGCGGCTGTGGCTCTGCCTCCATGGCAGGCTAATGTGGGGGAGTTTCTTTTGCATTGTGTTCCATAATCAAAAGTTAATAAACTAAAATGATCTTGTAACTCTTTGATAGTTCACGTAGAATAAACCAAACTATGAAACATTTCCCAGGAGAAACTTCCTCCCTGATATAGCATTTGGGAAATGATCATTCTTTCAGGGCATTTTTTAAACTTCTGCAGGCAAACCCAACAGAAGAGCACCCCAAGCAAGACGAAAGACACAGCAGGCTGTGAAGGGGAGGATGGAAATTGGCAGGCAATTCCAAAGGAATATATATGAAAATGCAAAATCTAAATCACATGGAAGTCAGGGAGGGATGACTTTTCTTCTGTTCCCTGTCCATTTTCATACTGAGCACATCTGCAATGAGCCCACAGAAAGGGCCCCATTTAAATTCCAGTCCCTGCTCACAACTGTTAAAACCCAACTAGAAATTAACATGGAGCCCTTCCGAAATGACCATCATATAATAAAAAGAAAATATTCTTGTGGTTTATTATTAATTTAGTTTTTGCTTGAGTTAGCAACTGATTCGGATTTTCAAAATATTTTTGGCCTACATCCTTCTTCAGTAAATTACTGCAATATTTATAGTTATATTTGTATTTAAAGAATCAAACTGTTGGGAGAATCGTTGATAAAGGCACTGGCCACAGAGTCTGGTAACCTTGGTTCAGTCCCCAGGACACACAGAGTAGAAGGAGAACTCTGACTCCCACAGTTTCTCCTCTGACTTCTGCATTTACGTCTGAGTTCAATTCCCAACAACCACGTGGTGGCTCACAACCATCTGTAATGAGATCTGGTGCCCTCTTCTGGAAAGTGTATATATAATAAATGAATTAATTTTTAAAATCCTATGATCTTTAAAAGAAAAGAAATATAAACATAAAGATTTCAATCTATCTTACCATATAATGAAATACAAACACTTCTGTTTATGACTCTGGCTAATTCCTATTAGGGAATAATGTATTAATAAATAATGTATAATTTCTGAGTTTCTTTGACCGGTTGCCTGTCTACTATTGCTGACTCAGCTTCTCAAGCAGATCCAGAGGCAAGAAATGCTGCCGTGAGACATTGATCTCTGTAGAGTGGAATCCTAACTGCATAGCCTGAATTTGAAGACTTTCTTCCCACTTGACTGGTGCCCTCTCTGCAAGACACCGAGGCAAGCCAGCCTCTAGTCTGAATCACTGTCTAATCATGTTCCCACCTCTTTGTGAATGTGGAGGCAAAGGATTCTAGAAGATACCCTTCCATACCCCAGTGGACATGCTGTGCCTCCAAAGCTTATAGATTCCTCAAGAATAAAAATTGGCTAACCAAAGATCCTTTTGGCTGTTCGCTTTTGTGGGTAAACTTGAGATTGGAGGTAACGGTTGAAGCAGAACTCGATGGGTTTCTGACTCTTACCGTGTGACAAAAGCCACAAAGCCCTTGGTTTAAAAATCTCAGCTGAGAAGCTGTGGGGGCTTCCCGTGGAACCTGGGGGATCAGCCAAAGTTCTTCAGCAGAAAAGTGAAGCTGACCCAGCCTAATGCCAAGCAGCTGCCTCAGGCGTGCATTTGGCACAGGGTCTTTGCACAAAACAAGTCAGAAAAGGGTTGGTTTTTAAATTTTGGAGTTAAATAAGAAGAGCTTCA
This sequence comes from Microtus ochrogaster, assembly GCF_000317375.1. Classification (NCBI taxonomy): domain Eukaryota; kingdom Metazoa; phylum Chordata; class Mammalia; order Rodentia; family Cricetidae; genus Microtus; species Microtus ochrogaster. Next base: position 9,705,815 of record NC_022009.1, on the reverse strand, counting down.
TGCTTTTTTATGTGCTATTGTTTCTAAGAATTTATATTTAACATTTGTTCGTTCTTGTTGTTTGGTTTTCAAATTCATTCTTGGGCGTTCCAAAAGAACTCTCAGCTTGGGACGCCAAATGCGTAGATTTAATATAAACCATTTGGTCTTTTAAATGGCATTTGAAGGTCTCTGAATTTTGAAAAATAAATGTTTCTGTTTGGAAAGGACATCTTCCAAGCCATCAGTTAAACTGCTTGAGAAGTCAAACCTTGCATTTATAAAAAAAAAAAAAAAGTAGAAATAAACTATTTTTTCAAACGCCTATTTGAAAGAATATGTATAAAGGGTTTTCTTAAAACCTGTATAAATATGTATTACATTTCTCACTTTGGGAATAAGCTCCTAATTAGTTCATTAAATTCATAATAATAAACTGCTTAAGCCAATACATTTGTTTCTCACCATAAATTTACAGGAAAATTAATTTAATTCCTATGCATTTATAGACTCACAGCATGCCAATCTACATAAAGATACAATTTTACATGCGTAAATTGGAGTTCCTTTTCAGCTATCCATAATAACAGTGCCATAAATAAGTTAGGGAGAAAATTATTTACTCTTGTATGTCAGCCTGGAATAAGTGGTGCATGATGGTTTAGAAGATTTGTAAGGTTTGAAAGGACTCAAGTGCCAATCTGGTTTTGACACCATTTCTAGAAGGCTTAGGTCATCCCACGGTTCACAGCCGGCCAGCATCCCACCCTCAGTGGAAGCCAGGTAGAACAAATGTGGAGTCAGGCACACTTTTTGCACTTGAAAGACACAAATTCAGGGACTGAAGAGATGGCTCAGTGGCTAAGAACACTTGCTCCTTCTCTGGAGGACCTGAGCTCAGCTCCTGGTACCCACATCGGAAAGTTCATGGCCATGCATAACTCCAGCTCCAGGGGATCCAACATCCTCTTTTAACCTCCAAGGGCATAAATGTGTACACAGTACATAAACATAGATGCAGGCAAAACACTTCTACATGTAAGTGTTTAAAAAGTGGGCAGGAGTCTCATGGAGCCTCCACTACAGGCAACCAAGCAATTCTGAGGAGAGGGTAATTGATCTTCCCTGGGAACTCATCTTCCAGTTGGCTATCCAGTACCAGCAGTCAGGCCTGAAATCATATGCATACAAGTAATATTATGTGAGCTGATCAGGTTGTATTTATATACACATACACACACACACACGCACACAAAGAAGTAAAGGTCATACATTTGAGAGAGAACAGGGGATACATGTGAAAGATTGGAGGGAGAAAAGAGACGGAGGAAAGATGTAATCATATTTTAATTTCAAAAATAGAAAAACTAAGGGACAAGAGAAAAGGAAGTAAAAGTGACATGAGTCTAAAGTTGTACACAGCAACACCACCCTGGGCCAGGACTTAGTCTCACAATCTCATCTAAGTACACAACAGGCTTCCTTTCATGGAGATCTGGTGAAAAGTCTAATAGCTCTAAAAATAGAGCTGATATTGGAGAAAGTTAATGGTGTCTTTCATAGACTGCCCTCATAACCACCCAAATAGCCAAGTACCCTTGACTCAACAAGCACTTCTCCCTATAGAAACCCTGCCATTCGGTTACATTAATAAGTGCAAAGGCCAGGACCTCTTGGGTGGGTCTGACAGTTCTTCCCCTCGTATGGCTTCCTGTGTTCAGATTACCCAGCATCTAAGAAAAGGTTCCTTTCCAGCCTGTGATGAGGAACTTGGAACAGAAAAGGGAAATGGAGGAAATATGCCAAAGTCACAATGGTTGTTACTATTCCATGTGCTTTCTATGAAACTTTAAATGATAGGGGTTTTTGTTAATAAAGTTTTATTGGAACTATTTTGTTTTACATGTGAGCATTTTGAGTTTCATTTTAAGGCACAGTGTTTACATGTTTTTTATCATTGTTTGAGAATTTCATACATGTATATAATATGTTCTGATCAAATACACCACCCATTTTCTCTCCTCCAATTTACTCCCCATCCTCCCACCACGCCTTTTCCTTCCCCATTTCATATTTTCTTTTAAAAGAACCAAAGTCCACACTGTGCTCATGTAGTGCTATCTGTATGTGCACAGACGAGGACCAGGGTACAGGTAATCTCTCAGAAGCCACATCCGAGAAGAGAACTGACTCTTCCTCCCCAGAGCCCATCAGTGGCCAACAGCTCCTCAGCTAGGATGAGACTTCATATGTTCCTCTTTCAATACTGCTAGAATTCTGCTTGCTTGACCTTGGCAGGAGTGGGCACACACACAGATGTTCACAGATGTCACAGCACTGTTGTGCATCTGGCAAACACTAGCTAGATGACCTTCAATAGCCTTCCCAACTTAGAATGATCTAGAAGTAAATGCATGGACAAAATATCACCCAGGTAAAAGATTGGTCCAGACTAGACCAGACCAGTCCAGACTGGTTCAGACCGGTCTCGACATGTTCAGACCGGTTCAGACTGAAACAGACTGATCCAGACCGGACTAGATCAGTCACGACCAGTTCAGCACAGTATAGACAGGTTTAGACTGGTCTAGTCCAGTTCAGACCTGCTTCGACCAGACCAGACCAGTCCAAACTGGTTCAGACCAGTTTCAACCGGTTCAGACCAGTCCCAACCGGTTCACACTGGTTCAGACCAGCTCAGACCGGTCTTGACTGGTTCAGACTGGCCAAGACGGGTCTGTTCTGACTGGTTGAGACTGATTCTGACCAGTTCCGACCGGCCTAGACTGCTTCAGACCATTCAGACCGGTTTAGTCTGGTTCAGACCAGTTCTGACTGGCCCCAACCAGTTCAGACTGTCCCCAACCAGTTAAGACCAGCCTAGACCGGTTCTGCCAGTTCAGACAGGTTCCAACTGGTCCCAACTGGTTCAGACCAGTTCAGACTGGTTCCAACTGGCCCAGACCGGTTCAGACTGGCTCTGATTCCAGCCAGTTCAGGCTAGTTCCAGCGGGTTCAGACCGGTCCCAGCTGGTTCAGACCGGTTCAGACTGCTTCCAACTGCTCTGGCTGGCCCCGACTGGTCCCGATCAGTTCAGACCTACTCTGACTGGTTCTGACCGGTTCAGACCAGTTCCAGCCGGTCTAGACCAGTTCCGGCCATTCAGACCAGTTCCGACTGGTTCAGACAGGCATAGACTGGTCCCGACTGGTTCAGACTGGTTTAGAGTGGTTCCGACCGGTCCTGACCAGTTCCAGCCTGTTCAGGCCAGTCCCAGCCAGTTCAGACCAGTCCCAGCCGGTTTTTTAGACCAGTTCAGACTGGTTTAGAGCGGTTCCAGCCAGCTCAGATCAGTCCCAGCTGGTTCAGACCAGTTTAGACCAGTTCAGACTGGCTTAGACTGGCTCAGACTGGTTCAGGCCGGTTCCAACAGGTCCTGACCGGTTCCAGCCAGTTCAGACTAGTCCAGACCGATTCCAACTGGTTCAGACCATTCTAGACCGGTTCCAGCCAGTCTAGACCGGTTCCAACCAATTCCAACCAGGCTAGATCGGTCCTGAGCGGTTCAGACCAGCTTAGACCAGTTCAGACCAGTTCCAACCTGTCCCAACCAGTTCAGACCAGTTCCGAGCAGCACAGACTGGTTCTGACCGGCCCAGACCAGTCCTGAACTGTTCAGACAGGCCTAGACCGGTTCTGACCGGCCCCAACCAGTTTAGATGGGTTCAGGCCAGTTCCAACCGGCCTAGACTGGTTCGGATCAGTTCCAGCCAGTTCAGACTGGTTTAGACTAGCTTTAGACCAGTTCAGACTGGTCCAAACCGGTTGCAACAGGTTTAGACCGGTTCCAACCTGTCCAGACTAGTTCCGACTGGCCCAGACCGGTTCCAGTCAGTTCAGACTGGTCTAGACTGGTTCCAAATGGTTTCGACGGGTTCTGGCCCATTTAGATAGGTTTAGACCGGTTCAGATTGGTTGCAACCGGACTAGACCAGTTCAGACTGGTTCAGACCCATCTTGACCAGTTCCAACCAGTTCAGAGTGGTTCAGACCAGTTTAAACTGGTTCAGACTGGTTTCAACCGGTTCAGACCGGTTCTGGACTTCTAGAAACTTAAGCAAGGAAGAAGTCTACATGGAAATGAAACTTTCCTGCCACCCCTAAGTATTGCCATGAAGGCTGGCCAGAGTTTGCCAGTCCTGCAGAGTCCGTACAGGATTCCCTTGAGTTCATACAAAGCTGTCAGCATCCTTGGTTCTGGGCTCCATTTGGCTGTTTTCAGGCCAGTCCAGTAAACAAAGTCTCAGAAGGAGAAGTAGCAAGGTATCAGCTGACACAATTCTCTGGAAAAGAATCAGGAGCCCGAAAGCCGAGCCTGCATGGCTCAGGTCTGCATTTTCCTTACTAACTCTCCACCTGGCTTTTATCATAAGTGTCACAGCTGTTCACATCAGCGAACGTGGGCCACTAGCGAGGAGACCCACACCTTAGCTGAACTGGGTGGAGAGCAAGGGAGGCAAGAGATCTGTTTGTTTTAACTTATTTTAGTAACTCGGGGCCTGTTTCCTGTCTCTGGTGATGTTGCCTAGAAACCCGGTGATTCTGATTTGAATCCAAGTTACTAATGGAACATTTGGCAAACCCCGGGAAAATGCTCTTGGAACCCTGTCATCATGCAGGGAACTTTCTCTCCATGTTAACTCTGCATGTGTCTCACACATATGTGCAACTGCAGAAATATGAGATTGTGTCCTTTTGGTTGTCAGCTTGGGTGTCATAAAGGAGGGGATATTTCTTCTTCTCCCCAAGTCCATGCCTCAGAACAAGGCGGCATCCCCACTAAATAGACAACGTTGGAAATAAACTTTTTGCTTTTCTTGCCTTCACTTGCTGTCCCAGAGAGGAAGAATGATTAAAACTTGAAAGGGGACCTCACCTGTCTTGGGGAAGGCTCAGAGTGTCAGCAATCAATGCCCATGTGTGGTGTCTTTCTTTCTCTACCAGAGTTCTGGGTGAGGGCCTGCCATGTAGGGAAAGGCCAGTGCTCATCCATCTGCATTGCCAAATGAGGCTAGCCAGCACAGCTCAGAGCACATGGGCTCAGGACACAGGCGTTGCTTTTCCAACTCTGCTCTAAGCCCGCAGCCTCCAGCCCAGCTTCAGCAGCAGCAAAGCTGTTGTTTTGGTTTCCTATTTGTGGTGTTCCTATTTGTGGTTTGACAGCCTGCCAAGAATTGGGGGGAGAGGTGTGGCGGGCTCAGGCTGCAAAGGGTTACTATAACCAGATGGTGGAAGAGGGACATCTTCTTACCTAAGGGACAGGGGGAGCCTAGTCCAACAATTCCTTCTAAGGAATTCCCTATGAGCAAACAAACCTTGGAGGCAATTGGCATCTTGCCCAGAGTTATAGGCATAGTGACCGAGACAGGGACTTACTTACCTCTGGAGCCTAATCCAGTAACATCTCCATGACCGTTATTCAGTGCCAGCCTTGGTCACATCCTTGACATCTCTTTATCTGTCTACTACCATCATCTCAAGAGACTTCAATATCCAGAGAGATATCAGGTCTCTGAGTTTTGCTATCTCCCATCAACCTTTGCTACCACCACCTCACTGGAGACAGTCACTGCAAAAGTCTCACACAGCATGGTGTCAACAGCTAAAAAGGTTCTCCTTCCAAGACTTTCTCATTTACACTGACATGCCCAGAAGGTAAGGTACTTGCTGGGTAAATGTGAGGATCTGAATTCAGATTCCCAGAACCCACGCAAAGCTGGATGTGCTAGTGTCCCAGTACTCCTACATGACAAACTGGACACAGAGACAGGAGACTCCCCAGAAACTGTCTGCCAGCTAGCCTGGTGTGTATGGCCGGTGAGTAAGATGTTCTGCCTCAGACAATGGGGAATGGTTCCAGAGGCTGTCTTCTGACCTCTGCTCTTAAGCTGTGGCATGTGTGTGCCCCTCAAACACACACACACACACACACACACACACACACACACACACACACATCTATATTCTCTCTCTCCCTCCCCTTCTCTCTCTCCCTCCCCCTTCTCTCTCTCCCTCTCCCCATTCTCCCTCTCCCCCTTCTCTCTCTCCCTCTCTCTCCCTCCCCTTCTCTCTCTCCCTCTCCCCCTTCTCTCTCTCCCTCTCTCTCCCTCTCCCCCTTCTCTCTCTCCCTCTCCCCCTTCTCTCTCTCCCTCTCTCTCTCCCTCATCCTCTCCCTTCTCTCTCTCTCTCTCTCTCTCTCTCTCTCTCTCTCTCTCACACACACACACACACACACACAGAGGGATGTTTTAAAATCCATTAATTTAGAGACTTGTGTTTCTTCCTATCCCTCTCTCCTTCTCTACCTAAATCCCTGTTTCCTTGGTTGCCATTTTCAACCTCTAGGAGGTTTCTGCCCATTGTCTGCTTTCTCTCCATTGTCCAGCTCATTTCTGAATGTCAAGCTGGGGTCCTAGGGCTCTTCATCTTAATTTCTCTTCTTAGGTATTTCCCAAAGTCTGCAAACTCTTTGTCCTTTCCTGTGACTTCAGCAAGAGCAGTTGAGAACCATTTTTAACTGACTTATAATCATTTTATATATTCCTAGGTTATGGTAGGATAACTCATATGTATTTAATATGTAATGAAAAATTCAGGAACATTGGTATTTCTTTCCTAAATATGCATCATTTTCTGTGGCTGAAGAATGGCTTATCAGCTGTGAGCCTGCTGCTCTGTCATGTAGACCAGACTTACTAGGATCCCACTACTCACATTAGGTGGCTCATGTATACCTGCGATTCCAGCCCCAAGAAACTGACTCCCTGTTCTGGCCTCCACAGTCAGCTACACACACACACACACACACACACACACACACACACACACACACAAATGCTGATGACAAGTTCTTTGATTTGGGAAGCTTCAAGGTTTTAGTTACTTTATAAAATAAGTGACCAAGTGTGGTGAACTCCAGTCACCTTACTGCACTGCCAAGAAACTGACTCTTAATGAAGAAAGTGGCATAAACACGAACACCAGTACTGCAGGACATCTCCAGGAAAGCAACATTGCCTAATAAACCTTCTCACAAGAAAGGAGCCCCCTGTCATCCTAGACAGTTTGTCAAGGGATGCTGGTCCAGCAACACAGTATGTACTGGGATATATGCACAAGTGTGCTGTTCTACCGCTCATAAAGATCCGACCTGTCTGTAGTAGATTATTTTAATAATAACTTAAATACACCCATTTCTATACTGGAAGCGAACATACCAGCATTCAAGCAAATGCCTTCTCCACCGCAGACTGCATCCCTCCCATCCTCCTTTCTCAAGAAGACGCTTACACCTCTCTCTTCCCCATTTCCCTCTGCTCTGCACTGTGGCCGCTCGAAACCAGCAATCCTAGCTCACACTCCCTTTTTCTCCTTTTGCCCGGCCAGTCAGTAGGAGCTCCTAATCAACCATGGCTCCCATTCTGAACTTGAAGATGATGCGGTGCTCTTCTCATATGCTCTTGACTGTCAGCCTCTCCATCCATCTTTCTTCTTGGTTCTGATAGGTCAGTTGCAATTGTTTCTCCCAAATTCAGGCTACCTTATTTTGATACATTTTGACTGGTGTTGTTCAAATCTGCAGGCCTCGGGATTCACTGCCACAACCAATGAGCAATGAGGGACTAGACTCCTCACTCCGTATGTGTCAGTCAATATAATCTCATTCTGAGGATATCAAATTGGGGTCAGATATGAGTATGTGGCCCAATTTTACCCAGCAAAGAAAGAAAGAAAGAAAGAAAGAAAGAAAGAAAGGAAGAAAGAAAGAAAGAAAGAAAGAAAGAAAGAAAGAAAGAAAGAAAGAAAGAAAGGTTTTTCTTGGAACTTTTAAGGAAAAATAAAACAGTTTCTGAGGAAATCATAAACAAATTCTTTTTTGTTCTATGTATCATGGAGAGTAAAGACGGCCACATTATAACTTCATAAGGGAGTCGGCCTAAAAGAAAGCTCGTACCTTATAAAAACAGTACCCGGATGTGGAAAGAAATGTGGAAATTGATGGCGTTGCTCAACTACTGAATCTAATCATCCCTGAAGCCTACACTCTCCCTGGGCTAGCCCATCCCATAAAGTGCCATTCCTCGGGCATCTTTATTTGAGACAGGGTCTCTCACTGGCTTGGAACCACAGCCATCCCGCAGCTCCTACTACATTACCTTTTGTTGTTCGAGTAAGTCTGGGTTTCCCTAATTATATATAACTAAAAGCATTGTTTCTCATTCATCACCCAACTGGCCTTTAACTTTTGGATTTAATGTGAACAACTCTAATCATTCTGTTCCTCCTAATTATGATTCTCATGTCCCTGGAAACCATTTTTAACAGTACAATTTTTATCTGTTGGCCTGACCTTTCTTCTAAAGGTTGAAAATGTATATGCAACTGTGGACTGACATTTTCTCCTATCTGCTGAATGGAGCTCAAAGTTCTCCCACTAAGTCTCCACATACTAAGTAATCTGTTCCTTCTATAGGAATCTCTGGCTCAATGGATGCACCAAGCAGAAATTCAGGAGTCTTTTTGTGTCTTCCTTTACCCACCCACCCCTATTCTGTCAATACCAAATCCTGCCATTTCTAACTGTTGCATGATACTGATAGATTAGTTCTTTATAGCTCTACCTTAACCCAAATCTCCCATAGTTTTGCCTGCAATATGCAGTAGAAAAAAGAGCAAATGGGGGGATTTTAAATGGTCTCACCACAAAGAAACAATCGCTAATAGGCTTGGCAGTTCCAAGCACATGCACATGTCAAAACAGCACACCAGGCCTCTCAAACTAAGTCTGTGCAGAAATAAAAACCCAAAAGCGTCTTGAATATTTCAGGAGCTTCCTTTGACAGCATCTGCTGTCATCTACGGTGTTTTGCATAGAAAGTACTTAAACACAATAGATTTTAAGCAGCACTGGCAAAAACAAAACAAAAGCCCAGAGAATTGATGCCTTCATTTAAGAGCGGTGTGGTTTTTAGAGGAAATGATTCCCCGAGGTGAGAAATTTGGGGTACTCCTTACCTGAAACAGACTTCAGGGACCAGAAGGAAAGGTGCACATTAATAGAGGCTCGACCAAGCTTTGAGGAGACGCAGAAGCGGCATCCATGGGAAATCAGAGATGAGCAGGTGTTTCCAGCAAGGGAACCATGCAGAGTTGGCGCAGTGCATGCTCCTGCCATAGTCAATCAAAGCAAACCCAGAACAGCTGCTGTCAGAATTGTCACCAAATGGAGGCAAAGAGGTATCATTTATACTCCAAGTGGTGGGGAGGGTGGGACATAAACGAAGTCTGTGTTAAACAGCTGATGTTGCCAGATGTTTCACACGCCCAGTTGGTGGATATTTACACCAGGTAGCTCTAGATTTTGCAGACCTGGAAACAACCCGGCTTGAAAGTGGGGAAAAGCTTAGATCTGAGCCCCAAACAGAAGCAAATCAAATACCTCCAGCAGGTAACAGTTACAATGTGGGACTTTCATTCCAGGAAGGACTACTCAGCAATATAAACAACCAAACCCTGGTGAGTAACACAACTGTCTCCAAAAGAACTAGCTGTATTTTGAAAGTTAATTATGAAAAGTTATGTACTAGATGACCTCCATACGTGTGGCATTCTTCAAATGAGAGAATAATGCAGTAGAAAATACAAAATACTGCTGGAAGAAATGAAAGACTCAGATAAGTAGAAATCCTTCATTTGTGGATTGGAAGACTTAATACTGTTGAGACAGCAATACTACTGAATCAATTCAAAGATTTAATGTAATCCCTGTCAAAATTCCAATGGCGTTATCTCTCTCTCTCTCTCTCTCTCTCTGTGTGTGTGTGTGTGTGTGTGTGTGTGTGTGTGTGTGTGTGTATTGCTAGGGGTCAAACTAAGGACCCTCCTTGTGTGAAATAAGCAATCCACTTTTGAACTCATCCCATCTTAAAATCCCTACGCATTCTCCAAGGATATCGACCAGCCACGCGACCAAAGTTGGAAGTTACTCAACTTTTTATCTCAGAATTTCTTACAGACACTGAAGGGATATAAACAGTATGGTACTGGCATAGAGATGTTACATAAATTGAACTCAAAATGATTGAAAGACTGACAATAAGACTAAAATTGCAAACTTTCTAGAAGAAGACACAGGGAGAAAGATCTTGACACTGGTCTCGTTTTTGCACATGACCCCGGAAGCGTGGGTAAGAAGAAAAACCCGAACAAATGGGATGATTAAAGGCTTCTTCACAGCAAAGACAATGATTAATGAGAAGGCAACTTGTGGAATGATGAAAACGGGTGCCAACCATCTTCAGATGAAGGGTTAATTCATGAAATATGTAAGGAACTCCCATACCTGAACACCAAGAGAAAATAAAACAAATTGTTCTTTAAAACGTGCAAAGGGCTCAAATAGATATTTCTTCAAAGAAGATCTACGAGTGACTAACAGACGTAGGAAAACACATTCAGCGTCACTGATAGTGAATCTTGATGGGCATCAAAACTCCCGAAGGATGTTGCCTATCACCTGTTAGGATGACCATTATTGAGAAAAGGAGTAAACACATTGTCAACGACATGGAGAAGTTGGAAACACGCACCCTGTTAGTTAGTTTGGGATGGTGCAGGAACTATGGAAAGTTCCATGGAAACTCTTTGAAAATTTCAAACTAGAACCACCATATTACCCAGCAATCCTACGTTTGGACATAGAACCCAAAGAATTTAACACAGGATGTCAAGAGACATGTATTCCCATGTCATTTCGTCACTCCCAGTAGCCAAAATTAATGTGGCATTTAAATTGTTTCCTTCATGAGGTAAAATGAAGGAAAAAAAATCTGTATTTTAAAGATGGAGGTCTAGGTCACTTTTGATCAAATGGAAAGAATAAACCAGGCAAGGACGATGAGGTCTCAGTACATGAAGAAAACGAGGTAAGCTATTCGTCTACCCTGAGATGGAAGCGATGCTCTCTGAGGCTTACTGCTGCAGCTCATAAATGTCTCAGCCACACCTCTCTCTACTGTCATTATTTGTTTATATGTCTGTTTCCCTTATTGAACTGAAAGCCATTTAAGAGCAGAGCCACCTTTTGTAGCCCCCTGGTCATCTCGGGCTTTACTGCAAAGCTGCTTTCTGAACTAGTTACAATCGACCAACTGTCCTGCAGAAGGATTTTGTTTGTCCTTCCAGGGAATGTTTCCTGGCATAGGGACTCTTTAAAATGAAGCAAATGCATGTATTTTATTGACTGGGACTTAAGTAGGAGCCGTGTCCAGAATAAAGCCAAGTTCCCTGACAGGACTTTAAATCAAGGGTTCTGTTTCTGAGAAGCTGTTTCGACCTCTGTTGTCTTGGTCTTAGTGATTGCTTAATGCTAGCCAGCTGTCTTCACTCCCTCACTTTTCTTCTTCTTCCGCTGACCAAATGTCCTCACCAGCTACATTATAAGGCAGCAGCGTTCTGAGTGGGGTTATGTTCTCACATCCACCTCCTGGTTTTACAGCCTTATCTCTATCTCCCTTAAACTCACACTGTCTATCTGTGATTCTATCCCCTTAGACACCAACACGAGGAAGGGTTTCTGAGTAATGGACCAGCTCAGCACACGTCCCTTCCCAAGGCTTGTTGGTTGCTGAGGTTGTTCTTATTTTATCTTCTGTCTCATGCCTTCAGTGCAATCAATTGACTTGCATTTTCCATGAAAACACCCCCGAGGAAGAAAAGTCCAACATTCTCTTCAGGATAAAGCAAATAAATGGATTAGCCTGAAGATAGCATTGCTCAAGTCCTGATGTTCCAATAGAAAACATTCTCTTAGCATGACAGAACGTCTAACCATCCTGATCAAACTGTATTCTCTTTGAGTTTTCTTTATGTTGGGCCAAGGGTCACAGTCTGAAAACAAGAGGGAGGGACAGAAGGAGAACTCAAGGCTCCAGCCACAACCTGATTCCTAGTCAAGCCACTTAACCTCTCCTTTGTCATTGCACTTGGACTAAGGGGAGAAGCCAGAATCTGCACTCAAAGGTCTTATAGATAGTTTCAAGAACTGTGAAAGGTCTGACGTTTGTCCTTCCTGACATCTAAACAGGTGGCTTGTCACAATGTCATGAATGCTGACAAGAGGCAGCCATCCTGGTCAGAGACTAAAGACTGTGTTACAATAATCACATGGCAATCAACAGAAGTGTGGCATAGTGGCATCGGTTCCCCTTGCTGTCAGGTTGAATGGAGCAATGGATTGCTATTTAGAAGAGAAACTCTCTATTCAAGAATCCTAGATCTTACCGTGATGAATAGCACGCATGCTGCCCTTGTTCCGGAAGCAGACATGTTCTCCCTTTTACCAAGTCAGATTGCTATGTGAACACGTTCCGACAACTGATGCTTTGTTCCTACAACACGTGGAAGCGAGAGGGATCCATGGAGAAATGTTGCCTGGCACTTGGCCGCCCTTACAGCCATCTTTGTATGGTGGCTGTAAGATGGAAGCTGTGTTTTGAGTGCGTAAATAGAGAGAGGCCTGCATGTAGACACCTGTTGGATGTTGTGCTATTGTACGTGGGGCTCAAGATCACACCAAAAAAGAGGGAAAATAGACACATCTATAGAGATGTATAAATAGAAAACATAGACATGTGTATCTTGCCAGTTCTTACCTTGTAACTGCTAAGCCAGTCCTCAGTCACGCTTAGCCTCTAAGCTGAGGGTGAGATCTTCTCAGCCTGCACCCTAAGCCTGACTGAAATCCCAGAGGATGGTGGGGTTCCTCTGAGGGAAGAGCAACGGTTTGAAGGCTTCCCCCAGAAGGAGGCTGGCTTCATTGTGGGCACAATGGCGTGCGCCTATGTCCGTGTCTCTACAGGTTTGTCCTTGTAGTGGTTGGAATGACGTGCCCACAGTCTCTAACATTTGAATACCAGATCCCCAGTGGGTGGTACTGCTGGGAAAACTTAGAAGGATGGCTTTGTCGGAAGTAGCAGTGACCGCAGGCAGCCCTTGAGGACTTCAGCCATTCCCCATGTGTTTCTTGCTCGTGGTCTGAGATGTGAGTCCTTGGCTTCTGCTCCAAGTCTTCCGTTTGCTGCCTTGCTTTCCTGTCATGGCAGACTCCTATCCCTCTGGGCTCATGAAAAGTGCTTTCTTCTAGGAGTCGCCTTGGTCATGGGGTTTTTGTCACAGCAGCAGAACAGCCACCAACATGGAGCCCAATCAATCTGCGAACAGGTCACTGGTTTACTTAAAGCTGCCTTGTGTGTCTCATGAACTCATGTAAAGAGAACTCGCTCAGCCTGGGTATAGAGGGGAGGGCCTTGATCTTTCCTTGGAGCAATGTGCCTTACCCTCTCTGAGGAGTAGATGCAGGTTAGGGAATGGGTGGAGGAAATGGGAGGAGGGGAGGGAGTGGGGACTGGGATTGGTATGCAAAATGAAAAAAGACAGTTTGTTTTCTTTTATAAATAAATAAGAGGAATGAGCTGAGTGTTTTAAGCAAAGGCTAGAAATAAAAGAAGCAGCAAAAAATTGGAATATATTGCAAGTGAATGTTTGAAAATAATTAGCTTTTTCCCCGGTCTCAGAACTGGCAGAATTTGTGTCTTCCCTTTTGCAGTCTTACTGCTCAAGCCCTTCTATAGTCTGTAGGAAGCCAAACAAAGCCAGCTCCTTTCATGCCCTCTACTGGACATCTGAAGCTAAACATCAATAACAAAACAGAGTCAGGAAAATGAACACAACAGTCAAAGCTTCGTTAAGACTTCTCAGCAACTGTGACATTGCAGGCACTATGCATTAGTCTATGTGGTCCATCTTCACAGCAGCTCTGCTTTGTCATCAAGGAGACAGAAACCTCAACATCACAAGAGCCCACAAGAGTCCTAGTTGGGGGAAAGCTGGAAGGTGAGCAGACCAGACCCAATCTGAAGTCAAATGAGTACTGATGTCCACACAATAGTTCAACTCAGAGACAGTCCAGAGTGATATGTAGACCCTGAGGATCCTTCCAGGAGAACAGTCCTAGCGCTTGTGAAGAGGCAGGACCAGTAGGTAAGCATGGAGCCAGCCAAGGGGAGACCACCCTGAGAGACGTCCAGCCCTCAGTCTCATCTGCTTCTCTACTTCAGAGAGGACCAAGGTTCTAGACATTGGCTTACTTCCAGTGTGACTTCTCAAAGCCCCAAACAGAACAAGGCTCCATGTTGATTCTCTTGACTTCTTTTTACTATTGCTAAAGGGTCTTTGAGAAGAAAACAGTATAATCGTGATTCACCTGTACGTTTTAAGCTTACATTAAACTCTTAAGTGAGAGAACAGGGAAAATAACACCCTCACATAAGATTCTATCTGGGGCCTACGAGAAGACTCAGCAATCAAAGAAGCTTGACACCAACCTTGATGATAGGAGTCCAGTCTTGTGTCCACAAGGCAGGAGAGCAAGTTGTCCCCTGATCGCCTTTCACCTCCACATGCAGCTCTGGGCACATGCACACTCACAAACACACAGGCACACACACAGAGACACATGTATAGACACACACAATGAATTAGCTCTACAATGTAATTTTGAAAACAGAGTCAAAGCCTATCCTAACCACTCAATGTGGAATCCCATTAAATAAATGTCAATTGCTTGGTGGTTTTGAAAATAAGCTCCCATCCCAGCAGATGGAGAACAGCAGAAGTCATATATAGGCCGCGGTAGGTAGCCTCTCCAGACAAGGAATTCTGCAACGAGTGGGCAGATGGGAGCAAAAGGGGTGCTTTTCTTGTAGTCAAAGTGGAAAAGAAGCCGGTTTACCCTTCCTTGGCCCTTAGTTTATGTAAAGGCCCATAGGCATGTTCCCACTGCTATCAATTTGACAGTTCAAGCTGGCTGGACTATTTATTTCAGGAGGCTCTTTCCGCCAATGGTAGAGGACGGCCCTTTGCTGCTGCGGATAGAAGAGGCAGAGCCGTTTGACATAGCCGGTGAGGTCTCATTTTGGCTGGATTTCCTGTTCAGTGTCGAGGTTCTTGGGTCTTTTTTTTAAAAAAAACAAAACAAAACAAAACAAAACAAGCAAACAAAAACACAGAGGTTTCTGATCTTTCACAAGAGCAGGTTCAAAGCCACCTTCCTCCACATGGCTATCTCTCCTCTCCTCTGGACAGAAAAGGAAAACCCTATCAGCGCCCCCCCCCCCCGACTCACTTGGAGCAGTGTCCGGCAGTTAAAGTTCAGAAAAGTAAGGGACAGCCCTGGCATCTCAGCAATCTTAGTGGCAGAATCCTCACCGTCTCCTAGGACATGGGCCATATTAAAAATCTATTCGGATGTTCTAAGAAAGTGGACTGGAGGTGTCCACTGGAGGTGGACTGCATGGCTTCCACAACTTCAAATAACCCGGGCGTGTGGAGCGCACCTGCAATCCCAGACTGAGAGGAGCGAGCAGAAGAATCAAGTTCAAGGTCATCCTCAGGTACACAGTGAGTCCCAGACCTTCACAGGACACGATAAACAGAGTCTTGTATATCAGGAAAGTACTAGTTGAAAAACAACACCAAGAAGGCCTCAGCTAAGACAACTGATATCCAAATGACAACCCTCTCTAACAACAGAGACAGTTAAGGGCCCTCTGTCTTCAACCTCTTGATGGACTTTAACAAAATTGTCTGAGACATTGTCTAGACTTCTCTTAAAGTTTTCAAAGTTTCAAATCAAATTAGATCTGTTCCCACAGAAACACAAATTCCAGGTGGAAGAGAGCCCCACCAACTGGAGCAAAGAGGACCATGACATGACTCTACCAGAAGGTGGCAGTATTGCTTTTTCCAAACATCTCTCAGGGTGCCTGGACCCCGGAGTTTTTTGGAAAACTACTGCGTGAGGTTATTGACACTTCCTATTCTGTATTCACAGAGGCCTTCTCCAATAAGGAGTGTAGCTTTGCTCTGTTGAACATTTCACCCATAGTAACCCTCAAAATATGAGCATTGACCAAAACTTTGTTTTTCTTTAAAAAAAAAAAAAAAATCAGTCAACGGTCTGGTATCAAGCTGTCCTTGCAAATTTTCCTGCTGAAAGTTCTGAGCAGGAAGCTGAAGTAAAGGGCCTGGGGCCTTAAGAAGATTTGTATACAGATCAGCAAAACTGTTCATAAAAATCAACAGGATACCTGCACTTGGAACTCTGGTTCTAATTTAATTGGATGTTTCTGAGTCGTTTTGCCTCTTGGAAACCAAGCAGATCCATCCCACCCGACCCATAGATCTCTCTTCATCTTTAGTTTATTGTGGGAAGTTCACTTTGCTCCTTTGTTTGACTTGAACTGTCTGAACACCGTATATTCATGGTGATGATGGCAAAAAATTAGCCCTTCTCCCTGGGACATTTTCCCATTGTTTTTTGTTGTTGTTGTTGTTTGCTGAACAGTCTCGTAGCTCTGGACTCTGAAGCCCTGTCATGGCACCGGCCAAGGCTTGCATTGAAGCTCTCCAGAGGTGTGTTTGTCAACAGGCTATTTCCTACGGAGGCCCCAGAATCCTATTCACAGGTAACAAAAATTGTGTAACCAACAATTTGAAAGGAAAAAGAAAAGAAAAAGAACAAAAGAGGAGTGGGTCTCTCATTGCCTTCGTTCCCCACAGTTCTAGCCCCGTCGCAGACCATATGTGGCATACTTACTAGTGCATTATGAGAAAGGAGGGAAATTATTGTCTACCATCCTCAGTTCTCGGAGACATCACCAGCACTAAAGACAATCTGTGGCCTGTCTCGGGTCTTTTTTTCTCTACGAAGCAGAGGCTCTTGTTCAGTTACCATTCAGCCCAAGTCGCTTCTGGAGCACCGCATATGCTCGGGTCCAGGAAAGTCGCGGAGGCGTGCATCTCTGGCACACTCTCATCGACGGTGGAAACCACACTGCAGGAGTAGAAGGGGCGGCTGGCTGCCTGTCGTATCATTTTACTGTGTTTACAGGGCAGAGGGGAGCAGTCAGTCCACACCTTCCGCTCACTCCTCTCCGACGTCTCCGGTTTGAGATCCTTTTCCCAGAGTTCATTTCTGTGAGCACAGAGGCGAACGCTGTTGAGAGAGACCCAAATCTGGACGGTAGCAGCTGCTGCCACCTGCACCTATCCCCCCAGATGCCTGCTTTTCAGCTTCAGTGGGCTTCAAAAGTTAACTGCTGAGACAGGGCTTGCCAAGAAAACTGACCACAAACAGAAACTACACCGTGGCTAAAATTAAAACTGCATACCAGTCATGCATTTTTAACGGGAGCGTTTATGGAAATTGAGCCCCAGTGTTTAGACAGCCTTTTACTTCATTCGTTATTTATGATGCTTTGGACATGGAAACAGGAGCTCAACAGGAAGGCCAGGAAGGGGAGGGGCCGAGCTACCAACAGCCTGTCCTCTTGTAAATGAGAATAAAATTCTTGCTTTCCCCAAACTGCATTCAAATTTAAAAAAAAAATCTTCAAAAGAATAAATTACTAGGATTTCAGTGCTCTTTTTTCCATTTTTTTTTTTAAAGCTTCTTCGATGAACTAGAAAAGCCAATTGTTCAGTGCCTTTAGTGGAGTAACACAGCTAACAGAGGGGAGAGATATTATCATAAATAAACAGCAACAAAAACTTAATACGATGAATACACGTACAAATGGGTTTTGTTCATATATTAATGATTATTGTCGTCACAGGTTAATTTATTTAACTAATAAAAATGGATATTAGCATAGCGTTTGATTTGAGAAGTAGGAAAATAAGGCTTAAGAACCCCAGAAATAAAGTTATCCCCAAATATGTTCCGTTCCTCACTGCTGTTACAGGCTTCCACAGCTTTCAACTGACAGAGGAATCTTTATTTAAAACCCCAGTATGAGATTCACTGTGGGGGTTGGACGTTGCAAATTGCCTGGGCGTGGGTTTCCATCAACAGATTCCCCATCCAACAGCCATACAACAGTGCGTGGCTGCACCTGGGGCTGAGTCTCAGCAGAGGGCCATCACTCCTTCGATTGTATATCTCCGGAATTAAGACCTCTGTCCTAAACAAGCCTCCGAGATGACCGACTGGCTGGCCTGTTGTCTTCAGAGAAGCACAGAAGGCTGGGCTCTGCGTCCTGAAAGCATGCATTGGGCTCCTCCCTCACGTTTGAGACCTTATCTAGGAATATGGTAATCCAACTAAAGGTGCCTGGAATACGTAGGGAAGCTGGAGCCTTCCGGCAAGAACCAATGGGACAGCCCATTTGTGTTTCAGGAAGAAGCCCTATAAGTCACAGATCACCATTCTGGAGCCTAAGGAAGCTGTTCCGATTTCTGTTTCAACAAAGTCAGATGACCGTGCTCCCAGGGTAAGTGAAAGGCACCAGCCCTGCCTTGATTGGTCCCACTGACAGGTTTGCCCCTGACAACACACTGGCTTCCCTCCAGTCAGTGGATACCTGAGGACATTGCAATACTCCCAGGAGATGTGGTGATAAAGACCATCTTCACCTAGCCCGGACAGATTCTGGGCCCTGCTGACTCCTACCTTTCCCCGAGTCTGTTGTTTCAAAAGTGAGGCTGGGGCCCTGAATCAAGCTGTCAAATTTGATAAGGAGTGGTGACGAGGTTGATGGAACTTACTGGAGCCATTGAATCCTTTGTCCCATAGACTCATTAGGCTAGCCTGACAGGCAGGACCACTTGTCGTGACAGACCTTCAAATACTGCGAGTACCTCTTTCCTAAGGACTCTGACAAGAGCAGTTAAAACGTCTTCAAAGGGCTGGGGCCATATCATGGTGGTAGAGTACTTTACCTGGCAAGTGTCAGATCTTAGTTTCATCCCCAGCACCACACACACACACACACACACACACACACACACACACACACACCAGACAAAACCCATTTTTGGAAGCATACTATAATCACACACACAGACTTGGTGCTAGCCACCTTCAGCTCAGCCTACTACCATGAATAAATGGTTGCATTTTCATAATATAAAGCTACAACGGCTTCTTATGGTATAAGAGTGTCCACTTTAAATTATACACAATTTCATACACCTCAACCAAAGTTGCCTTTTTTGAAAAGACAGGATAATTTTCTGTATAGGAACTAGCTAATTAAGGGCCAAGTCCTGCCACCTACTCTTTTTTTAAAAAAAAAAAACAAAAAAACAACAACTTATGAGCTGCAAATTATTTGTATACTTTCAAATCATTGAAAAAAATTTGAAACCTCCAAAGAAAGATGGGGATGCAGTTCAATTAGTACAATTCTTGCTTGGCATACTTGAGTCTCTTGGTTTGATCCCCTGCCTCATGCCTGTAATCCCAGTACTAAGGAGGTAGAAGCAGGAGAGATCAGAAGTTCAAGGTCATCCTTGGCTATGCAGTGAATTCCTGGATTATAGAAAATTCTCTCTCAATCTAACTGATAAAACCCAAAAGAAAAATAATATTTTAAGGCATTTGAAAAGTTTATGAATTTGCTGAGGCACAGTGGCATTCCTCCCTGCCTGTACTGTCTATGGCCTTGGAGCAGGGGCTGCAACACACACAGCATCACTAGCAGAGCCTATAATATTTATGCTACTAGTAAGTTGTTTTGTTTTGTTTTGTTTTTTTTCCACGACAGGGTTTCTTCGTAGCTTTTGGTTCCTGTCCTGGAACTAGCTCTTGTTGTCCAGGCTGGCCTTGAACTCACAGAGATCCACCTGCCTCTGCCTCCCAAGTGCTGGGATTAAAGGCGTGCGCCACCACCGCCTGGCTACTAGTAAGTTATTATACGTGCAAATATATGTATTTGTACCTGGCCCTTTACAGAAAACGTCAGCTCACCCCTTTCAGGGTTAAAGGGCAAAGATAAGAGCCAATCAAATGCAGTAGCAGCTCCGACTTGTTTGCTTTATTTCCTTGCTTTCTGTGAGCTCTATGGTTGGGACATTTTGAGTCACAGCTTTTGCTATGCAGTCCAGGCAGTCTTCCGGTTTGCCACCCCTTTGCCTCGGCCTCTTTATTGTTGATATTACAAGCAAATATGCAGCATCACTATGCTTGGCCAGTATATGATTGGGTTTTTTCCTTATAAATTTTATGTCAAGCAAAGTCTTAAGCCTACTAGGTACTTTACCACTTAGCAACATCCCCAACTGGTGTGTGATTCCTGTTGGACTGAGGTTGGGGAGAAAAGGAAACTATAGAAAACCCTTTGGGAAATGTGTATTCTGTGTGATTAAACAATCACATCATAACGCTAAATCCCTGCTGTAGTGATGGAATTGTGACTACGCGGGAGGGCATCTCTTCACTTGGAAACTATATTCTGAAGTATTTAGGGCAAAAGGGCCAAATAGCCGCAACTTTCTTACAAGCGATTTGTTCCTATTCTTTCGACATTTCTATGGGGCTGAAAATGTTCAAAACAAAATGTTGGAGGAAATAAATCTAAGAACACTAATAATTTGCACAGAAGTCCCCAGTGAGACTGTAAATGAGCGATCAATGGGCACCACGCGCTGAGGGTCGGTCAGCTAATGCAGGCAGCTTGAGGTTTGCAGAGAAACCTCCTTGGCAGTTATACTTCAGAGAGTGTCATCCATCGGCCCACATCGCTCCTCTTTGTGGCTTTGTCTAAATTTGCCGTCCTATTTTTCCTGAGTCCGTTCCAGAGTGTGAGGGGTTGACCAAAGATTTACTTGTTATCTGATCTCCACACTCAAAGTGAATATGATAGTCAGTGTTTAGCCTGTCTTTCAAGACGTAGTTTTCAAAATACCTCCCATGCAAATATATTTTGGGGACTTTTTTCTTTTTTTTTTTTCTAGTGAGGCCTTGAAATCTATCATTAACTGCCTCTTAACCTTTTGAAAATTAATTGCAGGGCTGAGGAGAGGTCTCAGCTGGTAAAGTGCTTGCTGAACAAGCATGGAACCTGAGGTTGTTGCCAGAACCCATAGTAAAAGCAGGATACGGGGTCCTTGACCTATATTTCAGCTCTAGGGATCCAGAGACCAAAGGATCTCCAGGGTTCACTGACCAGAGCCAGCTTAGCATCGTCAGAGAGCCCCACAAATCAGAGAGCCCCGTGTTCCAGGGGAAAACTGTCCCAAAAGACAAGGTAAGTGGCTCATGTAGAACAACACGCAAGGGTGATCCGGATCTGGCTTCCACACACATTCATGCACACTCACCCACACACTATCAGAAAAAAAAAATTCTCTGAGATGCGTCATCTCTTTAACCAGAATAAACTCGTAACACACACACACAACGATCAATATGTACCCCTCGTTATTTTGCGTTTTCTCCCTCTCTTTCATCCGTGTATTTTTTTTTATCTGTGGACAGTTGTTTTGGGGTTCAGGCACCAGCTGGGCTGTAAATTGTTTTCAAAGGCTGCTTAGAGGTCAGAAGGGCTTTCAACTCAGCAGGCAGGACCCACGAAGCAGCATGCTGCCAGGCCTGGCATCACTGTGTCTCTTCAGAACCGTGACTCCCTGTCAGGTCGGCTCATTGTAAGATAAAATCTATGTCATAGCATTGGTTTTGTCTGATTGTCAAGGAGAGATTTTGCAGGCTGTCACTCCTCGAGGGAAGCAAAATGGCATTTGTTTTATTAATAGAGCCGATGGTCTCTTCAAAGCAAAAAATGCAGATTAGAAACAAATTACTCTTTACCCACTGGCTGCGATTTAAAACAACCCTCTCCCCCAACGGAGACAGAAGTGAACTGAGCCTAATTCGATGTAAAACGCATGAACCAGTTTCTAAAAATAAAATTGGAAGTGCTTCGGTTGTAACGAGCTTCATTCCAGGAGCCTGAGTTATATGAGTGTCATATATTGTTTTATGGAACTTGGAGATTAGAATGATTTTTGGTAGACATCGCGTCGGCTTCCTATTTGAACCAGTCCAACACAAAGCTGAATAGAATTATAGAGGAAAAAAGCGAGTGATCGTTTCTGGCAGCGAAACAGCCAGACGTTGCCAATAACTTTTAAAACACATATACATGCACTTTACCCTGCCTTTCAGTTTTTATTGGCTGTGTCCACACAGACAGCGAATTCTCCAGCAGCGGTACCTCTCAACCCTGATTCCTGGACTGTTGGAAATGCTCAATGGCAAGGTCCACGCCTGGGTTTGGAGGAGGGGGAGAGTGTTAAGCGATTTGTGACCCTAGTATTTCCAACTGCCATTGGAGGTTGGCCTTAGCCTCTATTTCCAAAGAGATTAAGGTCCAGGAGAACCGAATGCTTGGTGAGCCTTGCAAATCTTTGGCAAAAAGGAGCCTGGAAGTTCAACAATCAGACATTTTGTATTTTATATCTTTCCCCTTTGGTAATTTCATTTTATTTCCCAGTCATTCTAACTTTTATGCTGAATGTTAAGGCTGGGGCTGGGGCCCATTGCCCTGTGAATGGGAAACATTTAAAAACAAAAAACAAAAAACAGGAAGAACAAAAGAATGTTCTAAGGGCAAAGCTCATAAATTTGAATTGATGGGGTGGTAGGTATGGGGTTGATTCTGGAGGAGTAAAAGAATATACAGTTTCAGAATAAAGCAAAAGTCCCACTGGCTCCTCCTGCCCCACTATCCACCACCCCAAAAAACAAAACAGAAAATTCGAGGGTAGGAGCAAGAAAGAGCTGTGAGATTTAACGGGAGAAGTTTCCAAACATTACTTGCTCTTGGTCCAAAACTCTAGGAAAAGATAATGGGAACTCAAAAGGAGAGATGAGAGGGCAGGACATCAGGAGTCTTCCAGTCTGCAGTACTGAGAAAGGTGAGCTTCCATGGTCCCTCATAATAACCCGGAGTGAGCTCCACAAAAATACTTCCGGGCATGGGCTTGGGAACAGGGTATCACACCTAGGGAGCCTCCAAATGGCCCCGGGGTTTGAATAAACTCGGAAAGAATTAAACCGCCCTTGCCAAAACGAACAACTGTCCCCAACAGTAAGCTTGTGGAGAGTCGGACAGCCTTTGTCAGCAAAGGAGAAAATCTCTGAGTTCCAGAGGTTCCTCAGGAAGCAGGCACCCCAGTCACAGTCTTGCAGGAGTGGCAAAGTTAAGTATTTGCATACCGGAGGTTTCTCACAGGCTGCCAAGATTACACATAAAATCCCGCAGCCTCAGCCACTCCACCAGAGGTGAAAGAAGGGGAAGACAAGAGAGAAAGCAGAGGTGAACAGGAAACAAAGAGACTAAGCGCTCTTGAAGAGACAGTTTCACGTAAATGCTGCGGTTCTCAATCAGGCAGGAAAAGTAAATCTTCAGTCTTTCCTGGTTGGCATACCTAAAAGACGAGAGTGGCTGACATCTTGTGGGTGGAGGCCAAGGATGCTGCCCACAACAAAGAATTATCTAGCCCCAAATGTGAATGGGAAGGGTGAGCTTCAGGTAGAAGTCATGCTTCCTCTGCCAAACAGGGTGGACAGTATTGACACTGAGAAACCCTGAGCCAAATGGTCAAATTATTATTAACAGCAAAAATCAGAACAAGAAGTCATTTTAAAAAATAATGCTATGCCTGCATACAGGCACACCTCTGTCTTCCCAGTTCTGAGGAGGCTGGGGCAGAAAGACCTTAAGTTCAAAGCCAGCGGAGACACTAAAGCAAGACTTGTCTCTGAAAGCGGTTTTACTTATGCGCGTTTCTGTAACAATTATAATGATGCGGATATGTAAATGATGGTGTAATGTTGACAGTAGGAGAGAACAAGGGCCCAGGAGATGGCTTGGTCAAAGAGTTTGCCATGCAAGCATTAAAATCTGAGTTCGGATCCGCCACACCCACATAAAAAGCCTTGCACACTGGAATACGCCTGCAGCCCCAGTGTGTAGGAGGTAGGGGTAAGATTTGGGGGGCTCACTGGCAAGTTCTAGGCTCCGAAAGAGCCTGTCTCAAAAAATAAGATGAAGGGAAATTGAGGAGGGGAGTCCATGTTGACCCCTGACCCTCACAAACACACACGAGTACACGTAGCAGCAGCAGCCAACACTGTAAAATGGGCCAAATTCATAGGATAATGAAAAAATATGGATCTTTGAAATTCTAAATTGTACTTCCTGGATCAGGGAAGGCGAGATAAGAGCCAGAGAGCACAGGCAGAAGTTGTGCCTCCTCAGCCAAACAGGGTGAGAAGATGGACATCCCACAAGTAGGCTTGCGGGTACTATTGCAAAACGTGGAGGATTCCTATTCTATCATGAAAATAAAACTGTGATGTGTCCAAGGAGGAGGAAAACTCGCCTGTTGAAACTGAGAGGAAAGAGAAACCAGGACACATGAAGGATCTGAAGTAATTATGAAAGAGTGGGCAGGGTCAGTCAGTGAAGACACTAGGCGGACACATGGACCTCAGCTCCCAGCTGAGGTCAGGGACCACCAAACTCTCGGGGTGACAGCAGCCTGTAGTGTGACAGCTCCCCAGCACTTCTCAGCCAATGCAGTCAGAGGAGAGAAACAGCAAATAGGGCAGACATGGAGTTAGGGTCTGAGCAGTGGTTCCATAAGCAGGACCTCTGTCAGAGTCACAGGGGGAGCACTTCAGAAGCAGAAACATCCACACACACCGGAGGACTCCATCTCAGAGTGTCTCTGCAATCTGATGGTTGTCCCCGTCAGAAGTTTCAGAGGGAGTTCCCCAGTGATGCCCAGCCTCCTTAGCCACCACTAGACACTACCAGAAGACCTCTACCAAGGGGGAGTTGGAGCGGTGGGCAGGGAGAACCTCAGGCAGGGCAGGAGGGTAACCACACTGCTGTCACAGATCTGAAACTACAAAGAGCAAAGCTGACAAGGTCAGGAAGTCAAACAGCATGTCCTGTGTGCAGAGTGCTGACATCAGGCCTCAGGGAAACAGAGAGGTGTTCTGGAAGGGGCTATCATTTCTGTAAAGCTGCTTTCTTCTAAACAATGGTCCAGAAATGCTTGCCATTTCTTGGATAGTTATTAAACACTAATATTTCCAAACACCAATTACATCACTTAACGTTCCCTACCCACAGGAGTTCAAGGAACGGAGAACTTCCTCCGCTATTCAAAGACGCCACCCCATAGCGGGCAAGGAGTAAAGAAATGAGCCTACTTTGGGTGTGGAAAGATGAAGCCATGAAGGGAGGGCCTGTTCCTCACTGACAGCTCCCTTGGTTTTGTCCCACACCTCTGTTTCTTGTCTTCTGGCTCCTAAGACGCAAAAAAAGGAGACAAAGCTGTGAGAGCAGTCACACAATTCATAATTTTCCAGTTTCCTATAGACTTATTTTCTTAATTGTTTTTAAAGTAATTCTTCTAGGATGGAAGGAAGATTTTATTCCCAGTTCAGATATCAGTCTGTGCGTAGACTCAGTTTCACCCTCTATAAAATAAGACAGTTAAAGACCTACCAATGGAAAAGCTCTGTCCAATGGCTCTGATCTGGCCCTGGGCACATGCAGACATGCGCACTGTGTGTGTCCTGCTGTCCTCCCACCCCCACCCTCTGTCTCTGTCTCTGTGTCTCTGTCTATCTCTGTCTACCTACCTCTCTCTTACACACACACACACGCACACACACACACCCTGGTGCCTGGCTGTTTAAAGCATATTAATTGCCACTAAAAGGCCAGATGATCTCTAAGGTTTCCTTCCAGTCTAATGAAATATGAAATAAATTAACTCTAAAAACACAGGCTCGGGCAGATGGCAAATGTTGCAAGATGGGCATAAAAGCCCTCGGCCTCAGGTACCAGAGGCCCAGTCAGAGAGAACAAACTTGACACCATGGAGACCTTTGTTAAACAATCGGTTCCCTTGACTGCTCCCATCTGGCTGGCGAATTTGCTGCTGCCTTGTACACTGCATTTTAGGGGCCGTTAGCATCATCATTTTTCCAGAATGGCCTGCTTTCCCCCTACGAAACCAGACTGATTTTCTCCACAGAACGCTTGCTGCTTTTGAAGCTGTAACTCAATGGTCAATAGTTATTATGATCTTTCCTGAATGACAACGTACCTGAGAGAGAACGGAGTGCTAATCATTCCTGTTTGAACACAGACCAGCATCTGCAGAGAGGAAGCCTGGAGCCCATTTCTCTCAGTCACTTGATTCTGACAGGACCGTGAGTGGCTGGCATTCCAGCCCACCCTGGGGAATCGTGTCCAGACTCCATAGTCTCTGCACACCTACCCCTGGCATCCGTTAGCTTTGACAGAACGTGCACGGCCTTCTCTTTGACTAAAGCCCATCCTATCTTGCTCTTCTATTGAGCCTTTTGTGCGCTAAATTATTCCCTACTCTGGTATGGTGGAGACAGATCAATCATCCAGTTCGCTCAAAGAGAAAAGCCTGTGACAACTGCGTGGAGGCAGGGGGATGGACGAGACATTCTCTAAAGATTCTGGCATTGTTGATTTTTTCACTCTAAGTTTGATGCATTAAAGGACTGTGCCTCACACTATTCCACGAATAAAAATTATTACTAAAAAAAAAATGCCATTGGTCTACAAAGACATCATAGCCACCCCCCACCCTGTGTCCGATGGAAACAAGGAATCATTGAGAATATACACAGGGAGACACCAATTTCTGGACATCAAAGAAGAGGTCAAAGCAGCATCGGCTGGAGGAGTGGTGCCAGGAGCTTTGAGATTATGTTCAGGTGATGAACTGCACAGCTCCGGAGGCTCCAGGCCTGGGATACTTGAAATGATTAATGGCTGAGAGCTATCTATAAGAGATCTTGGCAGCAGATTAAGAAAAGAAGAACTCGTGACTCAAAAACTACTTAGGGTTTTCTGCAAAACTGTGAAGGCTTGTTGAAATTTATAAATAAGAATATGAATTTTTCTGACCTCCAGAAGTCTTCTGCAGTGCGTATGCTCTGACCGGAAAGACGGGGTGGTGGTTCATGTAATCAGGATGATGGATGCTCTCTGCTCGCTCCATCTATTTGAAAATGATTTTCTTCTCTACGAAGTACATTTTGTTGGGCAGTGTCTCAGCTAAAAGCTTTGCATCCCAACCTCACACCCCAATAACCAATCATCTGTGCAGCAAACAAAGCCATCAACCTGTTGGCAAAATGTCAAGAGATTGAAATGAGGACCTGAAGAGAGAGCTTAGCGGTCAGGACCACCTTCCGCCCTAGCAGAAGATCCATTTGGGGTTCCCAGCACCCCGATGGTGGTGCCAATGTGGCTGCAACCTCCCGTTCGGGGGATCAGAAGCCCCCTTCTGGACTGTTGGCACTGTACCCGGTGTTGCACTTACCTACAAAAAGACACAACACTTATACACATAAAAAAAGAAAACAAAAAAAACCGATAAAATAACATTTTAAAAGATCAAAATGGACTACGGCCATACCATCCTGAACGCGCCCAATCTCGTCTAAAAGATCAAAATGAAAAAAAAGGCAACAAAAGGAAAGGAGGAGAAAAGGAAAGAGCAAAGAAAAGGAACAAACTAGGAGGAAGAGGGGAAGGAGGCACAGAGAACCCTTCCAAGCGGATGTTACTGACCGGTCTCAGGGAGGCAGGCTTCCATCCCTCAGATCCGGGAGGCTGAACTAGCAAGTTGGAGAGAGGTGTGCTTAGCACCACACCACACACATAGCTTGAGCCCTCCCACAGTCCCATCCTGTTTTGCTAGAGAAAATGACTCGCTGGGTGTGGCTTTGAAAGGAAACCCTAGCTGGTGTATCCATTGTGTGGCCCACCGGTTGCCTACTTGCCAGGGAGGCTAGGAATGCAGACCAACACAGAACTGTAAGCTTGCCACATTAGGAAGCTTTGGTTTTTAACTTGATTGCATGAGTGCCAAGCATGAACTTTGTAGATGACGGTGTTGTGCCACAAGGTGAGAAGGTTAGATCCACCTGCCAGGTGGCTGCTAAGACACCTTGGCAAAGCAAAGCTTACCATTGTTTCCTTTCTCACAGAGAATGGTAAGATTGATAAATTGATAAGCTAGATTTACTAGGATACTACTAAGACAAAAAGAAGAATTTTCGTGATATTCTAGCAGTGGCGACAGCAGAATCAAATCTAAAATATATGTTTCTACTATAATTGAAAAAGTGGACGGGGAGGGTAGGGGGGAAATGAGTAAGCGTGGTTGAACTGTCTTCAAGTCTGCAGTCTGAGCAACACTGCTGATTGGGAAGGAATCTGGGAAGGCAGAAAGGCCAAGGGCAGAGCAAGTAATTCATCTGATTTGGTACCTACACTCCATCAGTTGGAAGTACAGAGCTAAAGATAATTATGGGCGTTAGTACCATACTGAGAGAGGTTAAGGTAAAAGAAGAGGTTTGTAGAGTTAGAAGAGAAAGTGATCAATAGCTAGAACCCTGTGAAACATGGGCAGGTAAGGCTTGGGTAGAAAGCAGAGCTCTGAGAGTGGTGGAGGGGGCTCAGAGAGAGCTGAACCTAGACCAACAGGGAGGGTTTCCAGCAGAAAACCACAGGGAGACGCCAAGTAAGAGAGGTTCTGATGTTGCTCTTTGCACTTAGCCATTAAGAAGCTCTTAGCAAGGATACCAGGCAATGGAAGTCAATGTCATTTTAGAGTCAATGTCATTTCGGAGTGAATATGGTGACTCTTCGTGCTATTCAGTCCTCTGGGACGGAGAATAAGCAGCTTTCATAAATGGAATGGAATGGGAAAAGGTTGTCAATGTCTTACTATGGCTATTAAATGATGTAGGTAGGCTAGGAATGGAGCTCAGTCAGTAGAGTGTTAGCCTAACATACACTAAGCCTTTGATTTGATCCCCAGCATGGCATAAGCCAGGCAAGGTGACACAGGCCTGTTGATGCCTCACCCTGGGGCTGCAAGCTGGGCAACCAAAAGGTTATACCCTTCTGTGTAGCAAGTTCCACACCAGCCTAGGGACTATGACTTGAAACAAAGCAAACAAAAGATTCATGCTAAAAAACATGGCTTTTGTACCTAAAAATCCAGCACTATTTACTTAGCTAGATTCAAACTGTTGGTATTGCTTCACCCTGTGTGTCTATTTAAGATTTATTTATTTATTATGTATACAGTGTTCTGCCTGCATGTATGCCTGCCGTCCAGAAGAACACACTAGATCTCATTATAGATGGTTATGAGCCATCATGTGGTTGCTGGGAGGTGAACTCAGACCTCTGGAACAGCAGCCAATGCTCTTAACCTCTGAGCCATCTCCACACACACCCTGTGTGGTTATTTAAATTCAAAGTCCCAAAATAAGAGTTCTGCAGATAATGAGCAACTAACAGGGCTTTAATATCCCCGAACCACTCTTGTAAGACAGAAACACACTACATATGTTCCGAGACCTTGACTTTTCCATTCCTACATTGTTTGAAGACTCATGTCATTGAGAACCAAGCCTGATGGGAACGGGCAGAATATGCTCTTATTTACCAGCTGCAGTGAGCCTCTACATGCCCAGGGAGAGTGTCAATAACACACAGGACTCAGCAGTTTTGAAACCATGTTATTTGTGACCAATTTTTAGCACAAATTTTATGCATCAAAGAACTTTTATTTAAGTAGAGGAACTTTTGCCAGCACCATTGGCAGAGTTGCACCCAAATTGCACCTGGCAGAGTTAAATGATCAATGCCGGCAATGAAGTGTTCATTTACATGAATCTGCTTTTCCAATAAACTCTTCAGAGACTTGCACATCCTTCATAGAGAGCCATTTAATTTAAACATGTGTGGAAACTGTGTCATTAAGACATACTTTAATTCTTAAGTTTAATTAAAACATTAACAGTCTTTAAAATTGCAAACTTAATTTGTAAGCCATACTATTTTAGAGGCATATAACTTGAATTCACATCAAATGTGCCCATCTATCACATCAATGTCACTTTTCATGTTAATGCCTAAAGGGACTTTGGAGAAGTTAATAGTTGATTCATTTAATCAGACACACTTCACTTATTGTTCAGCCTCCAACATGAGTTTTATACAAATATAAGTTGTATTGTCTTTAATCAAAATATTAGTCATTCCATGACACCTTGCTGTTTAATAGATTCCTATAAGAAACTGATTGAACTTGGAAGGTAGCAGTATACTTTGAGCTAGCTTCACTTTGACTGAGCTTTTGACCCAATCATGTGTTTTCTATGGAAGGCATTTATTATTCTGCTTTAAATTGAGATGCTGGATCTCTGAGAAAGTGAAAGGTACAACTTGAATTATGAGCAAAGCAGAGATTAAATCAGACAAAGAATGGACAAATGTTCCCGCTTCCAACACTAATTCTTTCTTCTACCACAGATAGGATGTCTGTCTACTTACAGGCTCTCCCCTTGTGACAGAATTATGTTGTCTGGATTTTTTTTTTTTAAGGAGGTCCTTGCTTTATCATTTTTATCCAAAGCAAGCACTAAATCAATAAATCTTACAACACCTCCAACTAGCAGTATCTACTCACCAGAAAATTACATAATTCAAAAATAGATAATAAACTGTGTAATGAGTCTACGTGAACAGATTCACGAAGTTAACATTGACTGCAGATATACAGCAGCTACATACGAAAGTCCAGCTCCAGGCAGCTCACAGTCTCAGAAAGGGAGGAGGGCTCTTTAAAATTGGAAAAACATTTCATTTGGAGGTCTTAGAGAAGGCTTCAGCAACAGAGGCTGAGACAGCAGGAGAAACCAACTTTTCATTCGCGTTCCAATTATGCAAAGGCCAGATCCCAGCTGATGAGAAGACATGAGACAGCCAAATGGGCTCGAACAATAGAGCAGAGTGCGGTGAAGGCGTTCAAGTTCGGGGCTTTAAAACCAGAGTCGAATTTTCTTTAAGGTTCTGCCAACGACACGTAGCCTGCTTTTGCCCTGCTTCTTCATTGCCTCTCCTTTCCCTGCAGTGTTTCAACCCTTTGTCTATAGAAATCAGAGAGGGAAATCATTTGTAACATGCTTTGTGCAAGCGAGGTGGGAATGACCACGTGTAATAAAGAACACTGGTCGGCCCTAGCTGGAAACGAATGGATAGACCAGACCACCCAGAGGTAACAGGGTAAATTTCCAAGAAGCCATTATCTTCTTCCTTTATTTCATGGGAAAAAAAAACACAGAAAAATTAAGATAAAGGAAATTCATTCATAAGTATAAAAATCATCTTTTGAAACTTGGTTTGTTTCCTTTCAGGGGTACTATGTATATACATGTGTATGTGAAACACCACTGCAAAGCATATTCCTGAAAACTATTAAGAAATTGCAAGCATACTGCTCATGATATTGTGAAACCGCCACTATTCATTCACCAGAGAACATCAGCACTATAAAACAAATGACCGTTGAAGACTTTTGTCTTGATCATTATTCTGTTGAATGGTCATATTAGTTATTTAATCAATCCTCTCTGGCTAAATGTTGAGGTTGTTTTCAACTTTTTGCCATTACGAAGCAAGCTATGTGAAACATTTTTAGAGCTAGGCACGATGCTCATGCCTACAACCACAGCATTCAGGAAGCTGAGACAGGAGGATGAAAAATTCAAATACTGCCTGGTCGATATAATGAGATTTTGATACAAAAAATACATTAAAATATAAAACATAAAGATAATATTTTGGATCTTTATACATAAATATGCTTATATTTTAATATAAAGATACATATATATGTTTAAACATAGATATTTATATTTTATTATGTCATTTAAATGAAAGAAACTAAGCATATTTATTGAATTAAAGGAGAAAAATCATGATGAGTCTTGGTGTACATTCTTTATTAGTTTTTAAGAGCAATTATATCAAATTTCACTTTGGTCAATATCGAGTGAGAATATACATTTCTCTAAAATTTCTCAAGTAATTTTTTTTTCGTTTTTCTTGCATCACTAGTAGTTGATAACAGTTATTTAAGCTATTTGTTTTTCCTTTGCGATGCCAGGGGTTGAATCCAGGGCCTTACGCATGGTAGGAAGCAATATAGCTGAGGAGCTACACTCCTTTTCTCTAGCTTGTTTTATGTGTTAGATGGTGAACAGGAATTGCTAATGTACTAAGATATTAAAGGCATGCAGCCTTACTTGCTTTTTTTCTTGCAGCTCACTTTCTCCTGTTTAAACTGTTAGTACTCCTAGCACCTTGGGAAAGGTGCTGCCCATAGTGGGCTGGTCTTCCTACATCAAATAGTAATTAAGACAATCCCTTATTCCCTCAGGCCAACCTGATCTAGATAATTCCTCATTAAAACTTGCTTCCCAGGTAATTCTAGGTTGTGTTGCATAGACCGTTAAAACTAATGGGCATAAATTGAATCTCTTAATCTTCAATCTAGAAGATAAAAATCCTCCATCCCATCAAAAGAATGGTTTTTGGTTTTTTTTAAAGGCAGACCTCTGACTTTTTAAGGAATATACAGAGGGATATCTGGGGATATACAGATATCTATCAATGGTCTGGGGCAAGGATGCTAAATTTATGTGTATATGATGCCCTTGTCCTCTGTCCTCCACCTCCATTATTTGACCAACCTATTAAACCTTTGAAAAACCTCACATGTCTTATTAATTTCAAAAACTCCTTAAGGTATTTGGTGTTGTTGGTCATCTAGCAATGGAACTATCAGGACTGTGCATTAATTAGTAAGCCTTCCTCTTCTTTCAAGATCAACAGAAATTCTTCCTCTAACTCTGTTTTCACTGAGCATCATGTAGCTACATTTCCTCTCCCTTCCAATCCTTTTCTAATTTAATGTCTTCTTAAAATTCAACTATTGTTATTAACTAATGATACACCATTTCCTGGGATATTGAATGGTCATGTTGAAGGCCAATCCACTCATAAAACACTTAAAAGCTTATGCAGCATCTTTAGAGATCAATGAAATCCTTCCTCCACAGGTTTCATCCTGTAGAAAGAAAGCAGCAGCCGGTGAAGAGTAGGTAGTGACGGCTGTGCTCTCTGTGAGCAGCAGGAAGAACTGACACCAAAGGAAGATGAGGAGTAACTCGTCAGCCTTTCTCATGGCAGAGCTAAGCATGGCTCCTGGCTTTGCATCTTTTTACTTATAATAGTTGGGATTATTAACAACCAACCAAGCCTGATATTTAGAAGAAAGGATTTTAAGATGTTTCAGTTCCACTTGAGAGTCTTTACATTTGGCCTTGACCTTAGGCATAAGAACTGTTGTTAGCATCTCACATGTTCACTCATTTTCTTAGTCAGTGTTTTGGGATGCATTTTATAGACAAGCTCAGTGGACATAATTCTTCTGTAGGTAAAGGCCAAGAAGAGTTTGGGAAGGTTTTGGCCTATAATCTCTATTAGCACAGAAAAATTTCCAACTTTATTTTATAAAGCATCTCTTACAGGAATTCTGGAGCAATGTCTAGTCTGATCTCTGTTCTCATGATATTTACACATGCTTAAGACCAACAAGCAAGCTATACTACTGGTGCTCTGACAGTAACACAAAACAATAGTGTGGATCCAAGAGAGGCATTAAACCCAAAATAATGGCATCCATGATGAGTCCTGTATTGGTTAATTTTGTCTCAAAATGTTAAAAGATACCTAGGTAACTGATAAAATATTTTTCTGAATTTGTCTGTTAGGGCATCTCTAGATGAGACCAACATTTGAACCAGAAGACTGCATACACAAAGATTCAAACTCACCACTGTGGGTGGGCATCATCAATCCTTTGAGATCCTGCCCAGATCCAGCAAACAGAGGGAACAAGGGTAAATCCTTATTTGAGCTGAGACATTCATTACTTCCTATCCAAGAACATCAGAGCTCTTAACTCTTGGCCTGCAGACTCCAAGACTTATAGCAGCAGAGTTCATCCCCACCCTTCCTCGGGCCTTTAACCTTGAACTGCAGTTATAAAAGTGGTTTCCTTGGATCCTAGGTCTTTGAACTAGAGCCAAATGATCTAATCAACATTTTTAGTTCTCCAGTTCATTCATGGTCTTGAGGACACAACTCCACTCCTAATGAGGTCACTCAGCATCTTGAATGCCAAAAGGAAAGAACACATGCCATAGCCCAATATCTTAAGGTTAGTCTGGTAGGGCAGAATTTGAGGACTGAAGAACAAGAAACATGAGACACAAGTCAATAGAGAGGAGGCTGGAGACATGGACAGGACCAGCTGAGAGAAGGCCACCGCCATGAGGTGGGATTTGAACTCTCATCTAAGAGAAATGGAAGCAAGAAAAAGACAGCTCAGGGAACAAGAAAGGCAAAGGAGGGAAGTAAAGCTGGAGAGAAAGACTTCATCTGTATGTACATTTCATCTGGCAAAAGGTCTTGGGCTGAAGTCCTGCTGGTAGCAATGGGAATGGAGGAAGTGTGTGAACTAATCTGCCCTAATGTGTCCTAATCTGAAAAACTGCAGTGACAAACTGCTATCAGCAGGATGGCTTAGCAACAAGGGGTTTACAGCCTAGCAAACTAATCTTTGCAATGGAGGTCTTGACAGGACTGCTTCCTCCAACAACTTGAGCAAAGAACTTCTTTTGCTTCCTTTAGCTTTTGGGTTCTGTGGGGGAGGGGGTATGTGGTGTTTGTTTGTGAGTATGTGTACAGGTGTGCAAATGTGTGGAGGCCGGGGGCTGAAATCGGATGTTTTCCTCCAACACACTCTACAAGTGATATTGAGACAGAGAGGGCTCGCTACACCTGCCCAACAGGGTTTCAGGACTCGCTACACCTGCCCAGGGTTTCAGGGCTCGCTACACCTGCCCAGCATTCCAGGGCTCGCTACACCTGCCAGCATTCCAGGGCTTGCTACACCTGCCAGCATTCCAGGGCTTGCTACACCTGCCCAACAGGGTTTCAGGGCTCACTACACCTGCCCAGCATTCCAGGGCTCGTTACACCTGCCCAGCATTCCAGGGCTCGCTACACCTGCCCAGCATTTTAGCACACTCCAGGGATCCAATCTCCAATCTTTACACTTGTACACCCATTTTTTTGGAATCTTCTAAAATCTTTATGCTCCACAGCTTCTGAGTACACCATGATAATCCCAAACAATCTTCTTGCCTGTGCCTGCTCAGACTCTTCCTGTGCCTGCTCAGACTTTTCCCTCTGTACGGCTGTGTTTCTGTGTTCTAATGCCCTTTTGTGCAATGCTGGTTAGATTGAATTCATGATAATGACTTTATTTTAATCTCTACATAAACCATGCTTCCAAATAAGGCCATATTCTAAGATGCTGAGGCCTGGGAATTCAATATAGTTTTGGAAGTAACATAATTCAACCCATAACAAGCATTCTTCCATTCAGGCTCCAACCTCTGCCTGTTGCCCTGGCTGCCTAGTTCACAGAGATTGTGGCCCAGAACTCCAGGTCATTCCTGGCTCCTCCTCACCCTCCTCACCATGGCTAGATTAGCCTTGGCCTAGGAAATGAGATTATTGGACCCTTCCTGCAATTGATCCCCAAGTTTGCTCTCATAACATCGTCTGCATGGTATTCCAAGGTCATGGCATTGCTGTTGCTGGTGGTCATTCATAGCATCACTGTGACCTATTTTTCAATCCACGAAACCAGGGTATCTCACTGGTGGTCATTCGTAGCATCACTGTGACCTATGTTTCAATCTACGGGACCAGGGTATCTCAAAGGGTTATGTATAGACCACTAGCACTATAGGTTACCAAGAGATGTAAGTATGTAAAGAGACTTTCAGAGCTCAACTCCCAAACGAACTTTTACAATTGTCACTGGCAGAAGGAGCTTCTAACTCTGTTTAATCACAAGAGAGCATGTGCAGGGCCCTGTGCAGAAGCAACACCTGTGGGGTCCAATAAATAATTGATGGTGTTGATATATTCTTGTCCAAAGACATCGCCCACAGAGGTCTGGAGGAACAGCTTTCAAATGGTTTGTTCTCAGTTGTACTAGAACTTGCGTCAGAACTGTACTTGTAAATATGTAGTATGCTGCGGTGACAGTGCATTTTCTAAGCACGGGTGCCTTCCAGCTATTTATAGGCAAGTCCTCTGTAGAGCAGCCGTAGGTGGGAAACTCCCAGGGAATGTGTGGCTTGCAGGATGACTAAGCTCGCACCTACAGTAACGGAAGAGCTAAAGTCATTGCGGTAGAGCAAGCCCAAATAAACCATTTGGTCTTCTGAAACAGTTACTGAAAATATCCTATCGGGTGTTTTTGTCCATTTCATTTGCCACTTTATAAGGACAGGCCACCATTGTGGCACTGCTCACAAAGACGATGCTTCTGCTCAGTTTCCTTAAGTCAGCTCTTGTGAACAGCAATGACAACTATTAGGAACAACTAACCTGGGCTGGGGAAGGAGCTCAGTAGTGAAGCATGTGCTTAGCATGTATAAGGTTGTTCTGTCCCAACACACACACACACACACACACACACACACATATCGCACAAATATACACATATGTGCACAATTATATATGCATGCACACATGCATTCACACACACACTTGTATAGTATACACATGGGTGCACCTGCACACACACACATACACAAAACACATTCACCAGATTGCATGAAACCAACATTTGCTATGTCTTATTTACCTGCTTATTTGTTTGTTTGCAGGGATGAGAATGGTGTTTAATGAGACAGGCATCAAGATATGTCAAGTGTCTGTCAACATAGAGCCTTCCCCCTGTGCTAAAGTGTCCATGCTATAGAACTGTGTGTGCTATTCCTCAGGTATCCTGTGGTGTGAAGCCACAGAGACTGGTCGAGGATTGGCTATTTAGTCATCCTTCTTAAACTTGCCACTGATTGCAGGATACCCAGACTAGGATCAGCTGCCAGTCCATGACCCCCAATATCCCCACAGCATCTATAGGACCCTACATGGCTGTAGGGGTCAGTTCCTGGGTGATTCACAGTAGCATGGGCCCAGGAACCTGCTCAGCATTGTGATCAGGTCCGAATACTCAGGGTCACTCTGATCTGTGGCTCAACAGTAGTATCTTGATAATCTGTTTTCACGCTATGTCCATAATTCCGAATGTAAACCCGTCTCCTGATTTTTCTGCATTGTTACAAGAAGTTTGTTTTCCTTTGGGGGAGGGATGGTAGGTGCTAGGGTTGAACACAAGGCCTTGAGCAGGCTAAGCACATATTCTATGGATGCTAGTCTCCCAGCCCCTGCAGTCTGTTGTTGATGCCAAGGAGAAGGTGTTTTGTAATAAAAGGCAAAGCCAGGAATTGTTGGCCCTCTGGCTCTACCTGACACCGGATAAGATGATCTGGATAAGGAGTCTTGATTGCTGCCATCTCGTCTGACATTTGTGTAACACTGCACTGAGCTTGTGCCCTCTGTGTGCAAAGCCTATTAGGGCTTCACTTAGATTCTCGGGTCATCACTGTCACCAAGTATCCATGAAGTTAGATGTGTAAGATGCTGCCATTATCACTGTTCCCACTCCACTTCAAAATACTTGCTTTACTTGGGAATTTAAATACTGTGATTTGTAGTAATAGGAGTGGTGGGGCTGCTCCCCAGCACCCCGCTGCCCGCACGGCTAGCTTTATACCCTAAATAATTACACGGACACTGTATTCTTTTAATCACTGCTTGGCC
>NC_022009.1:9663757-9664912 GCF_000317375.1 Microtus ochrogaster | reverse complement strand
GTTCTAACCTATCAGGGCAAGCAGCTTCTTTATTTAATCAACCAATGACACTCCTCCCACCTACGTTCTAACCTATCAGGGCAAGCAGCTTCTTTATTTAATCAACCAATGACCTTCCTCCATCAGTGATTGATTAAAGTCATTCATTTTAATGTTACATAATAGAAGAGGAATGTGTTTGGTTAAAGGCAAAAGGAAGAAAAAGCCAGGCATAGTAGCATGGACCTGTTAAAACAAAAATAGCAGCACTTAGGCAGGTGGAGGCAAGAGGATCAGGAAGGAGTCCAAGATCATCCTCAGCTACATAGCAAGGCCAGCCTGTGCTACCTGAGACAGAGAGAGAGAAGAGAGAGAGAGAGAGAGAGAGAGAGAGAGAGAGAGAGAGAGAGAGGCGGCAGACAGGCAGACACAGACAGAGTACAGAGAAAGACAGAGAAAGAGAGAGAACATGAGTAAGGTTTTCAGCGGCCCTCTTCATGGCTACTTCCACATGACGTATAAATGGGAGTGTCTTTGTCATTTTTTGTTGTTGCTATTGTTGTTGCTTGTTACCTGAGACTAGGCAACTTACCCAGAAGAGAAGTTAATTTCCATAAGGGTTCTGAGTCTGAAGAGTCCAAAGATATGCCACTGGCATTTGCTTAACTCTGGTGAACTGAATTACAGCATAGCAGAAAATGGGAAGACAAGAAGGAGCCAGTGAGAGAGAGAGGAAGACAGAATGAGGTGCATTTTACAGACTCTACTCTAACAATAAGTGGCATTCTTTTGAGACAACATGATAAGAGGATTATCAGGATGGAGCTTCCATGCCCATTTACTGGTGTAGGAGGTTGTAGTAATAGGAGCGGCGGCTCTGCGTCCCCAGCATCCCAGCCGCTCCCCGGCTGTCTGGCTAGCTTATGCCCCAAAATAATTACACGGACACTGTATTCTTTTAATCACTGCTTGGCCCATTCTCTTCTAGGCTAACTCTCGCACCTGGACTAGCCCATTTTTAATCATCTGTATGTAGCACCCCAAGGTGCGCTTACCGGGAAGATTTTAGCCTACGTCCATCCTGGGTCGGAGCTTCATCGCATGTGCCTCAGAGAGCAGAGCTCTCGCCTCTGCCCGCAAGAGTGAAGCATTGTGTCTCTCTGAGGCGTCTGCCCC
>NC_022009.1:9660597-9663657 GCF_000317375.1 Microtus ochrogaster | reverse complement strand
GAGTCTGACCTCACTTCCTCTTCCGCCCAGCATTCTGCTCTGTTTACTCCTCCCACCTTATGTTTTAACCTATCAGGGCAAGCAGCTTCTTTATTTAAATAACCAATGGCCTTCCTTCATCAGGAGGTCCTTCTGTTTATGTGTTGCCTTCATTGGTTAATCAATAAAGAAACTGCTTGGCCTGATAGGGCAGAACTTAGGGAGGTGGAGAAGACAGAACTGAATTCTGGGAGGAAGAAAGCAGAGTCAGAGAACCGCCATGGAGCTGCCAGGTCAGACATGCTGAATCTTTCCCAGTAAGCCACGACCTTGTGGTGATATACAGATTAATAGAAATGCCTTAAATCAAGATGTGAGAGTGAGCCAATAAGAGGCTAGAGCTAATGGGCCAGGCAGTGATTTAATTAATACAATTTCTGTGTGGTTATTTTGGGTGTAAGGTAGTCAGGCAGTTGGGACAAACAAGGGGCCACCTCTCCTTGTAACAATTTACTGTCTGTTAAGCCCCATCTC
The DNA here is from genome assembly GCF_000317375.1 of Microtus ochrogaster. NCBI lineage: Eukaryota > Metazoa > Chordata > Mammalia > Rodentia > Cricetidae > Microtus > Microtus ochrogaster. Next base: position 9,663,144 of record NC_022009.1, on the reverse strand, counting down.
CCTCCAATGTTACACTGGGCACCAAGTTTCCAAAGCACACATGAATTTGTGGGTTATCCACTTCAGTTTTGAAAAGATGCCTTTCCTCTTCTTGTTGATTGATACCTTCCAATCCACAGTTCTCTGGCTCTTTACTCTCAGCCTTGCAAATGTAAACACAGTGCTTTGAAGGGCTTATGAGTGGACCCCAGGGAGACCCCGTCTTTCATCTCCCACCATGAAAGTGTTCTCTGAAACCCAAACAGAAGGTGAGAAAGCTTTGATCTTTAACTCCACTTCATCTTCTCTTACACATATAAGAACTTTTGTTTTTAAATATTACAGGTAGCTTGAGAGTCCCAGGCAGTATAAATAACCATGCTCGTCTCTAGGTTCCAAATAAACATAAATTAAACCACTTCCTTAAAAGATTTCTTGGGGGCTGGAGAAATGACTCCATGGATAAAGCACTTGCCACCTAGTTGTGAGGACTGGAGTTTAGATTCATAGCACCCCCAGAAAGCTGTTGGGAAGCTAGATTAGGCTACCCCGAATCCCTGTATTCCGGAGGTGGGGATGGGGGGATCCAAAGCAAGCTGTTTAGTTCTGGGTTCAGTAGGAGACATTGTCTCAATGAATAAAAGTAGAATAGGATTGAGAAAGATACAGAATGTCTACTTCTGGTCTCCATATACACACATTTACACACACACCTGAACACACCTGCACACACATGTGAACAAGTGTGCACCATACACACAGGATTCCTTTTTTAAAAATACTTCTTAAGAAGCAGAGGCCAGTCTTGTAAATGTGTCTAGGTCTTCGGCTGTCAAAAAGCAGCCCCACTGGAAAGATAGCTCAGTGCTTTCTACACAAGCATGGAGACTTGAGTTCAAATCTAAGCACTCACAAAATGCTGAGCTCAGCTGCACTTGTGCCCATAATCTCGGAGCTATTTGTGGGTTGGCAGCAGTAGGGCTTGCTGGTGGTTGGCCTACCTCTGGATTCTGGAGAGACCCTGTCTCAAGGGAATAAAGCAGAGAATGATAGACCACAACACCTGATGTCTTCCTCTGGCCTCTATGAATGCACAGGTTCAAGCACCTGTACACACATGTGCACATCTGAACACATGCATGCACACACACATGCATGCACGCACACAGCTATAACATGCTGCTAAAATCTATATTGAATCCGCAAAACTTTTGAGAGACAAGCAGAATGCTGTTTAACTTCAAGATCAAAGCACTTGTTTCTTGGTTGAAGAGTGCGTTGTTGTTGTCATTGCAGGCTTTGCAAGTATATGATTTTGTTTTGTTTTGTTTTTTCGACACAGGGTTTCTCTGTAGCTTTGGAGCCTGTTCTGGAACTAACTCTTGTAGACCAGGCTGGCCTCGAACTCACAGAGATCCGCCTGCCTCTGTCTCCTGAGTGCTGGGATTAAAGGTGCAAATATATGATTTTAATCTGATGTCCATTCCATTTCTTTTGCTTCCAACGACATATTCACACTGAGCTAAAGTCGAGTTAAACGTGCTTGAATCTATAGAAAATAAATAAAAGCAAAGGGACCTTGATGCTGATTCCAGGCAAACATCAACACCAAGAACAAGAGTCACAAAACTGGCTCAGCTCAGCTTCAGGTCAAGCTCAGTTCAAAGACATTCCATGAAATTGAGCGATCCGAGTACAAACTGCGTTCAGCAAGGCAACCTTTTGAGTGTTAGTCTGAATTATTGTAAGACAGGACAATTTATGGCAGTCTCCCAAGTCTCCTGCCGTGACCTTTACCAGAAGAACTCGACTATCATCTGACAGACGTCCAGTGTTATGGAAGAATAAGAGCCTCATCCTATAAATGAGCAAGTCAGCACCCAAGCATTTCAAGATGCAAAGAGAGGAGAACAGAAGCAATAACCACTGTTACTCTAGAGCAGTGGTCCTCAACCTTCTTAATGCTGTGACCCTGTAATACGGTTCCTCATGTTGTGTTGACCCCCCCAACCATAACATTATTGCTACTTCCTGACTGTAATTTTGCTTATGTTATAAATTGTAATGTAAATATCAGAAATGTAAACCCCAAAGGGGATGCGACCCACAGGTTGAGAATCATTGCTCTGTGTTGATCCCGAAGCTGGTTAAGGAGCAACACATAAAGCTGAACTGATGAGTGTCATGCCTATGACTAGCAATGCTATTAGCAGACAGCAACATCTTCTCATTAGTAATAGTGGTGGTTAGAACACAGCCTTTGAGAAGATGGAAATAGTTCTCTTTCTCTCAGTTCTGCCCACAGAGAGGTGAATGTCCTGCACTCAGTGGGTGGCTCTGTTCCAAAGCCATATTGCTTTGGTTTTGCACATGCCCACTCTGTGTAAACATACGTCACTTCAGGACTGATGGTATACCCACCACCAGCACCAGCTCCTATTCCAGCTTAAAAGAACAAGGAATGAGAAAGTAGAAGGCAGCCGGGCGGTGGTGGCGCACGCCTTTAATCCCAGCACTCGGGAGGCAGAGGCAGGCGGATCTCTGTGAGTTCGAGACCAGCCTGGTCTA
>NC_022009.1:9605265-9660497 GCF_000317375.1 Microtus ochrogaster | reverse complement strand
AAAAAAAAAAAAAAACAGAGAAAGTAGAAGGCAGTCTACTGTCTCATGAGCAAGGACATCTCTAGAAACTCTGTGTAGCACATTTGCTTGTGTTTCTGGGAAATAGCATTCTAACACTGGATGGAGAGTACAACCTAACAGCATCCCTGGTCAAAGGGCAAAGGATACTGGGCCTACCAACATTCTCTCCCATAGTAGTTATGGATCAGAAGGTCCAGAACACATGCTTATATCTCTGGATCCCGAATGCACTACTTTTCTTAACTGTAAAATTTTTTTTAACTTCATAGTATACTTTGAGGAGAAAACTAAAATAATATTTACTTTTTGAAAATGCAGGATTTACCTAAAATCCTTGGAATGTCCCAAGAGTTTGAGGTATCTTTATAGACATGAGCCCCTCCCCCAGGTCATACATGAGTTTATAGTAATGTAGAGGCCGAAGATGGGGGATGGCTGTGAGGAAAGCTAGTCATGCATGAGAAAGCAGGCCTTTGAGTTCAGCGGTTATCAGCCCAAACTTCTGACCTCTTGGGAGGGAAGGGGGCTCAAGATTGAATTCAGTCATGGATTCAGCTTCAGCGACTCAAGAGGTCATGACACCAGGGCTCAGTGGTCTTCCTGGACGGTGAGTGCATTGATGTGCCCAGAGAATTCCACACCTGGTTCCATGGGGACTGTGTATGAGATTTCCCCACTTGAAACCCTCCCAGCTAGTCCTGCATGTCTCTTCATTTGCTTAGTCCTGATTTGCTTCCTTTATAATAAAATCATGCTCACAAACACAAGGCTTTTCTGAATTCTGTGAGCCATTCTCGTGAATTATCAAACCAGAAATGGTCATGGGAACCCCCAAGTTTGTAGCAAGTCATCAAGAGGTGTGGGCAGCCTAGGTCCTCAAAAGTAAAGTTAACATCTGAATTTGGAGGAGCGTTTTGGAGAGGTGAACTGTCACCTTGTTAGTTTTGAACCAATTTTTGGTGATTGAAATGAGCTGCAGTACCCTGATTGGTACCAGAATATATGCAAAATATTTATAGAGACTATCTTGTTGTAATAGGGAGCTGCGGGGCTGCGTCCCCAGCACCCCAGCCACCTGCATGGCTAGCTTATGCCCTGAAATAATTACACGGACACTGGATTCTTTTAATCACTGCTTGGCCCATTTCTATCTAGTCTCTTCTAGGCTAACTCTCGCACCTGGACTAGCCCATTTCTAATAATCTGTGTGCACTGGTCTTACCGGGCTTACCAGGGAGATTCTAGCCTATGTCCATCCTGGGTCAGAGCTTCATCGCGTGTGCCTCAGAGAGCAGAGCTCTCGCCTCTGCCCGCAAGAGTGGAGCATTGTGTCTCTCTGAGGCATCTGCCCTGAGAGGAGAGCTGTCGAGTCTGACCTCACTTCCTCTTCCTCCCAGCATTCTGTTCTGTTTACTCCTCCTACCTATGTTTTAACCTATCAGGGCAAGCAGCTTCTTTAATTGACCTTCCTCCATCACTATCTACCTTATCATGTGATGCTTAATGTCAACTGTCAACATGTCACTTAAGAGGCCAGCTTCTGAGGGCTGCTCTCTATATGTGAGCATGCCCATGAGGGATATTTCAATTAGGTCAATGAACCTGAGAAGACCATCTTTAACTGTGGGCAGCACCATTCCTTGGGTCTAACTAAGGCCCTGGGCTGAATGAAAAGGGAAAGTCAAATCGAGAACTGGTTTGCTCTGTTTGCCCCTGAGAGCAGACACAGTGTGATTATACTGCCTTGAGTCTCCTTCACCTTGATGGATTAAACACCTTTTTCCTTAAGGTGTTTAAGGTCAGGGAATTTCGTCACAGTAACAAGACATGTAACGCACATGATGAGAGCTAAGGAAAAGCTATGTTCTACTGCCACGTTTTGTTATTTCCATCATCGTTTTGTCCATCAAGCTATCATCACTTGAGTAAAATTCTGGGATATGCATTTGATGTGGGATTCCCCTCAGTATGCTGTGAATACCATTGGTTAATAAAGAAACTGCTTTGAGCCTATAGCAGAGCAGGGCAGAACGGAGCTAAGTGAGGAAAACAAAAGTGAATGCTGGGAAAAAGAAGGTGGAGTCAGAGAGAAGCCATGGAGCTGCCAGAGACAGACATGCCGAATCTTTGCCGGTAAGGCACAGCCACGTGGTGATACACAGATTAATGGAGATAAGTTAAAAATTAAGATGCAAGAGTTAGCCAATAAGAAGTAGAACTAATGGGCCAAGCAGTGATTTAATTAATACAGTTTCTGTGCGGTTATTTCGGTTCTGGGTGGCCGGGATGAAGAAGTAACTTACTACTACGTGCATTGGAACAATATTTCACTATTATCTGACACCCTTTTTAACCAGAATTTTATGTAGCATCTCTCAGCTCTCTCTAGCAATAGAAAATGAGGGTCTGCCCTACCCAGTTATGGAACCAGCCAAACCTATTACCCTTGCCTCGGCTGAGCAATAAACAGACTCTAGTTGAAGGGTCCCACCTTGCTCCCCTTCCAAAGTACAGAGGGGATGAGACCTGTCTTTGCAGTCACTGGTACAAGTGGACTTTCAGCCAAGCCGGGAATCCTAAACCTTGTGTTTAGAATCTGAGGATTGCTACCGAGACAAAGGGCAGGATTCCCCACTCACGAGTTCATACTTGCCTAGCTAGTCAAGGCATGTGCTTTATAGCAAAGAATAATTATCCCGATCTGGGCAATGCAGTCCTAGCGAAGCTTTTTCAAATGTGGAAGTCTAGAAGGAAACATAAGGGATTTGAAGTCTGACAACACTGTGTTCATAGCCAGTCTGTCACTAGCGAATTACATAATTAACAGTAAGGTTTTCTCACTCTCTGAATTGCAGTTTTCCTCTTCTATAAAACTGGACACTAATGAGCCTTCCATGAGATTGGGAAGAAGCAATGAGATAACCATAGGGCACTGCCCACTGCAGTGCCTGGGGTTCCCTTAGAAAGCAACCAAATGTATTTGCCATCTTCTTTTCCTTCCTGGAGAGAGGCATGGGGGTGGGGTGGGGGTGGGGACAACCCTTCTCCTCACTGTTTTAAAAGCCCAGAGCAGAAAGCTTTCTGGGGTCAGGTTACCGCTTTTTCCTTTCCTGAAAGGAGAGTCTTGGGTTACAGTTACTGTAAACATCCCTGAAACACCGCAGGCAGAAAGATCAAGGAGATTTGCAGCCCTCAGAAGGACCTGAGGTGTCCTGCAAATGGTTGGATTTCAGGACCCGATGGCAGTCTCTCATGGGAAGGGCTTCCTTCTCCGTGTACCTTCTTAGAAGATGATCTGACCTTGACACTTGACTCCCCAATTCATCTTTTTGTACGAGTAGCATTTTTTTCTGTCACTTTGGTGCCTGGAGAACAGTTTTATTGAGCATTCACCACAAGGAGCAGGGCTGAACTTTTCCATTAATAAAAACATTTTATCCAGTCAGATCTTTAAGCCTTCTTCTCCCATCTCTAGCAGAGGCCAAATTCCTAGCTGCCGGGGAAACGAAGTGGCTGTAACTCTCATGTTCAACTCTCTGTGATGTCACAGAGTAGAGAAAGGAGAGACCCTCCAGAGTGTGCCCCTGATGCTGTACAGTTTACTAGACTTAGAAACACCACAAGACTAACACTGGCCAAACAATAACCATGTATTTGTATTTAAGAATGTGTGCAAATGTTGGTAATAAAATGCAATTATCAATATTTCCACTACATAGAAAAATTAGAGACAAAATGAGTATACAACCCACAAGGAACTAGTTAACCTGAGTTAGTCAATTGGGCAAACATCAAGACCTAAATTTAGATCTCCAGCACCCACTTAAAGAGTCTTATGTGGCTGCCTGTGCCTCTAAGCCCAGTGCTGGGAAGGTGGAGCCAGGAGACTCCCTGGGGCTCATTGGTTAGCCAGTCTCTGGCTCACTGAGAGACCCTGTCTCAAAATATAAGGTGGAGAAGAAGTTGAAAAAGATACCCAAGAACATTCTCTAGCCCTTGTTTGCATGTGTGTGCTCACACACACACACACACACAAGCACACACATGCATACACACACACACAAAGAAAGAGAGAGAGAATTAGTTAGATGTTGCATTCAATGTTATAGATCACCATTTATAGTGTGAAGCTGTAGCCAGGAGTGTCTGTGCTCACTCACCGCCTCAGCACTTGGGAGACAAAGGCAGGAGGAACTCAACTCAAGGCCTGCCTGAGACACATAGTGAGAGTCTGTTTCCAAACAGGCCACCTGAAATCATTTAAAAAAAAAAAGCTGCAGAAGGCCATTTACTAATACATTTACATATTAGCAATCTATATGTGTAAAACATAGAGTATAAAATTATATGTGGGACAGTCTCATTTTTATGAAAAGAATGAAACTACATGTTCATTTCATGTACACTATGAATATGGTAACAAAAATATCTAAAAGAGCATCGCTAAGATGCAAATGAAAGATGGGCACGGTAGCGCATGCTTGTGCTCCCCGCAATGGGAAGTTGACACAGCAGGACAGTTTCAAGTTCAAGGTCAACCTGGGCAACATTGTGAACATGGAATCCAGAGCTTCAGAGCAAGATGGTTTCAAAATTAAAGATGGCAAATGATACAAATAGAGTTGGGTTTGTTTTCTGTTTTTCTGGAACATGGTTTCCATGTTTCCGTCATTAGTATGTATCCTTGCATGGATTTTAATTATTTGGAAAATAGTAACTTTTGATCATCATGGTAGGCATGATGAGATACAGGGAAACACAATAAGAGTTACAGTGGAAAAAGAAATAGTACACAGAGCGGCAAAACATGACAAGAGACAGAAGGGAGAACAAGCCTCAGCTAGGATTCGTGCTCAACTCACCTCTGTGCAAGGAATCACGGGCGAGCCACATCCTTTCCAGTGCAGTTCTTTTCTGTGGAAAGGCACGATGTCTTTCCACATCTCCATATGATGTCATTAAGATTGGGTGCATAGCTCGGACATGCTCTGGGTCACAGCAAATCTCAGATAGAGCCAGCACTCTGGGTTTCCACTACTGATGTGGCAATGGGTTCGTTGGAGTATTTATTTAGAATTTCTATTTATTTTGCTATTATTAGATTATATTCTGGAAATCTTTCCATGCATCATGGAGAGCGGATTCTCTGTGGGAACTCCTAAATTGGTAATCATTTCCATCAGGGCCAAAGGGGCCGCTTGCCTTTTTGCTTCTCTGTGAAAGCTGAGGTCTTTGAAATTGCCCCTGTCATCCAGTTTTGCAGTACAAGTTTTAGGAAAGCAAGAATATAGCTCTTGCAGAGTATGGCCTCTGGTCATAGAGCAGTGTAATTCATTGGAAAGAGAGCTAGGAGTTTGTGGTGGCTTTTAAGACAGTGTGTTGGCCACAGAAGAAAAGTTATAAAATACAGATATACGCAAAAGTTGTGCAGGCTGCTTTTCAGCTTATCTGGCCTTTGTTCCTTCTCCCTGCTATGCCACAACTTATGTTCAAACCTTTGCAATGTCTAATGACATGGGAAAATGTCCATCTAATCATTTAAGGGGTATGAAGGGTGATTGCTAGCCATTGTTAATTCAAATTAATAAACCTGGCGTGGAGCATCTGAGACTGAATAAGTGGCGATGCTAATGAGCTGACAGTGTGCTTCTGAGGTTCTCCTCCTGATTAGTTCTGCTCTGTGCACGCTTCCACGGCCGCGGAAAACTGGAAAGCTCAGTCTGGGGCTCGTTCTGAGAATCATTGTCAGGTGCCTAATTAGGGCTGCATTTTCAGTCTCAGCTTAATCATGGGTTAAGTAGGTGGTCCTTGACTTGACATTCAGTGCAAGCAAAGCTCTAAAAAAAAAAATATAAATGGTACACGGGTCTCCACAAAAGCCCCTGCCCGACTCCTTTGTATTCATAGCTTGCAGTAGCTATAGTAACCAGCATTTAAGACACAAACATACAAAATCAAAGACCCAAGCTGATGTGACTGCTCTCGAGTGACTTTGCTCCACATCTAAGGTTCCCCTTCCTCTTTCTGCAGCCTATTTCACCCCAAAGCCTCAAGGGACAAGTGTGTAGCTCGAGGTGGACATACCAATATCTAGAGGAACAAGAAGACAGAGACAGGCTACATTTAGGCCACCTGCCTGTGAGAGAAAATAAAAAGGATGCCCATGTCCATTGTGGCTCAGGACACTCAGCTCATTCTGCATTCTGCTGGCAAAGACCTGCCTGCAGCAGCCATGCATCCTGTGACAAGTGCCCTTTCATAGGCGGGGATGGAGTCAAGTCTTGCCATTGACCAGTCACAAATTCAGCCTAACCTTTCTGAGGTAGGCAGGGGTGGAGTGTGACTTCTACATCTAGACTGAAAGAGAACAGATGAGTGTCCAAGTATCGACTTCTGCATGAACAGAGGGGATGAGAGCAACGTGGGAGGGGCACCAAGCACAGGAAATGCACCGGGCAGCAGTTTATAAACATTCTACTTCATCTCGTTTATTCCAACAGCAAACGAGTACAGCATGTTCAAATTGAAGAAGGGATGGGGAGAAGGACCACATTCGGGCAGTAGCATTGCTCCAACATAAAGGGACCCTGGTAAACCCCTTCCGAGACTCACTCAAAATCCTCATAGCACACTCTCTTGGCCTTCCAGTGACTGAGAATGAGTAGGTTCTCTCCCAGCTTAGGGAAATGGCAGACCACTCCTCCAGAAATCTCCTTCTTGAGACACTAGACTTGCAATTACATCACAGGGGATATTACCTAGGCTGGGATATTATTTTTTAATTTAATTAATTTATTTAACATCCCTATCACATTTTCCTCTCCCTTCTTTCCTCCCACTCTCCCCCACACAGTCCAATCCTCTTCTGTTTCTGTTCAGAAAAGAGCAGACCTCCCATGGGTATCAACAAAGCATGACGTATCAAATTGTAGTAAGACTAAGCACTACCCCCTGCTCCCCCATGTTAAGGTTGGTCAAGGCAATCCAGTATGAGGAATAGGTTCCCGAGAGCCGGGTATAAGTGTTGGGGACATCCTCTATTCCGTTGATAGGTATCCCACAAGTAGACCAAGCTTCACAACTGTCACTATATACAGAGGGCCCAGGTCACATGCAGGCTCCCTGGTTGTTGATTCAAACTCTGTGAGTTCCTATGAATCAGGTTGGGTCTTTCTGTGGGTTTTCTTGTGATGTCCTTGACCCCTCTGGCTTTTACATTCCTTCCTCTCTCTCTTCAGCAGGATTCCCCTAGCTCGGGCTAATGTTTGGCTGTGGGTCTCTGCGTCTGTTGTCATCGGTTAAGACTCTCTGGTGGCAACTGGGGTAGTCAACAATCTGATCACAGGAAACAGCCAGTTCAGACTCGGTATCCACTGTTATTAGGAGTCTTAGCTGGCCTCATCTTGTAGATTTGTGAGAGTTTCCCTTACATAACCCTGAAATTCTCCCCCTCTCCAGTCATCTCCTTCAGTACTCTCCCCTCCACCCACCTCAACTGGATCCCTCCATCCCCACCTGCCCCCAGTCCACCCACGAGATCTCTTCTATTTCCCCTTCCCAGGGAGATCCTTGCATCCCCACCTTGGCGCCCTCCTTGTTCCTTAGCTCCTCTGGGTCTGTAGATTATAGCATGGTTATCCTTTACTTTACTGGGGGTGGGGGTGTTTTTATACATGAACCCTCAGGTGAATGACAAGCTAGTCATGCTCAAAGTGTTTCTTTAAAAAGGTAGTTTAGTGTTTTGGCTAGCATATGTGCCCAGAGGAAGTATTATGTTCACAGCACTTGCTTTTAACATGTTCCCTTTCTTTATGAAGTCAGAATGTTTTGTGGTGGATTAAATTCACAATTTGAAAAGGGAATGAATACATTTGAGCTTTTATGACATACTCTGTCAAAAGAATACCTTTAAGAAGCCCTGAAATAAACCCCATTTCATGCCTGAGGGAAAAGCTGAATAATGAATGGTTTGAGAAAAATTATTAGGTATAATTTTTATAATGTATAAGGTAATAATTCATTAATTAGATGTGGGAACATGCATGATGTCACTTAGCAAAGATCTTAACTGCAATCCATTTAAAAATAAGTTGGACCAAAAGCCCTATAATGTGGGAATAAAAAATATTAAAAATATATGACTCTCAAGACAAATGCTCCTGAGTTCCATTGCATCTATGAGAGCTCTGGTCCAGCTATATGGAGATACAGTTTGGGAAAAAACCCAAGTTCTAGAACTTTCCTGCATGTGTTACTTATAACATTAAGGCCTTCAAAGTTGCGTGTGAGTTTGGCTCGCTGGCCAATGCCCACTAAGGCCCAGGTGAGGTGAGACACCAAGGGATCCCATTCTGCTTCCTTCGTCTGCTATATTGGAATAAACTCAGGAAAATAATATCAGCAGTTCAAGAGGTACAGCTACAGACAATGCTTCGTCTTTTTTTTAACTTTAGTCAGTTTGTAGACTAGTTTGATGGTACTTCTCAGCACGAATTAAGATGAGCAGATGCCACTGAATGCAGCCTTAGACAAAAGAAGGTGTGTCTATTGGTCACCGCAGCTCAGAACTGTGCTCCTGCAAAACGAAGTAAGTGCTGGTTGTGAGCACTCCTTTAATCCCACTGAGGCGGCAGACTGGTGATTTGCTGTGATTTTGAAGCCAGCCTGGTCTACACAGCAGTTTCAGGCCATCGAAGGCTACATAGTGAGACCTTGTCTTTAAAGTAAAAAAAAAAAAGAAAGAACAGTAAATGAATAAAAACTACGAAGTTGACATTATAAGATACTATGCCCCGAACACTCAGCCGCTTATCAGGGTGGAAACAAATCCATGTCAAGGACTTCACTGACCAGTTTTTTACTGAAACTGGCTCTATAGAAAGTATGGCCTCAGACATAAACTTCTCACTGCAAAGAAGGGGAAGTTGGTGAGCTGGGTAGCAACTGTCCTCTAGAATTGAATATTACTTTGTTGTTGTTGTTCTTTTCTGTGTAACAGCCCTGGCTGTCTTGGAACTATTTGTAGACCAGGCTGGCCCATAACTCACAGAGTTCTACCTGGCTCTGCTTCCCAAGTGCTGGGATCATGATCACCTGGGGAATGCTAACTATTTGATCCTCCAGAGAACACCAAAGCACAAGCTTGGGATTCAGAAAGACCTAATCCTAACACGAAATTGTGATCTTAGACAAATTACTTAATCTCTCTAGGGCTCAGTTTCTTATCTATAAATCAATGGATTTTTTTTTTTTGAAACGACGCTAAGGATAAAAAGTAGCTACTTAGCACTGGGCCAGGTACATGCTAAGCCTTCTTCCTTGCTAATCAATCTTGATCCCCTGCCATTTACCTTTCTGCTCTGGATGGACATATAAATATGAAGATTGTTCTTTGGCTTATCAATACTTGCTGAATATTTTATCAATTTTTTCCTGATCTTTGTGCAATAGAAAAAGTCATAAAACAATGACATAGCATTGTTGTGAGGATACAAATATACCCATTCCTATAAGACAGTTGGCTGAGGTCTCTGACTAAATGGAGAAATGCAGATAAAGTACATACAGTCTTTGTTTTTCGAGACAGGGTTTCTCTGTAGCTTTGGAGCCTGTCCAAGAACTAACTCTTGTAGACCAGACTGTCCTCAAACTTACAGAGATCCACCTGCCTCCACTTCTGCCTCCCAAGTGCTGGGATTAAAGGCGTGCGCCACCACCGCCTGGCCATGCAGTCTTTCTTTACAAAGCTAATCATCACGTGCCTTTAAAAAAGTTAAAATTTTAGAATCACAGCTGCAAGAGCTGAGAAAAGGAAGCAATCTAAAGAGATAAAATAATCTTACATTAGGGTAAAACTGAATGAAGCCCATTCCAATAACATAGATCCTCACGTTTCCTTCAATATTTACAGGTGAGGACTATGCCCAAGGTCCAGATAGCTGACAGGGAGATCCTATGGGAAAAGGGGGGGTGGTAAAAGGGCAAAGATAAGACTACATTCCTTTTCATCAGTCTAGAGAGGAAAACTGCTGTCCCCCATGCACAATGTTATATGACCGAGGAGTACGGGGTTCTTTCTGGTATGTGTGTGTGTGTTAAAGAACAGTCTTCAAGGACACAGAATTATAACTCATATGAATACAAAGTAAGCTCATGAAAATGTCTATTTAACTCATGGTTTAACAAAAGAGCCAGCAAGATACTACAAGTAGTTAAGTAACATTCAAACTACCACATACGTATAGTGAGTCTTAGGACTATGGAAATGATCGTTTGGTGAAAGGCTGGATTCTTTTATTTATCTGTAAAGAATGTCTTTACATTAGACATTCATTTAATTTCATCCATATAAAAATCTATTTTGTTCGTATGCAGCCCCCACTCCCCACTCCCACTGTCTGAAGACACTCTCAACACCTATCCTCCCCCTTTCATGTCCTCTCATTTCCCCTCTAGGTCACCACTAAGTGTAGTTCATGCTGGCTTTGGAATGTCGGCAGTGCTTATTGGTTTGATCTTACGCAGGTCTTGTGCAGGTAACTGTAACTGCTCTGAGTCCCCGCATATGATGGCCATGCCTTGTGCAGAAGACAGCATCGTAGAAATTATCTTAAAGGGCAAATCTAGAAAGCAGATTTTGTTTGTCTTGGTGTACAGTACCTGAATCTGAAAACTAAATATCTATGGGCTGTGTTAAAATTGTTTTCTTGTTTTCATTTATGGTATAGGCCTCTGGATCCTTTTAATCATGTTTCTATCTATGTCTGATTTAAATTTTGTCATTGCCTCTGTCTTAGTCAAGCTTCCCAGGGAACTAGAGCCAACAAGACACCCCCTCCTCCAACCACACATACACATTGTAAAGAAATGACTCACAGAATTCTAGAGCCTGAGCGGTCCCACGGGAATAGAGTGTGATCTCTGCCTCATTCAAACACTGTAGACGGCAATGTATTTTACTTCCTTTACCAAGGCAAACATGGACATTTTCTAAATATACCCTGTCAGATACACCCATGACAGTATTTAACCAAGTAACTGAACCAGAAGGCCCGGTCAAGTTGACACATAAAACAAGCCATTGTGTTCATTTTGATTAGATTGACAATCAAGTATTTCTCAAGCACACAGTCTTATTTTAACTAAATAACCAAATCTCCTATAATGACTTTGGTTTTTGCCTGTTCCAAAGTGGCCTGGCCCTTGATAAAACTGGTAAATGGGTGCCTTCCCTACCCCTCTAACTCCTTCTAAATTCTTATTTAGCCAAATGATTTTCAAGGATCTAACACCAGGAAGTGCTTGTCATTGCTGCACACTTGTCGTGCATAGATAATCCAAGTGCTGAAGGTATTCTGCCCCCAGTTTACCTACGAAAACTGCCTGCCTGCATTTCCTTCCCTCTAATTCCTACTACCTTTTAATTGGGTAAACTGGTTTATGGTAACAAGTAATGATGATCTTTTCCAAAGATCATTTATTTGCATTTTAACCTCAGAAAACAATGGAACACAAACGCCCCTGAGCTCCATTCTATGGATGAGCGGGCTCTGTCCCAGCTACATGGAAATACAGCCTGGGGAAAAACCCAAGTTCTAGAACTTTCCTACATGTCTGAAGTGTTGCTTCTAACATTTAGGCCTGCAACGTTGCATGTGACTTTAGCTCCATTATCAATGCCCTAATAAGGCCCAGGCAAGGTGAGGTACCAAGGGGTCCCATACTGCTTCCTTCATCTGCCATATTGGAATGAGCTCAGGAAAATAACAGCTGCGGTTAAAGAGGTACAACTATGAAAACATGTATGTATTGAGTACTGCTTTGTGTTGAGCATCACGCTCTTCCTTTCTCATCAGAAGGGTCCGATTCTGCAACCTGAGATGTTTACGTTGTACTAAATGAAGAGGGTGCAGTAAGAGCCATGGTGACATTACATAGAAAAGTCCCAGAACTCCTTAACTCTGTGTTCAATTGATCTTCAGAAAAGGTAGCAAGTCAGTTCAAGACTCGTCATCTGCTGGGCATAGCCTTTGATCTCAGCATTCATGAGGCAGAGGCAGGTGGATCTCTATGAGTTTGAGGCCAGCCTGTTCTACATGGCAAGTTTCAGGAGAGTCAGGGCTATACACTGAGACCCTGGCAAAAAAAAAAAAAGTCATGTTAGCAATGATATTGGAACAAATGTGTATTTACAAGCAAAGAATGAAATTGGACTTCTATCTCATACCATACACAAAAACTAACTAAAAAGTGATCAAAGATCTTTTTTTTATTGAGAAAAGGAAAAAAAAAAGAATCCACCTCCTCCCCGCCTCCCATTTCCCTCCCCCTCCTCCCACCCTTCTCCCCCTCCCTCTCCAGTCCATAGAGCAGTCAGGGTTCCCTGCCCTGTGGAAGGTCCAAGGTCCGCCCCCCTCCGTCCATGTCTAGGAAGGTGAACAACCAAACAGGCTAGGCTCCCACAGAGCCAGAACATGAAGTAGGGTCAAAACCCCGTGCCATTGTCCTTGGCTTCTCATCAGCCCTCATTGTTCGTCATGTTCAGAGAGTCCGGTTTTATCCCATGCTTTCTCAGTCCTGCTGGCCTTGGTGAGCTCCCAATAGATCAGCTCCACTGTCTCAGTGGGTGGGTGCACCCCTCGTGGTCCTGACTTCCTTGCTCATCTTCTCCCTCCTTCTGCTCCTCATTGGGACCTTGGGAGCTCAGTCCAGTGCTCCAGTGTGGGTCTCTGTCTCTATCTCCATCCATCACCAGATAAAGGTTCTATGGTGGTATGCAAGATATTTGTCAGTATTGCTATAGGATAGGGTCATCTCAGGTCGCCTAACCTCAGTTGCCCAAGGGACCAACTGGGGACATCACCATGGGCTCCTGGGAGCCACTCCAGGGTCAAGTCTCCTGCCAACCCTAAAGTGGCTCCCTTAACTAAGAATTGTGCTTCCGTGCTCCCCTATCCAACCTTCCTTTATCCCAATCCTCCTGTTTCCCCAAGTTCCCCCCCTCCTTCCCTTCTAACTTTTCTCTCCCCATCTCCCCCTACCCCTATCCCACCCCACCCCCAAGATCCCAACCTCAAAGATCTTAATGTAATACCTCAAACTGTTAAACTCCCAGAAGGCACAGGAGTAAAACTTCATTGCTTTGTGTTACTCTTGAAATTCCCCCTAAAATCTCAGCCCAAGGAATAGCATCACTCTTCCCATGTCAATTAACCGAATTGGGATAACGGCACCACAGACGTGCTCAGAGAGCAACCTAAACTAGATAATCTCTCACAGGTGTGCCGGACTCTTGTGTCCTACAGGATGCCAGAATCTGTCAGGTTGATAACTAACACTAACCATTACAAAGCTGTAATTCCTCCTCAGACTGCATTTGGAGCAAAGCCTTTAAGGAAAAAAAAAATGAAATCAATGAGCTTGCAGGGTGGGGCCCTTATCTGAAACTATTCTGTACAAGAAAGAGCATCCAGAGATAACTTTCCATACACTTGGGCCATGAGAACAGAGTGAGACAGCCATGCCACCTAAATGCCACAAAGAAGGGTCATAATTCAAACCCAACTCTGCTCTAGCATCTTGACCTGGCCTTTAGAACCGAGGAAAAATACTTTTGTGTTGTTTAAGCCTCTGGTAGTTTGTTATGGCATCCCAGAAGACTAATGTCTTAGGTTAAGCAAGGCTTCTTAGTTACCACCACAGCAGCAAAACAACCAAAGAAAAAAGAGGTAAGTTTGACGTCATTGAGATGAAATAGCTTTGGGCTTCAAAGGATGTCATCAAGAAAGTGAAATGACAAGCCATCCGATGGAAGGATAGAAATTGTGAATCGCCTAGGGCTGACGAGGGACTTGTATCTGGACTATGTAAAGAACTCTTAGCTAGACATTTCTCCCGAGAAGACATCTAAATGGTCAATAAACACATGAGAAGATGTTTGACCTTCTCCAGTCATCAAGGAACTACAAATGAAAACCATAACTCAGTACCCCATCTCACGAAGCGGCATCGCTCTAATTTTAGAAACAGACAATAACAACTGTGGGGCAGGATGTGGAAACACTGGAGCTTTTGTACACTGTTGGGGTGGGGGTGATGGAAACTGTTACAGCCACTCTGGGGAGCTGTGGCAGTTCCTCAAACATTTCAATGGAGCTGCTATCTGACCCAGAAATTCCGCTCCTAGGTATTTACACAACATAAATGAAAACATCTGTAGAGACGAAAACCGTACACAAGTGTTTATACCGACAACGTTCATTATATCTCCGAAGTGGAAACCACCGTGATGTCCATCGACCGGCGAAAGGATAAACACAGGCCAGAACATCTAAAGTGTTGAGACTTGGCGCAGCACGGATGGTGGACCTTGAAAATACTATGTTGAGTAAATAAAGTCAGTCACAAAATGTCACATATTGTAAGATCTCTCTTTCCGTAAAACGTCTACGATAGTCAAAGCCCAGAGAAAGAAAGTAGGTTGGAGGTTGTAGTTGGGGTAAGGCTAACAGAAAGTCAGCAGCGAGAGTTAATGGGGATGGGACTTACCAAATGCTGCCAAATTAGACCACAGCAATAGCGCGTAGCTAAAAGGCACTTTAAGCATGCGAATTTTAAGTTCTGTGTGACATTTCTCAATAAAAGTGTATTGTCCGTGAGTACCGGAAACGAGGGGCATGTTTGGATGTGAAGTGGGCCAGCTTTATGGAGAAGCTGACATTTGATCTGTGTATTAAAGAGTGGGGAGAAGAGTTTCGCATAAAGAAAGATGAAAGGCCTTGGCCTGTGAACTCCCTGGTGTTTGGGAGACGCGTGCCCAGCATGTGATGTAGCTGGAAGGTTAGTGCAAATGGGACCAGGAAGTAAAATGAAGGCCTGAATCAGCCAGAGTCTTGGCAGCAAGAGAAAAGCAACTGAAGAGGAGAAACTTGATTAACAATATAATAGATTGTCCGCAGAAGTGTGAGCTGAGTTCTGTGGGACCTTGCCTAGAACCAGTAACATCCTAGGTCATTATGATCCATTGGCCTGATAGAACTAATAAAAGAGAAAATGGCCAGAACTCAGTAAGTACTGTAACTGAAGGGAAGAACGCAGTCTGTATGGATCTTAGGGATGACACCATTGTGAAACACCAGAAGCAAGGGACCCAGGGAAAATAGATGATGGCTTCTCTCTCGCCTACCATCCTCTCCTTGCTCTTCACAGAAGGCGAAGGACCTGTTGGCAACGTGCAAACAGGTCAGCATCCTGCAGTAAAGAGCCAAGGAGTCAGCGGAATCCTGACGAGTGGATCTGGAGAAAAACAGCTCAAGGTCAGAGCATAAAAGACTCAAGTGTCTTGCCAAGAAGTCTGGACTTTGTCCTGTAGACAGGAGGAAACCATAAAAGGACTTAAGCTGGGAAGTGACTGCAGTATGATGGTTTGCGGGGAGAAAGTCTGAGCCACTGATTCCCAAAGCCTGGTCCCTGGGCCCAGCGGCATCTGCAGCATCTGGAAAGTCATCAGCGAGGCAAACCCTTGGTGCCACCAGGACCTGCTGGATCAGAAGTCATGGGGCTGGAACAGAAGAGCTGTGTTTTGGCTAGACTTTTCTGGTAATTCTCATGTGCCCTGGAGTTAGAACATTGTTCTCTGAATCACAGGATCAGAAAGATTACTGGAAGACAGAAAGCACATGTGATTTGATTGTGACCCCTTGGGTAGACTTGGGTGGATGGTGACTGAGGACGTGGGGAAAGTGCAGCAAACGCTGCAGCCCCAAACCCTTACCTTACTACTCAGAAGCACAAAGTTAGGCCATTCAATATGTCAGTACTGAGGCACACTCTCAGTTTGGGGTGTGAACTGGCACTTGTTGAAGACAGCCTACTTTCTCCCTTTGAGAAAGGACTGTGTGTGAAATACCGCTTGCCCTGTCCAGGAACCAGGTATTCTGGCAAAAGTCATCATATTTAAAAAGAATTTGGATGTTCAAAATTAAGAGATTGGCTAAACAAATGATGGTAAATTCTTAAAAGTAGTATCATGCAAATGTTATAATTAAGATTCATTAGAATGCTGTCAAACAATACGTTAGCTTTTTTGTTGCACAAACTTTACAGAAGCCTGGATATAAACTGGGGAAACAGACATGAAATGTTGATAATTGTCTCTAGCTGACAAAACTACATGACCATTATTTAGTCTTTTAATTTATTTGTATTTTAAAGTTTTTCATAATGAACATTCTTTTTGAGAAAAGAAAGAAGAGTTATTATTAAGCCAAGCATGTAAACACAGATCTGCAATCCCAGCTATTGGAAGCTGATGGCAGAAGGATGGCAAGCTGAAGGTCTTCCTGGGCTCTAGACTGGGCTCAAGGTCAGTCTGGGTGAATTAATCAGACCCTTTCTCAAACGAATAACTAAATATGGGACAATAGTTCAGTGATAGAGTTTACCTAACCTAATGGATTGCTGGGGCAAATATGCCAACATTTAAGTACTAAATATGAAGCTATATACTGATCATATATAATAAAATAGACATTAACAGAATTAAAAGAGGAATAAAACAGGAAGATATATGCAAATTATGTGACATACTAGGTCAGTAGAACAAAGTAGTATATAGAAGAAGGACATAGCAATTAGAAAAAAGACTTCTCAACATAAGAGTTGTTTTGTTAAGATTGGCTAAGGAGGTGGCACACAGCGTAAAGGTGATTGCAGCCTCAACCAGACAACCTGAGTTGGAAGCTCAGAACGCACAGTGGAAGGAGAGAGCCGACTCCCGAAGGTTGTCTTCTAGCCTCCAATGCACACTCTCACACATGAGTTCACACCAGTACTCATACATGCATGCACACTAAAGATAAATTATTATTTGAAGTATTGCAGGAGCTGAAGAGACAGCTCAGAAGTTAAGAGCAATACTGTTCTTGCATAGGTTTGCAGCACCCATGCTAGCCAGCCCTCAAATGCCTATAATTCTAGCTCCACATGATCCGGCACCCTCTTCTGGCCTTCACAGGTACTGCACTCATAGGTATACATAACCACGCACAGACATGCACATACAAACCTAATAAAAGATGAAAATAAAATATTTTTAAAATGTTGCTAAAATAAAGTGTGATCTATAAAGAAAGCATGACTGTATTATAAATAAATAAATAAACTAATTTTGCCAGTAAATATGAAAAAATCAAACAGCATATACTTTTCACTTCTCTGATCAATTTGTAATAATAAGATTAAAATGAGTAATCAGAGCTTTGGGATAACATTGAAAATGGGTTATTTTATCATGATTTTACAGGATAAAAATAGTTACAAAATTTTTCAATGGAAATTTCTAAACATTTTCTGAAACCTTTAAAATGTAGTCTTCAGCCACAAAGGAACTATTTCTAAGATTAAAATTAGAAAATTATACATAGAAAGAAGTATATATTTAGTTAATAAAAATTGAGAAACTCACTTAGCCCCATTATGAATCCAATAATGTAAAATAATATGGTATCTTTTATCTAGAAGTCAACAACTTTATTTTTCCAATAGCAAGCTTTGGAACTCTGGAAATGAGATATGGATGATTTATACTGCTGACAGAAAGCTACATACACAGATTGAAAATATACCATCTATTTTTCAATTGCTGTATTAAACTCTTTTGCCCAATACTTTTGTCCTGCCGTTGGGTGTTTAGGAAAGCATGCGTTCACAAAGAGAAAGACAAATGACGTACACACTGAGGTTAGAGAGATGTCTCAGTGGTGAAGAGCACTTGTTCTTGTAGATATACAAGTTCATGGGGATTCAATGCTTTCTTTTGACCTTCAGGGACACCAAACACACATGTGGGATATAGACATATAGACAAACAAACTTTCACATACAGAAAATAAAATAAAGGAGTTTTTTTTTTAAAAAGGTATCTTTAAAAGGCATGCATGTCTGCATACCACTTGTAATATATATAAATCCATTGTGGAGGAAGGGCATGTTAAATTTTCCATACATAGAAAATTGGCAAATAAGAGATGGTAAAGTCATAATGTCAGGGTAAGAGATTGACTTATAGATAACTGAATGAAGATAGATTTAAAAACATCGCTTGTAGAAGGAGGCTGCTCATTCGTTTCCTAACTACTCAGACCCGATTAGTCACACAGAAACTATATTAATTACAACACTGCTTGGCCAATGGCTTATGTGTATTTCTAGCTAGCTAAATTAACCCATTTCTATTATTCTGTGTATCGCCACAAGGCTGTGGCTTACCACATAAGGTTGCAGTGTCTGTCTCCTTCAGCAGCTACATGGCCTCTCCTTGACTCCATTTACTTTCTCTATATAAATCTTCCAACCTGGCTATATTCTGCCCTGCCATAGGCTGAAGCAGTTTCTTTATTAACCAATGGTAATAAAACATATTCACAGCATTCAGAGGGGAATCCCACATCAATCACTGAATAAAAAGAGCAAATTACAGCATGGTGTAAGTAGAATAATATTATTTCTGTAAAACAGTACAAGGTGTTTCTAAATGTTTTAACACAGTATTGTACAAACAGATAATATAAGGTTCGGGGCTCAGTGGTACTAAACACACTTTTAACATGTTCCAGGCCTTGGCTTAACTCTGCAGTACCTATAAAGCGAGAAAACGTCTTAAAAGTCTTAAAATGAGGGTTATTTCAATTATACCTTAGGAAACCTGTAGCTAAAACAAGATGGGGGCAAGGGCTCTGGCTCAGTAGGTGTCCTGGCTTCCCTGCTGCTGCTGTAATAAAGCCTGTGACCCAAAGCAGCTCAGGGGAGGAAAGGGTTTATTTGGCTTACATGCCAAGGTCATAGCACATCACGGAATGAAGTCAGTGCAGGAACTTAGCTAGGAGCCTAAAGAAGAAAACCTAAAGTCCTGGCTCTCTCTCTCAAGATGGCTTAGGTTCATATTCAGAGTCTTCATTTGGCCCAGGACCACCTGTTATACCACCCATAGTAGCATAGACCTTCCCACATTGCTTAACAACTAAAACAACCCTTCACGCACAGCCCAACAGCCAACAAGATAAAAAAAAAAAATAGTTCTTTAATTGAGACTCTGCAGTGTTTCTAGGCATTGCCGAGATGACAGAGGATGCTAATGAGGGCAGCAGGTTACAAAAAAGCTACTTGCCTCTCAACCTGATGATCAGAGCTCACTCTCCAGAGTCCACGTTACAACAACAAACAGAGGCAGTGGGAAGCATCTATAATCCCAGGGATCCAAAGGCAAGATGAGAAGTATCAGCAGAGTCACCCAGAAGGTTCTAGGCCAGCTAGCCTGGAGCACACAGCACCGCAGCAGACAGCAAGATCACCCTGCCTCAGTGAGGTGTAGAGTGCCAACCAGTCTGGAAAGCCACCCTCTGATTTCCACATAAACATGCCTACATACACACACGCGCACACATGCACACGCCTACACACATGCACATGAACAATTTAAAAGGCAAAGTAGAGACAGACGTGTGTAAGCTTACAGGGAAGCTTGAGGTCATTATTAAAGTTTAAGAAAGGCAGATGCAAACAACAGTTATGTTAGGGGATCATTCAAAAGTGAGCATTTCTGAGGAATTAGTTTATGGGTAACTTCCTGTTTCTCTGTATTTTCTAACTTATGTAAAGAAAGTTTTAGCAATGAAAAATAAAGTTCAAGTTAATGAGCAAAATAAGAACTCAAGTATGCATAGAAAAGAAAGGTCAGGAGTAAAGCTCACCTCCCTGACTGGTGCTCGGTCTTTCCACTTAGTACACACACCGCTCTCATTTCAGAAACACTCACCAGAGGCCGCAGAGGAATGCTTCTCAATGGCTTGGTCACTCAAGACCACCTGCCCAGGAGGGGCACCACCCACGGTGGTCTTGGCTCTCCCGCATCCATCATTAATCTAGAAAATGCCCAACAAACTTGTCTACAGGCCAGTCTGATGGAGGCATTTGCGCAACTGAGTTGCCTCTTCCTAGACTGTGTTAAATTCACAAACAAAAACAAAAATCAACAACAGCCAGGACACTCGTGTTCAAGACGGCATGAACTCCCAAGATGCTGTCTCGGGAAATAAATGCTATGAACTAACTAATTCATTATTTTGAAAACTGAGCTCCCCACAAGGCCTGGCCCCAGGTCTCGGCACCCTCACAGATCCCTTCGTATCCGGAGATGTGGACGCTTTTGTCAGAAAGTAGCCATCAGACACCCGCACTATCTCATAAATGCCGGCTCCTCCTTACGACGCCGATCTCAGCAAACCGCAAAGCATGGTGCGCAATGGTGCCTGCGAGTGAGCTGTCTTGGCAACGGGAGAGATGGAGTCTACTGTTCTGGCTTCCACTCTTGAGGAAGAGCCTTGGCCTCTTAAAGAAGACCAGAGGGGGAGGAAAAGCTCCCAGAACACATTATTTCAGGAGGTCCCATAGAGAAAGACTAGCATGGATTGGAGAATTCCTCTCAATCCAAACCACAGAGAGGACGGTGCAGACAGCCAGGCCCAGGCCTCCCGAATGGATGATGAGCCCGAGAGAACATAAATCAGATTCCCCAGAATGCAAAGAATGCTTCTGATCCATCACAGAGAAAGCCTGCCTTTGACAAAGGACCCCTTTGAGTCCCTAAATTCCTTTGATGATAGCAAGTGTTGCCTGACCATTCCTTGGAAGACTAAAAAATTTTAGGAGTAAAGAAACTGGTCCCTTCCTCTCTGCCACGAGTATCTGGCTAAAGCAGCTGGAAAAGGAACCGTGAAATACTTCAAATCTTCAATAAGTGTGAGTTGTAGTACACAAAGTACCCTCTGAGTTGAATATTCTAGATTAGCCCCGCTCCTCATGGCAATACTGTCCTCATGTATTTATTGATCCCTTAATAATGTTAGTCTGAAGTGAGATATGTTATACGTGTAAAATATATTGAAGACTTTGTATAAAAAGTGCAAGTTATCTACTAATTAATTCTTAAATTGCATGTTAAAATAATATTATGAATATGGCTAATTAAAATGTTACAGTTGAATTTTCCTGTATGCATGTTTTCAAATTAAATTATTAGCTTAATTTAATCATGTCTTTTTTAAAAAATATTTATTTATTTATTATGTATACAATATTCTGTCTGTGTGTATGTCTGCAGGCCAGAAGAGGGCACCAGATCTCATTACAGATGGTTGTGAGCCACCACGTGGTTGCTGGGAATTGAACTCAGAACCTTTGGAAGAGCAGGCAATGCTCTTAACCACTGAGCCATCTCTCCAGCCCCCTAATCATGTCTATTTTAAAACAAAATCAGTTTAATATTGGGGCAATCTTTAGATATTTGTTGAGACTAGAGAAATTAGCTGCAATATTAGCTTTTAAGATTTTTATTCATGCCGGGGCGGTGGTGGCGCACGCCTTTAATCCCAGCCCTTGGGAGGCAGAGGCAGGAGGATCTCTGTGAGTTCGAGGCCAGCCTGGTCTACAAAGGGAGTTCCAGAACAGGCTCCAAAGCTACAGAGAAACCCTGTCTCAAAAAACCAAAAAAAAAAAAAAAGATTTTTATTCATTTCTATTTTACGTGCATGAGTGCTTTTTCTGTGTGTATATAAGTATATCAATATACCCAGTAGCTGTGGAGCCTAGAAGAGGGTGTCGGATCCGCTGGAGCGGGAGTTGTGAACTCAACAGACAGTTGTGAGCTCCTGAGTGGGTGCTGAGACCTGAGCTTGAGCTAGAGCAGCTAGTACTCTTAACTGCTAAGCCATCTTTCTAGCCCCAACCTTAGCTTTTGAGAAAAATTAAATCTAATTTTTAATTAAACACATAAACTATTTGCACATTAATGGGCTACCGCATGTTTGCCTGTATGTACAGGCTGTATTGGTATCTCCTCAAACATACATCTTTAAAGAGAAATTCCTTATTTTAATCATTACATATGCATGATGTGTGTATGGGGTGGGTACATCAGAGGAGAGCATTGTAGACTTGGTCCTCTCCTTCCACCTCTATGTGGGTTAAACCCAAGTTATCAGTCTTGTTGAGCAAGTTTTCCCTCTGAGCCATCTCCCCAGCCCCTGTGTGATCTCTTGGTAGTGAAAATCTTTCGCTCCAGCCTTTGGTGACTCATAGCTGTAACTGTCTGCCTCCACTCTGCTGCGGCGCACTAGCTCTTCAAGCCTAACTTCAGCCTAGTGTCCGCTGCCCAACAACTGCCCCCTCGCCCCCTTTGCACCGTTTCAGACATCACTCCTCCGAAGGCTTGAGTCCACAGGCATCGGCTTATCTTCCATTTCTAGATCAGAGAGTCATGCTCGAAGAATGGAACGTCAGCAGGTGCTATTGTCTTTTGATCTATTTTAAACAGGACAGTTTCCATTTTCAAAATACCTCTCTCTAACTTTCCCTAAGGGGCCAAGGGAGTTCTCTGTTGGAGTTCCTTGTGACTTAATGAGAGGGGCTCTCATTTTGATCTTCTTAGCCTCTCAGTTCCTCAAGGTAGGGGCTACGGTTCAGTCCTAGGATTTGCGGGGCGGCTTGGCCACTGTGGAGGAAATACCTCTAGATTCCGTTGGAGATGATCCGTAGCATTGCCTATCAATGCCAGCTCCCTTCTGCTGGCTACACCTGGTGGCTGTCCATCAGTGTTTATGTATTTTTATTAGTGTTTGTGTTTGTAGATTGGCTATCATCATTCATGGGTGAACACATTACTAAAGAGTAAAGGCTAACCTTGGGAAGACAATCGAGTTCTGGCTATCCCCGAACAATGCTGCTAAAGGAAACACAGTATCAGAGGCGCTCTGCTACACAGAAAACTTCAAGGAGTGTATTTTCTAAAAGAAAAGGGAACAATGGAGTTAGAATCATAAATAAAATATGCATTCAATATTTGCCACAAGGAAAAACCTTTGTCTATGAAGAGAAATTTGGACAGAAAAAAATTGAGATGTGAATATAGACTTATTTATTTATTTTTACTTATTTTAGATATGGTCTCATATATCTCAGGCTTAGCCTCTAGCTTGCTATGTAGCTAGGAATGACTGTGAACTTCAGACTCCCCTGCTCTTCCCCCAGAGTGCTGGGATAACAGATTCACATAACCACACCTGTTTTATGCAAGGCTGGGGATTGTGCTCGGGCTCTATGCAAGCTAGACAAGTATTCCTCTAACCGAATATAGATTGTAGAGCCCAGTAAGACAGGATGGGAACTGGACAGTACTAGAACCTCTTAGGACTCTTGGTATGTTTAACTTTATACATAATGCATATATCTGTAATCTACCTCCAGCGTTTGTACATACACAATTTGATTTAATCCATCCTTTGTGGCCAGAAACTTTCCAATGCCTACAAAAGAAAATCTTTGTGGGGAACATGGGGATTTTAACATATAAGCCTAAAAAGGCTTATGAGATTATAATATTTAATTTTGAAATACTTCTTCCTCTGCGGTTGCTATTATCAAAACAAGGATTAGCTAAAATCCAGCTTTGGTCAGTTATAGAAAACCTTTGGGTCAAAGGGAGGAATTTGTTAAAAGAGAGAGAGAGAGAAACAAAGAAAGAAAGAAAAAGAAAAAACCTCACATTAGGCAAGTCTCTAAAAGTGTGACTCTAGGGATCCTTTACTTTTCTCTATTCCAATATTCTTTCCCCCAAAATGTAATAAAAAGATAAACACCATAGTATAATATTCTGGGAAAATCACAATATTTCATTTGCAATGTTTAGCAAAATCTCAACATATTTTGTTACAAAAGAGCACTTAGAAGTCTAACGGCTGGATGAGAGAGGCACACGTCTGTAATTCTGGGGCTCAGGAGTCTAAGACAGGAGCAGATCCTCAAGTTCCAGGCCAGCCTGGCTTACACAGTGAGATCTTGTTTCAAAAAAAAAAAAAAAATGAAGCTAAGGGCCAAAAAATGGTTTGTCAGTGATTGAGTCCTTATTGCAGAGGACCCAATAGTTCTATCCTGGAATGTTGAGTCTAGAAAATGATACAGCCACAAAAATATGAAAATGACATTCATATGGGGCTGAAGAGATGGAGTGTTTGTTCTTTCAGAGGACTGAGGTTCTGTTCCCAGCAACCACAAAGTAGTTTACAGCCATTAGTAACTCCAGTTCCAGGGGATCCAACACTCTTATTGTGACCTCTTAGACACCAACCACACATTTGGTACACATACATACTTGTAGGCAAAATGCTGAAGCACAATAAAATTACTACTACTACTACTACTACTACTACTACTACTACTACTAATAATAATAATAATAATAATAATAATAATAATAATAAACAAAAGACAAAAAGAACAAGGTTCAACTGGTGAAAGTGCCTGTCAAGCAAGCCTGGCAACCTGAGCTCAATCTTCAGAGCCCATGTAAAGGGGAAAGAAGTGAACCCACGCCACAAAGTGATGCTTTGACTGCCATGGCACACCTGCCTCCACATTTACATCACACACACACACACACACACACACACACACACACACAATTGCACACATGAACACAATATTAAACAAATTAAATCAGTAGCAAAGACAAGGACATTACACGGAAGAGCAAAGAAAGGGACAGAAGAGAATGAAATAACACAGTGATGGCATAGATATGAAGATGACCTGCCCTAACAGCTACGGAAGTCTGTGAAGCTTTGAAAAATCTCCTGTCATAGTGCCAGTTAAGGACAATTTGTGTCTGCAACATTCCTAAAATAATCAAATGGTTCTGGAAAACTAAGCATTTGTCATTCAAATATTTGTATAAATTGTTCAGTTGCACCTAAGATGAGCTGTGTTGGAAGAACGGATGGATGAGATATGACTTGAAGGGAGGGAGCAAGCAATTTTGAAAACCTGGATGTGTACTGGCCTGCAGGAGGCTGTAGTGGAGGACGCCCAGTGCTATGACAGTGAGTCTCTAAGAGCGACGGGAATGGGGCTGTGAAGCAAAAACACAAGGACCAAGCCGGCATTTCCTTGGCTTTAATGCGAACCGTGCTGACATTACGAAGTGCTGAGAAAATGAGCCATAAAGCTGACATTACGAAGTGCTGAGAAAATGAGCCATAAGACAGGTGAGAGAGGTGATGAAGGCAAACCTCACCTGACTGAAGTCCCCCTGGGTGCCATCTATTGTCTCAAGTGAGGGTCAGCTTAAGTGTTCCCCTTGCTTGACCTCTCTCTCTCATTCCTTCAAGGACAGACCTGTTCCTGCCAGCAGACTCCCAAGGTAGCCAAATCAATGCTAACACCTCCATTTTGTTAGGGGATGTATTTGCTTTTCCAATCTAGTCTGGGGACTTGACTGCCACTTATAACATTGATATTTTTTTATTTTTAAAGAAAGAAGGGAAATAATACAAACAAGGGGAAATAGGCTCAAAATGGATTTTGGGGAGACAATTTTAGGATAGAAACAAAAATGGATGGTAGATAAATTGAAGGTTCACCAATAGATAAATAGATGCTGTAACTGCATCCTTTAAGAGACTACAGCTTCTTATAAGGTTGTTTTCTTCCTCATGGTAATTAGCCTGCCCCAGGGTAAGCAACAATCCCTTATGTGGAAGCATTTGCCTGATAAAACTTCACGCTCTTGGTCACTCTTTATATGCGAATGAAACATTTCTAAGTACGGCATGGGGAGCCCTTTCCTAAGCTGCTGTGCAAGCACACAGCTCAGTGAGTTACAGTTATTTCAGAATTTGTTCCTTATCCAGTCTGATACCCACCTGCATCACGCCCAGGCTGACCTGCTTCTCGATGGCTGGTTTGAAATCTCAGCAGCATCAGCTAACCTATCACTACAGACTCCCTTTTCCCGTAAGAAAATTCTGACCTTCCAAATGCAGTGAGGAACTGGGCTTTCTTGGTAAGTAATCTAACGCCACCCTTACTTCTGTCTACATGTGTCACATACAGCGACACAATCTTGGAATCTCCATTTTTACACATCAACGGCAAGATGAAGTCATAAGAGAAAAATGCAGATAACGGCATAGCAGTAAGATGAGGTTTACACTCTTCGTTAGAATCTTGGGGATGCAGAGGCCAGGAGTGCTAAGCATTGGATCTGAGGGGAACCCTGACTTGTAACATTTACAGGTTTCTGTGATGTAACTGTCTCAGTCATAATAGAGTCTGTACTACCAATGTAATGTCCCTGAGTGTAGAGGTGACTACCTCTGGGAGACTACCATCATTTCTGATTCAGAAGGAATGGCAAAAATATCAGTAACATTTAATGCAGTAACAATGGTCGAGCAACAACGTTGGAGTATTTGTTACTTCTGATTTTGATAGATGTAATTGTTATCATCATTATTATTAGTGTGTGTGTGTGTGTGTGTGTGTGTGTGTGTGTGTGTGTGTGCGCCTCTGTTCACATGCATGCATGCAGGTGTGTGTGTGTATGCAGGTTTGTGCGCATGAGTGTATACATGTGTAAGAAGGCCAGTGGACAATGCCTGGGGTTGTTCTTCAGGACATTTCCACCTGGTTTTTATTTGGCTTGTTTGAGACAGAGTCTCTCTCTAGTCTGGAGCTCACCAAGTAAGCTAGACTGTCTGGCTAGCAAGGCCCAGGAATCGGCATGATTTCACACCTTCCTAGAACTGGACTAGATGCTCATGCAATTTTGTTGTTGTTGTTGTTCATTTTGTTTTAAACTTAAGTCCTAAGGATTGAGCTTAAGTCTTTGTGCTTACAAGGGGTACTGGTTAGATTTTATAGTCAACACAACGAAGACCTGGGAAAGAGAGAACATTAGTTGAAGGGTTGCCCATGGCCATGACTGAGGAACTGTCTTGACTGATTATTGATGTAAGGTCCAGTTCACTTGGGCAGTGCCATTCCCGGGCAAGTGTCCTGAGCTATATAGGAGAGCTAGTCGAGTGGACACCTGACAGCAAGTCTATCAGTCTCCATGGTTTCCGCTCCATGTTCCTGCCTTGAGTTCCTGTCTTAGCTATTCTCAGTAAAGATCTGTAACTTGCAAACTGAAATAAACTCTTTCCTTCCTGAGTTGCTTTGGGTCGTGGTGCTTATCACAGCAACAGAAAGCAAACTAGAACACAAGACTCTACTAGTGAGCTTCCTCCTTGCTAGTCATCACCATCATTATCACCACCACCATCACCATCATCATCATCATCATAAAACTGGGGATTTAATCCCAGGCCCATGCAAACATTCTACCAAAGAGATTTCCCTTCCATGATTTCCGTTTAAGATGTGGCCTTACTATTTAGCACAAGCTGGACTCAAACTCTCAATCTTCTTGCCTCTGCCTCTTAGGTACTGGGATTACAGGTATATGTTACTACTTGGTTATTTGTTTAATTTTCAATTTTGATTTTCCTTAGAAACTGGTTCACAAACCTCCTGAAATTTGACAACAGCTCTTCATGGGCCAGTGCCACACTAAACCAGTGTCTATTCACACCAATCTCATTTGAACAGGGGGCTCTCTTACCATCACATTAATTGGGGATCTGTGTTGGGAAAGACTCCCTGAAATGATGGCTGGATAGGATCTGTCACTACTGAATCCAGGACACAACCAAACTTTCTTTAAAACTCCATCCTCATCTCTGAACCAGCTGGGTTTTCTTGGGAAATTCCCACCCTAGTGTTGACCTTACTCAAAGCTACCAGACTCTCCAATGCTGGTAGGCTTGTCGCCAAAGGTAGCACAGCTTCAGATGTAGTTAACGTACATGCAGAAGTCAAGAGGGAGATGACCTGTTATTCCGAATCACCCGTTCACATATGCAAAAACTAATGAGATTGTATTTTGCTTGATTTAACCATTTAAGATTTAAACGAGAGTAATTTTCTAAAACAATAACATAAATCCCAGAGAAGAAAACCTGTCACTTGCAGCAGACAGAGCCAGAATAAAGCATTCCAATGCCTGCCCCTTCCTCTTTCTCTGGATGGCTAGTCTTCTGACAATCCAAAATATTATTTTAGGAGCTTGAGACACAGGGAGAGGGCATAGACAATCCCAGGAGGAAAGGTTACAATCACAGTTTGGTGAAGAGAAAATACTCTCACGATGATAATATGCTGTGACATATTGTATTAAAGTGTGGCTTTTCCATGAGAAATTTCCCATCATCGGGTTCTCATGTAGGACAGGACTAAAGTCGCCCTTAATCTTCAAATCCAGTGCCTGAATGCTAGTGTGACCCGCTGTGAAACATGGCTCTCATACAAATCCTGCACACTGTCATATTTCTGGACAAAGCTGAACACATCTGTCAGGATAATTCCCAGCAAAGAGAATTACAAAAACCAAAACAAAAGTAAACAGAATTCTTTCTCTCCTCTGGAAGCTCAGCCTATCTTTAACTTGATGCCTAGTTCTGCTTCACACAGACTGTCCACTTTAGGGTTAAAGAACTCATGCAGAGGCTGGATGCTTAAAGAGAAGAAGAAAATGAAAACTGTATGACACCCTCGGCAGGGGATGTTTGGAAAGCTAACTTGGAATGGTTTGTTTAAAATGTACAGCCAGGGACTTTTCACCATTAGAAGTTCAGCTGAGCTTCATCTGAGGATTCCTGACCAGGGGTGGCAGGACTGTGTACCTGGAGGGGAGACCTCCACCTTCCAACCCTTCACACTCAGCCTGCAGCTTCCACATCATCTGGGTGTGCTGTGTGTTTTCCCTTTGTGCTATTTATGAGAAGTTTTAGGTGGCTGTTTTCTGATTTTCAATTGCATCATCTTGATAAAACTCTACGGCTCGAATGTCTTTGTGATTATACCATTGTGATTTGGGTTTATTGAGTGTTGCAGGTTAAATTCTGTCCCTGATTTTAGAAAAAAAAATGACTTAATCTTGAATAATAAAGGTAGTCAAGTTCAAGTAAACAAATACAACTAGAGTTATATAAAAGGAGTGAACTTGGCCACAGAGACAGAAACACATGCATAGAAGACAGTAGGATGAGACAAACAGAAGATATAACCAACAACAAACCAATGAGAAAGGCGAAACCTTAACCGTTCCTCATGCCCTCAGGAGCAGCTCTCTGTAGACAGGCATTGGCTGTGTGCGGCAATATTACATGATGTTTTGTTTCCCACCGTAGCAGACTAATACACCCGTAGGGTCGAGAAGGCCATGAAACTAGGCAGTATAAGGAGTTCTTCCCTTTCTCCTGGACATCTGTTCCTTCCCAACTGTTCTCTCAACTGCTCAACCACATTATAACTTGTCTCAGCTGATGTTTCTTCTGGGACATAACGCAGCTCTTTCAGAGGATGCCGAACCCACATGGAAGGTAATGGGGCAGAGCAACCTTAACATCTGTAAGTAATGTAGCGAATATCTGAGTATCAGGCAACAGAGCTTTAAATGGAAATACTCTGCTGTTGCTACTCTGTATCTCTACTTTGGAGGACAAAGCATAGCTTGATACAGTGAACCATGTCTGTGACCCCTGCATTTAGGAGGTAGAAGGAGGATCAGGAGTTCACCGTCATCCTTAGCTAAATGTTGAGCTCAAGGCTACCTGGGCTACATGAGACCTTACCTTAAAAAAACAAAACAAAAAAGACAAAAAAGTTAATGTATGATACATACCTAAAGTATTGATAATGCCTGAGAGTTAGAAATAGTTCATTTTATAAGAGATGACCTTCACATACTAAGATGCCATGTAGGATCAAGGACTAATAATGTTAAATTCAATGAAAAGAATGGAGGGGAGTGGACATATTTCTTCCTGATTTGGAGGCTTAAAGCTTAAATAGCAGTGCTTTCTAAATTCTCTGCAAAGAACACAATTAACTATCAAAATTAGGAAAGCCCGATGAACATGGATCTCATAATACATAAAATATTTTTTGTGCACAGGAAATAGGTAATGGGCAATCTTTATTTCAAACATTTTCTAAAACACCATTGTTATCTCCAGGGATAAGGACCGAGATCATCTTCTGCAGAAACTTGGGAACTGTGTACAGAATTACGGCGACAGGAGTGATTGAAGAGGGTGAGTTCTGAGAGACTCAGAACCAATGGCATCTGGGCCAGGAAGGCCAGAGGCATCTGAGTAAGCCTCTACTGCTGTAAGGGCAAGTCCTGTGGAGGTCACAGAACACCACAGGTGCTGGTTTTTGGAAGGCTTAGGTACAATACAAGAATGCTATTTGCCTACTTGGCTACCTCCCCTGAGGTCCCATAAGGCCAATGTCACTCAAGTCTCAAGTGTCTGAAGTTCTGCAGCAAAGAG
Source organism: Microtus ochrogaster (assembly GCF_000317375.1). Taxonomy (NCBI): domain Eukaryota; kingdom Metazoa; phylum Chordata; class Mammalia; order Rodentia; family Cricetidae; genus Microtus; species Microtus ochrogaster. The sequence goes on along the minus strand of NC_022009.1, from coordinate 9,630,210 downwards.
TATGAAAGTGAGGATCGAGTCTTGAAAAATCATTCCTATACATGGCAGTCCTGTAGATCTCCCTGAGACAGTCTCTCACACTGTCTGGAATTTGGGGGCCTTTATTTTCCAGGTGGCAAGACTTACAGGTTCTCTTGGACTCTGCACATGAAGTAATTTTCTTGTTTTTCTGTTCTTCTTGCTCTTGTCCCTCTTTGTCCCCTTGTGCCCCTCTCCTCCTTCTCCTACTCCCCCCCCCTCCTTCTCCTTGACAAGGTCTTGCTGTATCTCAGACAGGCTTTGAACCTGGGATTCTGGTTGAGTCTTTCCAGGGCTGGGGTTACAGGCAGGCCCCTATAGCTATCTTTTCCACAAAGTAATTTCCTGAGGGGACAGTCTTAGAGCAATCTAGCTTAGTTTTACTTTGTGCAATGTTTTGTTTTCATATAAGGTACATACATAAATGTGGATAAGCCGAAAGTGTGCAGCGTAAGGAATTTTTACAAGACACAAACAGCACTCAAATGACAAGTTTGAAAAGTTTCAGCAACCCAGAGTCCTCTTTCATGTTCCCTGCTCTATGCACTCTCTGAAGATAGCTTTACTTCTTTATATTGTTTTATTTAAATCCAATCATATTAATATATAGCCTTCATTCAATATCACTTTAGAAAGCTGAGCCACAGTTTTCATATAAAGATAGCTTGTTAATTTTCAATTTTCATTTCTGGATAGCAGGGCTTGGTTACTATGTCTTGTAAGACAGCCCATTATTTGCAAATAAAGCTTTATGGGGCATATCTAAGCTTGTTCCTTTATGATGTCAGTTTGCCTTGTGTCTTCTCCAATTCGGGTCTTTATAATTTCTCATAATCTTGAGTACCTCTGAATATGTATAGCATACAGGCTTGCATGTGTGGCATGTATGTATATGTGTGTGTGTGTGTTTCCTGCACAAAGTCACTAGCCATTTTCCTTTGGAGTTCTGTGTCTTTTTAGTGATTTACTGGCTAGTGATTTACACATGGTATATCTTAACACGATAAACTGGCTGGGCAGTAATGGTGCACGCCTTTAATCCCAGTCCTTGGGAGGCAGAGGCAGGCAGATCTCTGTGAGTTCAAGAGCCTGTCCTGGAACTAGCTCTTGTAGACAGTCTGGCCTCGAACTCACAGAGATCTGCCTGCCTCTGCCTCCCAAGTGCTGGGATTAAAGGCTTGTGCCACCACTGCTCGGCTCCAAGGAACAGTTTTAACATTTATTTTATATGTATGTGTTTTGCCTGCATGTATATCTGTGCACCACAGGCATGCAATGCCTGCAGTGGCCAGAAGATGGCATCAGATCTCCTGGGACTGGAGTTTCAAAGGGTCTTCTATGTGGGTGCTGGGAATTGAACTTGGGTCCTCTGGAAAAGCAGTCACTTGTAACCACTGAGCAGTCTCTCTAGTTCCTTTAGTCAAAAGTAGTCATACAGGGTCAGTTGCCAAAAACTTAAGCAGTATTGGTTTTATAGATGGGTCAGCCTGATAAGAAGCAGCTGGCAAGAGGGGGAAGCTGAGATATATGAAGGATGTAGGGGGGCAGGTGTCTCCCCAAATGTCCTGGGACCATTCAGAGACTGATCACGGGGCTTTGGATGCCTAAGCTATTTTCTCCTCCCTCTTCTGTGCCTGACGGTATTGCTACAACTGGTCCTGCCTTTCCATATGATGACATTCCCCTTGTTCTGTCCTTCAGCCTTTCTAGTTCTCCATCCTCAGTGAGATGAATAGTTTCCAAATATCTTTGAGGAGGCTAAATTGAGTTTTTGGCTCAGAACATCACAAAGTCCTCTTCCCTCGAGAGGAAGCACATTTTACCATAAAGAGCCTGACAGGTTTACCAGCTTTATTACACAATGTCACTTGAAGTTATCACGAGGTTTACAGTGCTGCTGGCCTTCTGGGAAGGCTCCGCAGAGACACAGAGACAGGCCCTGAGTTGTCACTTCGGACTCACACCATCTCCTCACTATAGGCGAGGTGCGAGAGTAAAATCATGGTGTCAGAAGCAGGTAGAGTGCTTGTGAAGGGCGGTGGTGGCTAGCGGTGGCATTTCTACACCTCATAGCTCGGAGATGATGACAACGTTGTTGCTCTGAGGGTCCACACCTTGAAAGCCATGGCTGTGGGTAGTAAGCTAGGGATACTGCCCTGAGACTGGGCAACCAGCCCCACTCAGGAATCCTACATGTGGAATGAAAAGACATCAAGATGAGGCTACTGGGGACAGTCTGGAAACCCCCCTTGCATAGGCCCAAGAAGGAGCTAGTCTGGTTCCTGTTCCTTAGGATAGACATCGCTATATAAGTTCTTCTTACAGAAGGTACCCATAGAAAGTTTCTGTTGTCTGTTTCCGGAGGAACTTTAGCTAAGACGTGAGAACATTAGCGTTTCATTAGGACAATTGTCCTTCTAAAAACTAGAGCAATTATGGGACAGCGAACTGTAACAGAAGACCTTAGAAGGCTAAAAGGGAGCCAAGAGATCAGCAGCGGGAGGCCATCCTCATCCTAGACTGGAGGGCCAGAAGGAAAAAATGATTGTTAGTCCAGGCCAGGGTGACCTGGACGAAGCTGGAACTTTTAACAAGGGAAACACCATGACTTCCCACTGGAATGTCACCCAGAGCTTCTCCGGGGACGAGGAGAGAGGGTGAAGCTCTCCCTTCCTTCTGCCTCCCAGTCTCAGAAGTGCCTCTCCAGCTGGGAAGCCTGGGGAAGGCTCCACCTGAGACCGAGGACTGCTGGGCCCCGTGGACGAAGAGTCACAGATCTAAGAATGGGCCAAGGATCAGCGCCATTCCACTGCTGAGTTCTCTCTCTCTTTTTTCCTTCCAAATTCTCTTTGCCTACTTATGGCTGAGGGTAAGGTAGGGTGTACATATAATATAAGTCCCAATCATGTGTTGTCATGATTAAGAACTAACTTAAAAGAGTTCAACATTAGGTACAGCATAGAAAATTGCAGTTGACTGTAAGAACTAAGTTTTTACAGTTTCAGAAGTGTTTTTCTAGCACCCCTCTTTTTTATAGAAAATAATTTATTTTATACAATATATTCTGATCAGTTTCCCTTCCTTCATCTCCTCCCATATCTTTCATGCCTCCCCACCCTTACAACTCCATCAAGTCTTTCTTTAGAAAACAAACAAACAACCAAACAAAAATAACAAAGCAAAACCCATGAGAAATAAAGTAGATATACATGTAGACAAGCACACACACACACACACACACACACACACACACACACACACACACCATAAAAACACAAATTTGGAAACCATAATATATTAAGCAAAAGACTAGTAAGGTCAAAGTGCCCAAACAAAGCAATATGAGACGAAAAGTATACAAAATACAATTGAATTTGTTTGGTCCTGGCCATCAACTGCCAGGCAAGGGGTCTGCCCTTAAATGTGGTTTGCGTCCCCAGTGAGACCCTATGGGAGAAAACCAATTTTCCCTTGCAAGGCGGTGTCAAATAGAGAAAGTTTCTTGGTTAGACATGGGCGGTCACGTCCACTTCTCCGTCTCCGTCCTAGAGCTTGGCTTGGCTTGGACCTGTGCTGGGCCTCTCCGTGCCGCCACAGTCCCTGAGAGTCCACGTCCTCCTGGGTCTGGAAGACACTGTTTCCTTGGTGTCACCCATCCCCTCTGGCTCCTACAGTCTTTCTGCTTCCTCTTTCACAGAGTTTCCCGGCCCTGAGGGGAGGGGTTTCAGAGAGGACAGCCCATTCCTTCCGGACTGTGTGTTCCAAGGTCTCTCACTCCCCATAGTTGTGGGTCTTTGCATTATTTTCTATCAACTGTAGGAGGAGGATAATGGCTGGGAGAGACACTGATCTGTAGGTATAGGACTCATTTTATTGCTTTGTTCCTTTAACAGATTAACATTAGTCATTAAAAGTCATTTTATTGCTATGCGCCTTTAGCGGAATAACAGTTTGGTTTTCCTTTGGACTCTGGCCTATCTAGTTTCAGGCTTATGGCCACCTGAGCAGTTTCAGGCATGGGTTTCATCTCACAGCATGGGCCTTACATCCACTCAGACAGTGGTTGGTTACTCTGACAATGTTTATGCCATCATTGCACCAGCATAGCCTATGGGCAGGTCATCACTAGAGACAGAGGGGTTTGTAGCTGGGTTGGTGCTTGCATTTTTCCCGCTCTGGTAGCATGAAGAGCACCTTCCAGATCTGTGAACATTAATCAGTTGATGTGAAGATTCTCCTTAGACAGCAGCTTGACTTCCCTGTGTTCAATGAGACACGTAAGTATTGTGTCTTCGGCAATAGGCCCTTATCATCACTTTGTGGACAGCAGCCAATAGCCTTTGGCAACTCTATTGAGGATGTCGCACTCACGTCTGAGTAAGCCTTAGTTTCTGCTGCTCTTTATGAAACCCAGGCCCCTGCTTTCAGGTGTGTCCTACTTTCTTCCGAGAGCCTGCCTTTCTCTTAACCCTCATGCTTAAGTGGATTTTAAAACATCTTTATTTAACACCCAACTCTGCTTCCCCCTCAAAAGAGTGTTTCTACATGCCTCATCTAGTACCCCAAAGCACTCTTACTAATTCTATTACACAAGTGAGGAAACCGAGGCTCAGGGAGAATAAGTTATACAGGTAAGCAAAGCTGCAGGGCTGAAAACAGTAAAATGGCCCAATCCCAAACTCAGGCTCAGCGTAAAGTCGCAACTGCTGTGAAATACCAAGCTGTTACATGGCAACACATGTAAGGTGATAAACTTTCACATTCTCTGTTGGTGTCTTATTCCCTCCCTGAAGTAAAACCTTGTAACCAGAGACTGCAGATGTTATTTTGAAACATCAGCAACATGCCCCATGACACCTTTGTCTCCCAGCCTCTTCATGGAGACAAGTCTATTCTTAAAGGCTCCAAGTGTTCCTAATTAATAGTCGTGATTGTTGAGGGATGTGGAGTCTTTGTATGATAATTCTAGGAGAGGATCAGTGGTTTAAAAATAATAGGGAGAAAGTAAAGAAATCTTTTTGTCTTGGAGTATAGATTAAGCTAGAAAGAATGAGAGCTTCTCATTGTTTTTGAGACTGAGTCTCACAGAAAGAATTCAATACAGACATACAACGAGTGTGTGCGTGTATGTGTGTGCATGTGTGTGTGAATATGAGATCCTCTATGCCATCATGGAAATGTTTAGCTTCCACTGATTTCAGGTCTACAGATGGCATTTCTGATGCTAAAGAGCCATCTTGTTTCCCTTGGTTACCAATGCAACAGTGTGCAGAGATCAGTTTAAATCCTCACCACTCACAGAAAACCATTTTCAAACACCATGCCATCTCTCTGTTATCTATATTTAGAGTTGATTGATAGAAATCTCACACACACACATACACACACATACACGCACACAACACTTCCCTATTTGTCTTTTGTGCAGACTCTCCTTATATATGTGGAGATCAGCTATGCCACACGCCACACCCTGTAGCATTCTGTTACAGAGAATGGATCCTTTTGCTTTGGGTAAGAGTCTATTCCTTTTCTTTATTGCTGAGAGCCAAGAGAGCTTGCTGAAAGGCGATTTCTTCTAGAAAATTATTTCTCTGAGCATCCCTTAACAACATGCTTTCATCTACAAGGGTGAACCTTGCCTGATAGAAAGGCTCCACGTTCAATTTATTGACTCAGTAAATTTCAAGCTCACTGTCTATGTTTCCACCTAAAAGCTTTCCACATTTATAAGACTGGAGGAGCCTTTAGAATCATCCCAGGTCGGGTTTCTTTCTGAATATCTTCCCACAGCAAACTGTGCAATACATTAAGTCTACCAATTAGCTACAGCATCACTGCTTGCTCCCTTGGTCTGATGGCTAAGGGAACATTTGTGTTGTCTGGCTTCCATTTAAGATAATATTTGAGATGGACAGAGTAGATCAGAAGAGCAACAGCGTTATCCTGCTTCGGTGGAGGAAAATAGTCTGGTGTGTACAGAACAGGCTGGTCAAAAGGAAATGGGAATTCAGCTGTAATCCTCCTCTTTCACAGAACACTTCCCCTCTCCTCCACGGCCTCATCCAGCTCCAAGAATGTATTTCCCTTGAACCTTACTGTTTCGAGATGAAAACGGGAGATGAGTGGTGATAGTCCACCAGCAATTAGGTGAAGAGTTGTTGGAAATTTTGTCAGTCTTCATTTCTGAGGTGTGAAATCTTAACTTTGCTGGTGAAGTGGGCATGTGAGTTGATCACAGCAGTACCACTGAAAGTTGAATAAACACATTTTTTAATGTAAAAAGACACCCAGATATTTGTCCTCCCCGCCCCCGTTAAATTTTCATGTTTGGTATTCATTGAACTTGATAACGACCCTGAAAACTTTTCTGTATTAAAACCAAAATCTGCCAGAAGGGTCAGAATTCCATGCTATTTGAATATGCATTTAGGTGTCTGAAGATCCGGGCAACCCTTTAGGACACTGTTTGCTTTAAGGCCTTTAACATTTTTGTATTTTTAAAAGGAAACGTGTGGGGAGCGACGGTGGGGGGAGGGTTGCGGATTTTCAATTTTATGAACGCATAATTAACTAAAATTTTTAGACATGCATGCTGTCTTGGGAAGAGTTGAGAGCCACCAGAGCGGGAAGTCCCTTCAGGGATGAACAAAAGCATGGCTGTGCGATAGTACTATCTCCACAGCAGCAGGCTCGCGGACGCTGGGTTGTGGTGACTGTCTCTGTCTTCTATTAATTACACTGCACTTCCATTAGTGACAGCCGCCAGTTTTTCTGTCAGGTCAGCCGACTACGCTGTTCCCGGCTTTCTTCTTGGCTACTCGGTCTTGGTTAAAAAGGGGGAGAAGGAAAGAGAAAAGGAAGGTGAATTGAAGCGAGTGTGCTGCAAGGGGATTCCTCCCTTCCATGGCTGGCTTTGCTTGATCCCTGGCGACCGGGGAAATATCCGCTCGGTATTCAACCCAGAACCCCTGGAGTCCAGTGAATTAGTGGCTTTGAGCTGGGAAGGCAGAGAAAGGCTTTTATGGACCCTTCCCAGCTGGGGGCAGGAGAGCCCAGTCGACCAGAAGTGCCCAGTAGGTGTGCGCGAGCTCAGGACGCCCCTTGGTCCAGCAGCCTACCCGCTATTCCGCAGAACAGAGGTCAAGTCAAAGGGCACGGCCGCTGGGTGGCCCCCCTCTCGGCCAAGCGGTTTGCCGCTAGGCTTCTGAACGACCACCGCGGTTACTGCTCGACTGAGGGGCAGGGAGGGGGCGGGTCTGGAGGGGCGGGGAGGGGCGGGCACAGTGGGGAAGAGAGGCACCTTGGGAACTGTAGTTCTCACTGGCGAGGATGACAAGAGTATTTCGCCTCTCTCTGCAGGATGGAGACTACAACTCCCTGAATCCTAAGGGCCCAGCCAGGGCGTCCATGCGCAGTGGATGCCACATTGTATCCTATCAGATGAGGCGTGGGTGATGTCACCTGCGAGTTGGTAACCTACGAGCGGCTGTGAAGGGAACTGTTTAACCGGATCCCATTGTACCGGGAACGCAGAGCGGCCTTTTCAGCATGCAGCAGCTGCTCAGGTGAGGGGACGCTTCGGCTCGCCCGCCCTACTCATTCATTAGCGGCTACGCACCGTGGCGCGGGGTGGGCGTGCTGGTTCCTCGCGCTGTTGGCGGCGCTCCCTCGGGCTGCTTCCCGGAGCTCCCGGGCCAGTAGGTAAATATTAAACTCGTCCTTCAGGTTGGATCTGGGTGGGAACGGGACCGAGACTGCTACGGGCTGCCAAACTAGGCTTTGGAAAATGGCTGCAGCGCCGCACGGAGCGAGGCGAGCCTGAAGGAAGGCGTCCCCGAGGATGGGGTCCCTCCCTCCTTTCTTTCCTCGGCGCTCTGTGGCAGTGGAACCGGCTGGGTATAGCTCGCCTCCCGGCCGAGGGTTCCCCGGGACCAGGGCTGCTGGAGCTGCGGCAGCGGGTGGCGTTCATGGGCCGCTGGTTCTGTAAGATCGTGGGCACTGCGGTGGCCGCGGGTCCCCGACCATCCCTGGCACCTTCGTGTCAAGCCGTACTCTTTAAAGCGGAGGCAGTGACTGTAATCCAGGCAGTGCCCGTGCTTACGGTGTGCCCAGAGAAGAGGGAAGCCTGGCGTTGCGGAGGCCGCGAGCCGACGGCTGGCTGCGGCTCGGGGAGATACGCCTCCCGGGGATCCGACCGGGTTCCCCGCGTCCTGCTTTGGAGGGCGCATCTCAGTCTTGGCTCTGCCGAATCGAGCCCTGCAAAGGACACCTGGGCGGGGGCTTAAACGCCCTCCTTAGAACCCTGGGAGTGACGGGGTGGCGGATAACCTAATGATAAGGTTCGCTGTGGGGGCAGGAGGCTGGATAATCGGGTTTATCCAACTGGTGCCCTAAACCAGCTGTTTGTGATCGGCTTGTCTCCTGACTGGAGAATAGAGCGAGGCGAGGCCCTGTCCGACAACTCTAAAGTCCTCTGGATTTTCTCTTCCTTTTCTCCGTCAGCTTCATTCGTTCGTTTACTCACACACTCATCAAACCCTTCTAAGGTCTTTTGCACGTTGCTTACCGGCAAGGTTTGGGGCGTTGTGTCCCCTCCCCATAACATGTTTTACTGTGCTCAGGAATAGATTTTTTTTTTGCTCTCCAGTTCCTGTCTCCCACCTTCAACCTCCCTAGAGCATCCGTAGCAAATGCTGCCCGTGACCGTTTTGCCCCCATTGAATTGGTAGTTTCTTGAGATTCGAGCCGGACCTAGTGAATTGAAGCATAGTTTGCCTGCAAGACGAATCCGGTTGCCATGGCGACTTCTGCCTTCGGAATCTTAACAGCTCACACTGGTGTTTCAATTCGTTGTGGCTCTGCGGGCAGCTGGGAGGGCGTGGCCGGGGGTGTGGTCAAATGTTTGCCCTAGGCCCAGCTGCTCCCTCTTCCTCACCCTCTGGCATCTCTGGGACACCCCCTATTCTCTCCTACATAGCTTGGACACCGTTTTTGGACTCCTTTTCCTCCCTCGTGCCGATACACCATCTCAAAAGGAATTGTCTGGGGCTTTTGTCTTAGGGCAAACTGAATTTGGAAGATGTCTTTCCTCCATCAAGCGAACTGTGTCTTTCCACCATTATCATAGTTAATAGTGTTGGAGGTAGTTTTCCTAACAAGGTCACTCTGTCCAGGCCTGCTGGTCAGAAACTAGCCCGAGGTGCCGTTACCTGAAAATGACAGGACAATTAATAACTCAAGTTGAAGTGTGGGAACACAGTTGTCACAATAATTTTCATAAAATCTAAATGCCAGCTGCTGAAGGTCTTTAAAATTGAAGCTCTGGATACTGAAGCTAGGAGCCCTAAGTCCTGTGCCAGCTCTCTGTGTGCTATCCTGCCATGGGTTAACCTATTACCCCTGGGGGTACCTGCCCTCTCATTGATAGTGTGGACAGGCGAGTTCAAAGAATTCCTAACTTTGATTCTAAGTTTAAAGCCTTGCAATTCTGAAAATGACCCCTCCTCCAAATAACACAAGGTAGGCCTGGCTCTGACATTGTAGCATTGTTTGTGTTGCTGACCCCAAAACCAAGATCCTTGGGGTACTGTTAAAAACCGACAAGGCAGCTATTTTTAAATAAAGTACAATTTTTAAATTTATGATATACTTGATACTACTATTATCTTAAGCATCTGGACTTTTATGTACATAGTCACAATTAGTTGTGTAGATTTTGTGGTTTGCGACTCTTGATGAAGGCAATCAAATTCTAAGATGTTTGTTTCCCATTACCTGTTTGCTCCTTATTCCAAGTGAATTATCTCTCAGAAATGGGGGATGGTGTATACAGGAGTGTCTAAGCAAGTGCATTCATGTGCGGGTTAATGTGTGGGCTGTTGTGCCACGTGGTTAACACTCAACACCTTGTCTTAAGTAGGTGGTTACATCCCTGTGAGAAGGCACCAGCAGAGGTTATCGGTCATTTATTTATTATGTATGTATTTTTATATTTGTCCTAGGAATTATCATAATGGGAAAATGCCCTTCATTTATTAGCATATTCATCTTTGCTTCTCTGTGCTAAGCTTTTTGAAGGCAGGCCCTTTGTTTTCTCAGTCTTTCCAGAATGTGGAATAAGCATTTGTTAAATGAATATTTGGAGGATTGGAAATCCAGGGTCTGTAGTCTGTCTCCTGATAGTTATATAACTTGTTGTAATAATTCTCCTGCTGTTTTTTGTCAACATATCTTGCTGCAGTTCTTTTCCATGAGTGTAAAGATGATATATTTTGTTATTTTATAATTGCTTTTGGAATACATTCACCTACATAGGCTATTGTTTTTCTTGCCATAATTTCTTCGTACCCTAAACTAGATACTTTTATTAGTTGTACTCTCCTTGGCCCAGATAATTTTCCCAGAAGGTGTATGGCGGGAAGCTGAGGAGAAAACCGAAGGCAAAGATAGCTAGAAGCTTTTGTCAGTTCACCAGCGGCTCCTGGAGTTGCTGGGAGACAGCAGTCTTTTGCCATCTGGGGCAGAGTTGTTCTAGAAGTAGCGTCTGTTCCAGGCCCTTCCGAGGAGAGGACATCTGTCTGGTGTCGGGAAAGGTGTTGTGATGCAGGGGGCGAATCCTGTGGTCTGGAGTGTGCACCATCTTGAGCAGGGGAATAGAGCGCATGGTGTTTTAGTCACATCCCTGAGTGGAATGTGAATCCCATCTCTCTGTCCTTGGCAGATAGTTCTGAGTGTTGAGAATGTGCTTGTGGATGGTTTGATTTGAGCTACTTTGTTTAAAAAGCTGCCTGTAGTCTTGGGACAAACAGGTGTTTAAAAACAAAACACAGTTAAGACTGAAACAGTTTCACTTTGTAAATATTTAGAGTATAGCCTTGGCTTGAGACTCTTAGGTTCTTCTGTGAAAACACTTCAAAGTTATAGCAACATCAGAGGGAACAAGTCTTTCCCACAAAGTTCAGTACCACTGAGAGTTTCACAGGTGTTTGGTTCAGAAAATGATCCACAGAGCTTGTCACTGGGGTGGGAATCTTTCCTAGCAACCTATAGTTTTGTGCTTCCAAGTCTTAAGTCTCTATTCTCATAATTCAGGAAACAAACCAAAACAAAACCTTGCCAGTTTTGGTTGCCAAACTTATTTTCTCTACAGGACACTTCAGTTGAAATGAAAGTGACCCCGCTCCCTGCCCCCCTTTGGCCAAGGATGATAATGGCTCTCACTTGTTCTGGTGCTAACTCGGCAATGCAAGAAAGCTTCCCAGTTAGTATCTAAGTTAAATACTCACAGCATCCTTTTTTAGGCACTCAAAGGATTGCACAGGTACCATTTCAGCGGTCCTTCGTTTCTGTTTGAGACTTGTGAGTAAGGCAGAACGGCTAGGGCAGGCTGAGTTGAGACGGCTCTATCGATTTTGAAGTTACCTGGTAAGAGCACTGTCTTCTGTGTATATTGCCGTAGAGACCCTGTCCTCAGCTCATTAGCATCCCCATTGAAAGCAGGACAGATGAAGATGAGATGGCAGCTGATCTCAGTGACCTATATTCCACCTTTCAGACAGCAGAGAAAGATATTGTCTCCTTTTTTGTTTCTGGGATCCTTCCCACTGTTTCAGGAGCAGAGAACAGAGCATCAACAAGGGAGTTTGCTTTCATAGTCTAAGAATGGATTGAGTTTGTTGAATCCTCAGAGCATAGCAACAAGGGTCCTGTGTCCACCCTCTCACCTATGTCCCCAGTTTTTGATACAAGGTCTCATGTATCCCAGGCTGTCCTTAAATTTCTACAGTGGAGGGCAGGCTTGAGATTTTGATTCTCTTGCCTGTCTCCTAAGTGCTTTGCTAGAGGCCTGTGCTTCTCCAGTTGGTTTATACCTGGTTCAGCCGGGTCTGAACAAGGCCTTTCTGCATGCCTGAGAGGCACCCTGTCAGCTGAGCTACAACATTCAATGCCACTTTTAGTATTTGAATGATAAAGCTTTTGAGCTTCCTTTTTTGCTATATTTCATGAAACATGTATATTTCATGTAGACAGAGTATCTGAAAAAAGGAAATATTTTTATATAATATATTTAAATATTTTTTTGGAGATTGTCCAGTTTTAGACCCTATTTGTGAGAATAATTTTTCACTGGCTTGAATTCTTCATCTGGGAACAGGCTTTTCACCTAGTAAAGGGCAACAGAGGCCTACTTTAATATCTCTGTTTCCTTCCCTTTTAAGGTAAGCTTTGAAAGCTCTTTTAACAAAAAATAATAAAAACTTGAGCAGTAGTTAAGCATGCAATTTGATATTTAACATCCTTAGGCATTAAAATAACCCTTTCCTGCTCCCACTGCCTCAAAAGAGAGACTCATTATAATGTAGCAAATTCAGAGCCAAGTAAACAGCTGTAGTTCTTAAACCACAGCTACCACTGTAAATTAAATGTGGAAAACTAGGGAAGTGTGTTTCACTTCCAGTGTAGTTGGTGTGACTTCCTGACGTTCTCTCTTGGCATCAAACTCAGTATTGTGCAACATTGACGATATTTGATGTAGACAATTCACTACAGGAGAAACTTGGCAATTTAGGGGCGTAATGGGGAAGCTGTGCTGCAATGCAGAGATTGCCAGGAAGAGAAAATGCAAGCACGAAGCCTGTTTGCCATTAGGCTACTGAAACATAATACTCCTTTGCCAGACTTGGGAAGCTCCCCCGCCCCATCCATCTTGCTGTATTTCTTAAGTATGTCATTCACCTTTAGCAAGAACCTGAGCTCATTCCTTCTATAAACTGCCCTAGGTTTGGCATTGAAAGTTACTTGTATTCCTGCCAGGCATACAATTAGGGTCACCTATTAAGCTGGTGTTTGTCCCTTTCCCTTCAGAAGAAAATACTTGCAGTGCAGATGGCAACACCGCCTGTCTGACGGGCGCTTGGAATTTAAACTTCCAAACGTAGATTGTCCAGGTCTTAGCTTTGAGCTTTGCTGGGGGGAAGCAGATGCCCATCTTCTATATTTTAAAAATGGGCTCTTATTAAAGTCTAGCTGTACGTGAGGCTTTTGTCATTAGAGAGGTCTGGCCAGGTCTAGAATATAGTTAGGTTCACCTTATTTTTGAGCTGTGCACCTGTAACTCTAGTCATGGGGTGTGTGTGTGTTCATACTTTTGGCTACAAAGGAGACTAAGACTACCCAGTACATCACTGCCCTTCACAGCACAGCCATCACTGCCAGGGGCAAAAGGAAGTGTCATATTATAAAATGAACTGACAGTGTTTAGTTTCTACAGACCCTGTAAGCCAGAGGCAAGGGTTGCCAGTGGGTTGCCAAGGAATTATGTTAGTTGTCCTCTTGCGCAAATTGGGTCAGAACTAGAGACGGCTCATTAAAAGTTTGCCAAGGGCCGCAGTCTGTAGTTTTCCTTTCCCCGGGAATGACAGGTATTAACAGTATGTTTTGGTGCCGCTTCTAGGATTTCCCTTCCCCCTGAATTTCCTGGGCCTGTAGAAGTTGCCCATCACACCCTGCTGTCCCGTAAAGCTCCTGCAGACCTGTACAAGAGAGGAACTGTGCTTAGTGGCATTTACCAGGTGAGCTAGGCTGTCCCTGTGTGCCTAGACTTAGATACTTGTCCTGAAGCAGCTTGACACAGCTAAGCAGTGAAATGTTAGACACACTGCAGCTTTGCCATGGGAAGGGCCCTCCTGAATCCTGAGAACTTACTACAAACTGTCGTTGAGAAATAGTTTTTAAAAGACTGGACCGGTGAGGTGGCTCAGTGGGTAAAGTGCCTGCCAGAAGCCTGAAGCCCTGAGTTCCATCCCTGGACACAGGGAAAGGAGGATATAGAGAATTCCATAAAAGAGTGATCTGTTCATGTTCAAGGCCAGCATTTAAACTTAAAAAAAAAATAAGACATTGGATTAATGGCTATAATTAATTCAGTATTAGTGGCTTTTGATTCTGGATGATGGTGCCCCCTCCCCCAAATCGAACAATAACTTCTGTTTTATTCCCCATCCTGTTTTGTATGTGGCAATCTTATTTGTACCAGAGTGTTCCCCACATTGCGTAGCACTCAGTGCTAAGTGAACTAAAAGTCAGGAAGGATGAAGAATAAATAATGCTTGAAATTGAAGCTAACGACTGAGGCTGACTGCAGCGTGTTCTTTGAGGATTAAATGGACAGGCCTGCTTTTATCCTTTTGTACTTTTAATAAGAACCAATGAATTTGTTTATGTGTGCCTGCATGTGTTGATGTGCACCACGTATGTATAGATGCCTCTGGAGGTCAGAGGGCGCCAGATCCCCTGGGACTGGAGTTACAGATGGTAGGGAACTGTCATGTGGGTGCTAGGTCCTCTGCAAGAGCAACAAGTGTTCTTAACTGCTGAGCCATCTCTACAGCCTTGTTTTTTTGTTTTTGAAATGAAGAATAAAGACTAGATTCAACTAGAAAGACTCTGTGGCCCAGTTAAGACTTCAGATTCTGAGTAGGTAACACTTGTGACCGTAGAACTCCAAGTCTGTGGAACTGCTTTGCCTGTGACACTTTCTGTCAAGGGCTGAGTGAAAATTAAAACCAAGCTAGCTAGCTAGCTGTCTGTCTGTCTGTCTGTCTGTCTGTCTGTCATATATCTATGTCTGTGCATATCCATCCATCCATCCATCCATCCATCCATCCATCCATCCATCCATCCATCCAGTTTCCTTCTGGGCCACAATTGTCCTATTCTGAAGGACATGGGGCAGCCTTCACATGGCCATGCAGCCCAGAACAGAGAGCCGAGTGGCCTCTGGGAGCACAGCTCACATTGCAGCTCTCCCACTAGTGCCCAGGTTGTTTTTCTGCTGGAGCAAGACGAGGGAAGTAGGTGGAGGGAGGACCAGGAGTTATTGGATTTCACTTATCTTATCACTGGTTTCCCTCTGGATTGCCTTTATTTACACTCTGTTCTTGGGCCAGGAATTCCTCTAACAGAGAGCAGCTCGCACATTCTCAGGGATAGGCACACTCAGGGACAGACATACCAGGGCTCCCAACAGAGAGTATGCAATGCGCATACTCAGGGATCGACCTATAGGGGCCATAGGAAACAGATAACTATAAGTGGGTGTAAATTTAGCATCTATATATGGCTTATATTTGGCAGGAATTCAGCATGAATGTTTGATACCTTGAATGGAATCTTTTTACCTTCCTTGTGCTTTGCTGTTGCACAGACTAAAAAAAAAAATTGCCAGCTGGTGTGGCATTCAGAGTTGGGTGATCCCAGTGAATCCTTTACACTTCTTGGGCCTCCTTTTCCTCATTTGTACAACAGCATGTTCACATGGAACCCTCCTGGGAGGAAATTATACACTGTTAGGAGTGGAGTGTCAGCAGAACAGTAATGACCTAATTTCTATGGCACTGTGTAATATTGGTTTAATAACATCTGTTGGGCTTGTCTGTTCAGTTTCCCATCCTGCCTTTTGCCCTGGGACATGGACCTGAGATCCTATCCTGTTCCATGCTGGACAGAGCCCACTCCTCTGGGGCGAATGCCAAGCTCTTAACCACAGGAAATTCCTTAGGCTATAAAGGATGAGGCTAGGCAGTGTCTTTGGGTGATAGTCCATTCTGTTTAAATTGGTACTCTCTTTAAGCGAGGGTAAGGCCAGCAGTGCTGCTGCCTGTGGACGTTTTAGCCAGAAGTGTTTTTCCGCCTTCTGCAGGGGGTTGCTTCCTGTGTCCCAAGCTGGCCTGAGATATTGGCCATAGACAAATATGGCTTTGAGTTTCATCCTTTCTCTACCTCAGAAATCCTGGATTACTGAGGTATGCTACCTCTCCTGCTTGACACAGTGCTGGGGATCAACACAAGGCTTTGTGCATGCTAGACAAGCACTCTGTCAACGAGGCTGCATTCCCAGCTCAGCACGTTCCTTCTTTGGCACAGAAGGGCTTGAGCATCTATTCTCTGATCATCACAGATCTCACCATGCGCTTGTGTCTCTGCATGGCCATTTACCATATGGTGATATCTCTTTACTTCCTTGGCCTCGATGATGTTAAACGTGTAACTATTTAAAAGTGTCTTTACATTGTTTATTGTGTGTGTGTGTGTGTTCTGGTTTGTCACCTGTTGCCCTGATAACCATCATGACCAAAAACAACTTGGGAAAGAAAGGGTTTGTTTCATCTTCTAATTCCATGCCATAGTGTGTCTTTGAGGGAAGTCAGGCAGGAACACTGGCGCAGAAACCATGGGGAGTGCTGCTTCCTGGTTTGCCCTCTCCTGCTAGTGCTCAGCCCGCTTTCTACCAAACCTAGACCACATGGCTAGAGGAGCTGCTGCACATGGTGGGCTGGGCTGCCTACATCGGTTATCAACCGAGAAAATGCCCCCGCAAGCATGCTCACAAGCCAATCTCATCGAGATTCGAGACTCTGATCCCCTAGTTAAGAGTCCCTCTCTAACTCTGGCTGTGTCATGTTGACAGCTGAAGCTAACTGGAGAGGGATCTGGGGGAGAGAGGAGAGAATGAACTTGAATGCAAACTCCATCATGTGAATGTGTACACATGGCGGTCAGAGGCCAGTTTTTGAGAGTCAGCCCTCTTCTTCAATCGTGTGAGTCCTGGGGCCTGAAAGCAAGCCGTCAGTCTTAGTGGCAGGTGAAACTTGCAGAGCCATCTTGGCTGTGGAGCCATCTCACTGGCGCTGAGATGAGTTTCTTCAAAGGTTTATCCAGTAGTGTCTGGCAATGGTCCTGTCTTCTCTGATCCCTGTGTCTCAACCTAAGCACAGCTTAGACTGGCCTGGCTAATGCGGTTGAGGGGGAGGTCTGCTCTGTGCCCTGTTCAGCAGCACCTCTGCCATGTTTCCAGCACTTGCCCATGGCACCCCTTCTCCACTGTTGCAGCACAGCCCCAAATGTCTTCTGACATGGCTAGCCAAGTACCTCCTAGAGGATAAACTTGCTTTTGTGGAGCAAGAGTTGCCAGATTTTAGATGGTCCGAGAGCTTTCAACTTTGAAGCAGGCTTTCATGTTTAGGGATACATTGATTTCATTGGGAATGGAACTGCCCCCGCTGGTTTTATTTATTTGTGCAGTTGGTTAAAGTCAAGTAAAGGTCAGCGGATTAGCCCCGTTGGGGTCATTTCTCCATTCTTCCATGACCACAGCCTGGGAAACCAGCCACATTTTAAGGCTATGTGCTTAAGCACAACAGGGGACCCTGTGAGACACTGGTGCCGTGTCAGGGGAAGCCCACCAGAGCCAGTAAGTAAATGGCTTTTAAGCCCATGGCCTGGGTTTGTAGGTCAGTCACATTATCTCTGGGTAAGGAAGATAAGGCTTTGGGGAAAGGAGAAGCCAGTGCTGTCATCATTGTCAAAGGCCAGTGTGCTTTAAAGAAGACTTTAACCTTTAGCCACTGCAGCTCTTCGCAGGGTAGGAGGAGCCCTGGAAAGAATTAACACAGTGATGTTCTTTTTATCATTTTCTTCCTCAGATGAGACTGTCCAGCTTGGGCTGTGGCACCTCCTAAACCTGTCATTCAGAGCACAAAGTGAAAATGCTGTCAGGTTTTCATGAACTGACCCAAGATCCGCTCTTGAGCAGCTAAGGTGAAGATAATGTGTGAGGGGCAGGCTTTCCTAGTTAGACAGTAAGCCAGGGCTTAGGGAGAAGGCTCAGTAGATGCTGGGCATGTCGGGCAAGCCTGGGGATCTGAGTCTGAATATCTACACCCAACTAACACGGCAGACACAGTGTTGTCACCTGCCGTCACAGCTGGGGAAATGGAGACAGGTGCACTCTAGAGGTAGTGAGAGACCTGCTCTTAAAATAATGAGGCAGAGGGCAAGTGACCTTGACCTCTGCCTTCTCTCTCTCTCTCTCTCTCTCTCTCTCTCTCACACACACACACACACACACACACACACACACACCTACCCACATGTACAAATATACATGCCCAGATGAATAAGTATGTATATAATACACACCAACCACACACAGAATCAAAAACAAGTCAACTATAGCTCCTTGTCAGGGCTAGGTGGGATTTTTGAGGTCTTCTGTACCCCTTCTCAAAGTCTACTGTGTCCGTTCTTTTAGTTTTCTACCTCGGCTAGGCATTGGAATTTCCCGCAGCTGATTTGAGACAGAGGTGCATTGGGAGACTGACTCAGGACACCTAGGGCCCAGCTCCAGGACAGTCACATTCACCCCAGGTAGTCCTAACATGAAAATATGAGATATAGGAGGATCTTGGGTTTGGGAAGTGCGGGTCTAGTGTGTGCCATGCTGTGTGCCAGGCTGTCTGTCTGTCTGGTTAAAAGTCTAAGAGTTTCACATTCATTTTGTATGAATGTTGTGAACTTTTTTTATTTAGAGTTTTGCATATGTGAGGAAGGTTCTTTTTGTGGGTGGTGTGCTGCATATCGTGTGATATGCTGGACCCATTGCTTCTATTAAGCTTGGAGCTTTATGGTATCTTGGCAGATGTAATCGAAAAACCTGTAAGTACATGGAAGTTAACCTTTCCCCCAAGATGTTTCCCGGGGAGGATTCTGTACACTTTAATCCATTGTTATAGGAAAAGGTAACAGAAACCACCTGGTCACAAGTGCCTAACACTAAGCTTCTTTGAAATAAAACTGGGCAGAAGAGTAGTCACAAGTGTACTTCCTTGCCTCTGTTCTAGAAGAGGCTTAGAAGTAATCTCGAAAGGCGCTAAGTAATTTTGCAGTTCACTCGGTCTCTGAGGGCTTCCTAGCTGACTCTGGCTCCACAGAGCAGGGCAATCTGGCTCTGCTTCCTGAGCTGGTGCCTTCCCAGCACCACATCCCCATGGAAGAGCTTGTCTTTGTCTCTGGGTTCTAAGAACCAAGTGTGTGTGTTGGGGAGCATTGATTGATTGATTGTGTCTCTGTGTATGGGGGGCACATGCATGTGTGTGCCATGGTACACATTAGGAGTTAGTTCTTGCATATTGTGGCTCCCAGGGATCAAATTCAGGCTGTCAAGGCTTGATGGCAAGCAATTTAACCCACTGAGCCATCTCCCTAGCCCTCAAGTGGCTTTTAAAAAGATCATTTTCAGATTCAGATTCCTAAGCAAGCGTAGCAGAGACAAGAACACAATTAACTTTTAGGAATAATATGCATAATAATTTATGGGCCCCATTATAAACTGTAGAAGCCACACCTGAAAACGTCCTTCTCTCATGTAGAACATGTCTTTGGTGTTGGCTGTGGCTATTTCAGAATACTGTTTTATGATCTTATTTTTGTAATACAGAAGTCTTGCTCTACTTATTCAGACCTATGATTTCTAAAATAAACTGATGACCTTGTGCGGGAGGGCATTTCCTAAGTGGAAGGATCGTTTCCACTCTGAGAAGTCTCATGTTTTGCCTATTTGGAACCTTTCCAGCTCTCCTTTTTACTTATTTCTGCATTCACTTGCTTATTTTGTATGTATGTGTGTGGTTGTGTGTCATGTGTGAAGGTCCTAGGACAGCTTGCAGGAGTTGGTCCCTCTCTTACACTCAGTGCCCTTCCTGCTGAACCATCTGTCTGGCCTACATTTCCATCATTTCGAAGGAATGGCCACGGCAATGTTTGTAGGCTGACTTGTTTTATAGGACTGCCAGAGCCTGCAAATACTGACATGGAGACTTATTAATTATGAAAGCTTGGCCTTAGCTTAGACTTGTCCTCAACTAGCTCTTATAACTTAATCAATCCATATTTTTAAATCTATGTTCTGCCACATGGCTTTTTTTTTTTAACCTCTCTATGCTGTATGCTTGTTTTGGGCGTCTCCCATGAGCCTAGATTCACCCCTCTGACTTCCTTTCTCCGCCTGGGAATCCCACCTATCCTCTCCTGCCTAGCTATTGGCCATTCAGCTCTTTATTAACCCAGTCAGAGTGACAAATCTTCACAGTGTACAAAAGATTATCCCACCACAAGTGTTTATAGGAGACTATAGTCTTTAATCTCAAATCAGGTTTTTCAGTGTTTTTTATGCTTGCAGTTTTTCCACAATGGTGATCGAGACTTGCATGGCCAGGATTTTCTAAGGAGATTTCGGAGTTTGTTAGCATGACATGGTACTTGAAGGAAGAATGGCAGCTAAAAAGAGCAGGAGGCTTCTTCTGGAGGATGATGAGATGTTCTGAGAATAGTAATAGTTACATGATTTATTAGTGCAGCAAAAACCACCGAGCTAAGACATTTCAGGGAATGCAAAGTCTATTACAGTGAAGGTCTTTAAAAAGCAAACTAGATTTAGGGGAGGAGGGAAGAGGCAGGGAGGGGAGCAGAGAAAAATGTAGAGCTCAATTAATATCAATTAAAAAATGTCTAAAAAAGGCAAACTAGAAGCAGTCATGTGGGGAGAACCTCAGAGAGCTCAGAGGTACTACTTAACGTTGCAGTTGTTGAATGTATCTTAATTCCTCTAAGCAGATACATAGCATGGAGACAAATAACTGGTAGCTTCTGAACATTTGTAGATCATCTGAAATATGAAAGACTGCTAGGAAGACATTTTTGCTGTAGTGGGGCCTGGTTTGTATCTTCTAGGCACTGTCTGTTTCTCACCCACTGCAATGATGAAGTTGGGGGTGTATTTACTTTAGTGACATTTGCTTTAAACTTGTTCCGTCTGAGAATTCTGCAAGATTTTTCCTCCGTGGAAATTTCACACTATAAAAACCATTCAAGTAGGAACTCTAACCCATAATGCTGTGTTTATCGATAAGATATATTTCATTTGTCAGAGATCATGAAGCTCAAGGCTTCTTAAATTTGGATTCATGACCCTTTGAGCAACTGCACATTAAAAAATGACAAGATGTTTGGGGAGTTACTCTGTGCCACTGGAAATAGAGTCCATGTGCAGAGGTACCTCCTGAGAGACTGTGATGATGCCCAGCTTCAAGATGTCCTCAAGGCATGTTGGTTTAGCTGCTGCCTAATAACTTAGTGCAAGTTTAGTGGCTTAACCCAGCACTCATCAGAAGTCCAGGTCAGGCAGGGCTGATGTTTTCAGGTGGGGTTTAGTACCCTCTTCTAAGCTCACTGGTTATTGGCACAGTATATTTTCTTGTGATAAAGGACCAAGGACCACTGGCTAGTTCTGGTCCTCTTATGTTCCATGGCATGCAGGCCCACCTTGGCAATTCACTGGGAAGATGCTTGCTTTCTTCTATGTCATCAGGGGCAAACTTCTCCTACTCCTTTCTTTTCTTCCTTTCTTCCTTCCTTTCTTTTCTTTCTTTCCCTTCCTTCCTTCCTTTTTTTTAAAAATGCAATAACTAGCCAAAATATTGATAGAAAAAGGGCTCAGTGATTAGGTCAGGCCCATCATGGAGAATCTCTTTGAACCATGAAATTTAGCACCTTTGTGATAGTGACAGCTGTTCGTGATCACAGCTTCCATCTCTGGAATTATGGAAAAGAGGCCTGTGGACTTAGTAAGTTTTTGGCTAGCAGAAATGATGGCACTATACTCTTTAATATTATAAAAGTGGAAACATACAATTCAGAAGCCTCCAGCATGGATGACTGACTTCCAGATCTTTTCTGCTTTCTCGGATGCTTCTCTTTCAGAGCTGCTGCTTCCCATTGCTTCTCGTTTCAAGTGGGATGAACATGAAGTTAAAAGATACCAAAGTAGTTTTTTCACACACACATGTGCAAACAGAAAAGTTAGTATAGGTAGTTTGCCAGTCTTCCACGTAGGCACAGCTTAGCTACCAACTCAAGGTTAATCTTCTACCTCTACCCTCAAGACCTCAGCTAAACATAAGTTCTATATATCAAATTATAACATCTGTAAATAGTTTTGTATTTTAGAATACATGTCTAAGAGTTCAAGACAACCCCCTCCCCCCACATACACACAGTGGCCATGCTGATGTATATGGGGGCCAGAAGCCAATGCCAGGTATCTTAATCTTTGTCTACCTCATTTTTGGGACACAAGGTCATTCACTGAACTCACCAATTTGGCTAGACTGGTTGACCAGTGAACTCCAGATATCTGCCTTTGCTTTCTCAGTGATGTGGTTTCAAGTGTGTGTTGCCACACCTGGCTTTTATGTGGGTATTGGGGATCCAAACTCAGGTCTACATGCTTGCATGCAACAAGGGTGGTGTTTCCAACTGACCCACCTCTACCATCCACGTGAATCTTTACAAACAACTAATATCCATTATCACATCTAAAGTTATACTTAAGATAATGTGTATTAATTTTTAAAAATCTGCAAACATTTAGTCAGTTTAAAGTTTTTCTTTCTTTGAAATATTTATTCAACTCTGGAGTCAAACAAGCAGGGTGTGTGTGTATCCATGTCTAAGCCTCATGTGGTTTTTAATTTTGCCACTTGTGAGAACTTCATTAGCTGTTCTACAGAATTTACATGTCTGGAACTCGTGGTTCAGTCAGTTTCTGTTACCTCTAGTTCTTGTCAATTGGTTAAAATGAAAATAATTGATGTCTTGAGCTGTCTGTTCACTGTGGAAGTGGGAACGCGGCTTGCCTAGCAGTGTGGGGCATCACTTAGAGGTGCATGTGTAAACAGACATTTAGAGAGCTGAGTGCCTGGAGGAGGAAAGCAAACTCTCCAGGTCCCTCCTCCCTCCCCCAGGTTCTTATTTTAAAGGGCAGCAAACTGTTTGTATGCGGATGGTGTATGGATCAGTTAAGAATCTTCCAGACAGTCTGTAACGGGGAAATGGAGGATATTTCTATTTTCTCCATTTGCTTAGCTATTTGTTTGGCCCAAATAATTTTTTTTTAAATTAAACTTTAGCTTCTTGATAAGGAAATAAAAAGTCTTCTAAGAGAAAAGATTTCAGATTTGAGTTCTGCAAAGGAGCTGGATCTTGAATGATGTGGTCATAAAATTGTTGCTTTTTAAAATTAGCTGTGGCATTGCTTGCTCTTGTATATCTGTAAGTTCTGCGAACACACGTCCTTTGTTCTCAGGGACATGACAGATACTTACTTTTAAAATCGCAGCATTTATGTTAATGGACTCATTTTATATGACAATAACTGGAAGATGAGGCAATGCAATTTAAACTTCATTTAGGAAGAAAATGACTGTGAGCTGAGGTGGAGAAGAGCTTAGACTAGAGAACAGAAAGCTCCCGTAAAGGGCAGCTAGTGCATATTTTAGGCTTCTTAGTCTGTGTTGGCCTTGGCAGCTGGGTAACTACCATTGCGGTGCCAAAGTGCCACAGATAATATATAAACATATGGGTATGGCAGTGTAAGTGATGGCTGGATTGGGCTGGAAAGGAGTCTGCAGGACACTGCCTCAGAAGACTGTGGACTCATTTTAGGAAAATTATGTTTGCTGTCCCGTGACTAGTTGAAATTATGCACACATGCATGCGTGCACACACACACACACACGTATGTATGTTCAGTGTTTCATCTGTAAAGGTAGGGCCTTTAAGGGGAACTTTATAAACTTAAAAAAGTTTCTTACTGTATAAAAATGCAGCTAATAATTCAGAAGACAAGCACCTTTTAGACTAACCTAATTTGGCAGCATCTCAGTTTGTAGCACACTTCCAGTGTGCTAATGTGTTAATGCTTGCAAGGCCCAGCACAGGGGAGACACAGAGCCTGAGGGGGGGAAGGATGGAGGGAAGGAGGAAGGAGAGGAAAAGCCTTTTACATTCCATGATGATGCAGAACCCAGAGTGATCCCCACTTCTCCCAGTGCCTGTAAGGTTGCCTAAGTTTTTGTGCATCTGGCTATTTCATCTATAAAATAAGATACTGACATCGTTCTACTCTTATTCCAATAAATATTTTTAGAAAAGTAGTAATAAAGATTAGCGCTACTGGAATGTAAGCCGTTAACTGCAGAAACTTGCTTAAATCAAACTGCTTCAAAGAAGAGAACAGTAAGGAAGAGAGATCATCCCAGCCTCTTGATGACTCGATGTGTAAAGTTTTGACTCTGTGATAGTGTAAAATCAATACACATTTAGTAGAAAGTGTACTTTGAACTCTGGACGTTGATCTTTTTCCAGGCTAGCAAGATGTGCTGTTCTGTTTTCTGCTCATGGCGTGTAGTAGACGTGAACTAGAGATCCTGGGCCTGCATAGGATCAGGCACAACCTGCATTCTCTGGTGTGTTTGTTACTCAGCCATGGCACTTGTAGGCTCTGCATGGCCAGTGCATTTTGACATACAGCATTTCTCTTCAAAGGGCTCACCAGGGCAGCACCTCATCATAGGGAGTGCCGCTTGGTGAAGTCTTGGTTCCTAAGTTTTTGATAATTCACTTTGTACTATCTTCGGTTTCAAAATAGTACACTAGGAGAAAAGTAGAATTTTAAGTGCACCTGTTTGTTGGATGAGTAAAACTCATTGTCATAGACAACACTTATTTAAAAACATAATTTAATTCATGATCTAATTAGTTTCTCTCCTTAATTTTTATTAGTGTTATGGCCTCTCAAATTAGATCTACTTGTACTTAGCTTCTGAGAAAGAACAATTTCCAAAGAGCTAAAGAAGAATTTGATTCACAAAATTGAAAACACATGTTAATAATTTTGTTTCGCTTACAGATTAATGGGGAAGCCAGTAAGATGTTAGGAGCAGGTCATAGACCATTGGATAAACAGGTGTATGCCTATCTGTCCATTCAAAAATGCTGAAGTTTATTTGCTAGTATATACAAAACTGGTTAATAGTCTAAAGGGTCATAAAATGCTATGGATAGGACCCATTGCGTTACTATGTCTTTTTGTAAGTCAGTTTCTGTCCCCCTAGAGCTGTGAAATTGCCTGGTTCGGTAGATTCTCAAGATTTTCAGTTTTAAGAGTCTTTGACCCTATTAAAAATCGAAGACTTTAAATAGATTTGCTTTTTTTTTTTTTTTTTTTGATTTTTCGAGACAGGGTTT
>NC_022009.1:9599348-9605165 GCF_000317375.1 Microtus ochrogaster | reverse complement strand
TGTAGACCAGGCTGGTCTCAAACTCACAGAGATCCGCCTGCCTCTGCCTCCCGAGTGCTGGGATAGATTTGCTTTTGTAATTTAAATATCTTCTTAGAATAGACAGTCTTTTAAACCATGCAGTTATTTTCTTTAAGATACCAATAATGGAATCCATTTCATGATATCATCTGAGTGATGACTTAATCATGAGCACTGAGAGTTCTAGAAAATTCTATGGGTCTTTGTTTAGAAAAGGAAAATTACAATTACAAACAGTGGCCTTGTATTGTTATTAATTTTGAGCTCACAAAGAGTGAGAAGGTCTGTCAGTCTCTAAGAAGATGCTTGGACCCCGAAGTTATATGAGCATGGGAGAGCTGTCCCCATTACTCACCTGTCGTGTGGTGGCATGGGCAGAGGAGAGATGCGTCCGTGTCCATTCCCCCACCCCTCATCACCC
Source organism: Microtus ochrogaster (assembly GCF_000317375.1). Taxonomy (NCBI): domain Eukaryota; kingdom Metazoa; phylum Chordata; class Mammalia; order Rodentia; family Cricetidae; genus Microtus; species Microtus ochrogaster. The sequence goes on along the minus strand of NC_022009.1, from coordinate 9,604,723 downwards.
CCACGCCACACCCATCAACTCCTGAGGCAGGAGGGAGAGCTGGCCCGCCCCTCATCAGCTGCCTCTGGAGAGGGGCCCCGCCCCTCATCAGCTGCCTCTGGAGAGGAGCTGGCCCTGAAGGTGTGGGAGAAGTGCTCTGAGGGTGTATAAATGGGAGAGCTGGTCCCTCCCCTGCTCATCGCTGAAGACGGGAACTCACCAGGGCAACGCAGGAGAGCTCATCCTGGTGGTGAGGACAAGGGAGAGCTGGTGGACTGACCCACCCTGCAACTACCCAGGCCCAGAACCAGGGTCATGGGTTGGCCCACACATATGTCCACCCCATCTGTGGTCTGCTAGAGCACATGAGGGACTGGTTCTGCAGGATCTCCAGGACACAGAGCGACAACAGGACATCTGAGAGGTCCTGTGAGGACCCAGCATCAATAGTGTAGCAGGAACCAGAGGACTTGAGCCAGACCAACAACCCTGTAAGTGAAGGTGCTGGATAAAGGGGCTTCTGTGGGGCTCACCGTGTCACACCACAGCTTTCATGATGAGATTGATTTTTTTCTTTCCTTTTTTTCTTTAATTTAATTTTATTTGGGGGCTGGGGAGGTCACAAAGGCAGAGAGAGGGAGGATACTAAGGGAGAGAGAATGGATGGGATGGAGATGCGTGATGTGAAATACACAAAGAATAAATAAAAACTTAAAAAAAGCCGGGCGATGGTGGCGCACACCTTTAATCCCAGCACTCGGGAGGCAGAGGCAGGCGGATCTCTGTGAGTTCGAGACCAGCCTGGTCTACAGAGCTAGTTCCAGGACAGGCTCCAAAGCCACAGAGAAACCCTGTCTCGAAAAACCAAAAAAAAAAAAAAATAATAATAAAAACTTAAAAAAAAAGATCATGTTTGGAGACCACTGGTCTCATTAAAAACAAAAAAGTCTAAAGTAACTCTGGGAGGATGTGTTAGACCACAATCCACTCTCCCTGAGAAAGTGCCCAGTAATTCTTGTCTACTTAATAAAGTTTTTCTTTTCTTCCTAACAGTAGCCCCTTCTCCGACAAATGTTTCTTAGTTTAACATGGGAAATTTTCAAAGTTAGTCTGAGACTAAGTGGGAAAATTACTTTTAATTTTTGTTACAAAATTAATGTAGGCTACTGTGATAAAAAGTGGAAAAAACAAAAACCAAAGCCAATTGTTCTGGCATCCACCTGTAGTTCCAATAAGTGGAGGCCAGAGGCAGGGAGAGCAGGGGTCCTGAGCCTTTGACTACAGGAGACCCTGTCACAGCAAAACAAAACAAGAAAGTCAAGAACAAATGAAAACACATACATTTAGAGGCAGTCATGTTTTTGTGACTGTCTGCGCTCGTTCTTCAGGGTTTCTCCTCCAAGTAAAGGTCAGAAATACATTTCCTGTGCTTGGAAAGGAAACTTTTGAGGTGGTAGTTTCCTCTGTCTGTAGCACGCCTGGTGGTCCTTGCTTTCTTGGGACAAGTTCTCCCTGAACAGTGGTGGCTGGGCTTGAACTCAGGCACTCCCTTTCCCCTTGCCTTCCCAGCTCTGAGATCACCATCCCTGGCTGCATGGTGTTTCTCATTCAAATTAATTTGTTTCAACCTTTAGTTAAATTTCTCAGAATAGAACTTTTAGAAATGGAGCAAAAGGTTCAAGGGTTTGAATATTTTAAATTCTTGCAGAACTATTTCTCAGGAAGGTATTATCTGTTGATAACAGTAGGGTGTGAAATTGCTGCTGTTGCCTACAGCACATGGGTATCTCACAGCTGTTTGCAGTTAACAACTGCCAAACACTTCTACATTGTATTTTAATTTCCATATAAAGTTTTTGTTAAATAAAACTTTCCTAAATCATTTATATTTTTCCTTTTCCAGATTTACCCATTTATCTATTTACTACTTTGCCTATTTAATTAAAAATAAAGCTGCTTAAAAAGTCATTTTGGGTTGGGAGTTGAACCCAGAGCCTCGTGCCTTCCACTGAGCTAGATCTTAAGTCACTTTTGTGTTTTCTTTGTTGAGACCGTCCAGGCACTGTGACCTTGTGGTCCTCTGGTCTCGGTCTCCAGGTAGCTGAGATTATACTCCTGTGCCAGGAGGCCCAGCAAATCTCAGTGTTTTAAAGCTGATCACGAAAGAGATTAATTTTTAACTTCTCATAAATGCAAAGAGTAATCCTGAAATCCATGGGAAGGATACTTACAAGATGTCTGCGTACTCATAAAAGACCTGAACTGTTTTCCAGTGATGAAGGGTTTCTGTAATTAGTCATTCTCACACACTCCTTCCCTCTATCTGAAGGGTAGCAGGCCAGCTCCTGGCGCTCTATCACCAACATGCGTTTCCTGGAGGCTGCCTTGGTTTCTTGTTCTCAGCGGTTTTCTGTCGTGGAGGATGGCCCCAAAAGGCTGTTCTGAAGGCATGGCAAACTGGGGGATGACATATAGTTTTTCCATTGGACTGTACTCGTCTGGACAAATAGGAGGCAGAACAATGAAATAATCCAAATATTATGAGGAGAGAGGGAGAAGTTTATATTACAGTGGTTTATGTGATAAAAAGAAATGTTATCCTGCTCCACTTTGTTTAGAAACGGTGTTGTAAAGCAGATACTCATGTGGTCGCTAAGGATCTGCCATGTTGCATTTCAGCACCAAATGTCACAAGGTCCTGCAGCCATCAGTGTTGACCTTTTTGCCAATACAGCGTAAGTCAGTACCTCCGGGGAAGGGGTTCCCTCCTACCTGAAGACAGCAGGAATACGTCTCCTTCCAACCACAGGGAAACAGACTTGTTTTTTCAGTATTACCATTCTGATTAGATACTGTTATTTGACTTTATTCTGTTTCTGTTAAAAAGAATTAAAGCATGTGTATTCTCCCTCTCTCTCTCTCTCTCTCTCTCTCTCTCTCTCTCTCTCTCACACACACACACACACACACACACACACACACACACACACACACACACACACTATGGCTTTGGGAGGTATGCATTGATTGGCACAGTGGTTGTTACCTGAATATTCTTTGGATTAAGAACCAAGAACCAAGCACTAGGGAGGCAGAGGCAGGCGGATCTCTGTGAGTTCGAGACCAGGCTGGTCTAGAAGAGCTAGTTCCAGGACAGGAACCAAAAAGCGACAGAGATTTCCTGTCTCGAAAATCCGAAAAAAAAAAAAAAGAACTAGTATGCATGTTCCTCCTGAAACAGTAAAACATCTTCTTGGTAATCAGGGGGACGGGACCCAGGGAAGGTGGGGCAGATGTTTGTCCCTAACTGATCCATTCCCCACTCACGTCCCAGGCGAGCCACAGAGTTCTCAAGATTACCAAATGCTGAAGTGAAAAACCAGATAGACATCATACTCACATCCTGTGAATAAACATAACCGCCGTTGGGTGGACCACAGAATGTTTTACCTTTCATTTCTATGTTCTCCTGACCTGCCAAAGTTGAGTCTTGTAAACAGCTCAAGTATGGAATGAAATAATGTTTGTCTTTTTTTTTCTGGGCGTGGTAAAATTGTAGATTGAACAATTATTTTTTTCTTACTCAGAATAGAAATCTCAATCTCAATCTCAATCTCTCTCTTCCTCTCTCTCTTTCTTCCTCCCTCTTCGTGTGTCTCTCTCTTACTGTGTTTTTTTTTTTTTTTTCTGGGGAGGGGAATGGGGTAAAGATTGAGCCTAAGGTCCTGTACTGGCTCATGCCAGGCAAGCATACTTCTGTTGACCCTAACCACAGGCTTTCCTTGTTTGGAGGAATGGGGTAGCACAAGAAAGTAGGTTTTATTCTAATATAAGCTTACAATTGTATGCACTTGTTGAGGAAAGAGATATAAAACACTCGTCTGCCAATTTTCCATTCAAATATCCCCTGTTAATTCTTATTATAAAACTTAAGGTAATGCCGGGTGGTGGTGTTACATGCCTTTAATCCCAGAACTCAGAAGGTGGGGTAGGAGGTTCTCTGAGTTTTAAGTCCAGCCTGGTCTACCGAGTGAGTTCCAGGACAGCCAGGGCTACACAGAGAAACGGTGTCTTAAAAACAAAAAACAAAACAGAGTGTTAAGATAGAATTTATAGCTGGAGTCATATTTTGTGACTTTGTATTGGCTTAGTTTTTTAAAGGACTGTCTTATTGAATCAAGCTTGACACAGTTTTGAGAATTTTGAGAATACTACATCATACATTTTAAAAGAGGTGGATAGTTGTTATTTTGTTTGTGCTTATCAAAGGTCTCAAACATACAGCTTGTTTTCTTCTGTTGATGGAACATTTTAAATATTCAGGCTCAAAAATAGCAAGTGACATAGTATAGAAGGGAATAATAAAACCATAATTCATTTGGCACTCTGTGGTTGAAACACTCGTCTGAAAGGCTTAAGTTCTTTTAAAGTGAGGCTTGTTTTTTTTTTTTTTTTTTTTTAATGTTTAACAGAGCGCTCTTGTGAGGAAACCAGCACAAGAAAGAGGGAGCTTCAGAGCTGTGTTACTGCTGATGCTGTAGGAGGCTTTCTCAGGTGTCGCAGTGTGGGGAGAGTGAGTCAGAGCTCGGGTCACTGCTGGCCCTTCAGTCTCGGATGGTTGCTGGACATTGCCTGGCATGTCAAACATGAGAGACACGTGGCGCTTCTCTGCTTTCTAGTCTCCTTAAAGCCCTGTGACCCCAGCTTGCCAGACATGACATTCCTCCCCAGCCTTGAGAGGCCTCAGAGCCCTCTCTAAGCACATTCTGAGCCACAGCAAGTAGGCCAGTGAGTTCCATGATTTGGCATTAGAAGTGGCAAACTCTAAAGGTTTTTTATTTTTTTTAAACTGATGTTAGAATTTAGGAATCAACTTACCCCATTTAATCCAAGTAGAATATTGTTTCTTTTTATTAGCCATTCCCAATCTTTTAGAGTAGAATAATTCTTTTTTAATTAAAAAAAAGTCAGATTCCCACATGACCATGAAGTCTATAATACAGCATATAAATTTATTTGGAAAAATAAGCATTCTTCTGTGTAGGAGATATTTTTATACGTATGAATGCAGAACCTCTTGTAATGTTTCTGAATTAATGTGTCCTCTTCCACCACCCCTAGGACTGGGATTAGGAACCATTGCTTTTTACCACTTGTTCATTTTTCCTTGGTTTCAGTTACAATTCTAAAGAGTGTTGTACTAAAAGCAGCTGACATTTCCATTTCAGAGATAAGGTCAGTGTTTTCGTCGCCTGTGCTGTGGAGCCTCAAGATCATGTCTAGGAGGCAGTTCTAGAGAGACCCTTCCTTCCCCCCTGGTGTCTAGCATAAAGCTGCTTGTCGGCTTTAAATGTCTGCCTGTCTGTCTGTCTTATCTATTATCCATCTATCTTTTT
>NC_022009.1:9489152-9598643 GCF_000317375.1 Microtus ochrogaster | reverse complement strand
AGACCAGGCTGGTCTCGAACTCACAGAGATCCGCCTGCCTCTGCCTCCCAAGTGCTGGGATTAAAGGCGTGCGCCACCATCGCCCGGCGGTCTTGTCTTGATTTCAAGCTCAGTTGCTCATTTCTTTCCTGGGTGATTTCAGGATTCAGCAGGAGCTCTGTACTGCATCAGGAAGTGATGCTGCCACAGGATTTTAGGATTCCTAATGTACTTTGAGCTCTTTCCTTCCTGGCATGCTAGCACAAAGCCAGATATTCCTGGGACGCTCACCCTATTGCTTGGGTTGTTTACCTTGGGAGACTGGTCCTGTGCATCATCCAGGAGGACCCCAGATGTCTGGTCAGGGTTTACAAGAGTGCTCTGTTAGGTGGCTGCTCTTAAGAAGGTGTGTGTGTGGGGGGGAGCTCCTCTCTGTGGCCGCTGGTTAGTTTACCTTCTTTTGAAGTCATGTGGGATGGTAGTAAAAGCTTTCTGTTTAGATTCTTGGTGGAGCTGGGCACTGCTGGCCCCTTGGCCCTTGACAGCCTTGGCAGTCAAGGTGATCATCTCACTTGTAGAGAGTCTTTTCTGTTAGCTCCTCAAGCGACATGTTGCCTTAAGGTAAGAGTTTCAGCTTCATATCTGGTCACCCATTTTAACAGATTTGCCCCAGACCCATGCCAGGCTCACTAATATGTGTTCTAGCGATATGAATTGACCAGTTCAAGCCGGTTTTAATAAATGGAGTCATGTAATATGGGCTCTTTGTTACTAGCCTTTTCATCTTACATTTTTGAAGGTTTATCCATGGCCTGGCATGTATCAGTACTTCATTTTTTTAAAAAATGTTTGTTTGTTGATTAGTTTATTTTATTTATTTTGTGAGAGAGGATCATATATAGGGAGTGTTCATCTGTCCCACCTGCCAGCTTCCAAATCTCGACATGGAGACCTATATTAGTTAGAAAGCTTGGCCGATAGTTGACGCTTGTCCCGCTAGCTCTTATAACCTAACCCATCTCCTTTCATCTATGTTTCCGTTACGTGACTTGGTTACCTTTATTTTGTCCTGTCCATGCTGCTTCCTCTGTCTCACTGGTGACTCCCTCCTCCTCCTTCCCAGTGTCCTGTATCCCTGAAAATCTTGCCTTGCTATTGGCTGTTCAGCTTTTTATTAAACCAATCAGAATGATACATCTTCCCAGTGTACAAATTCCACACTCACTGTGTGAGTTCTGATCTGGAACTCACATAGATCAAACTAGCCTTGAACTGAGAGATCTGCCTGTCCCTTTCTCCTGAATGCCAGGATTAAAGGTGTGTGCCACCATGCTTAGCTAGTGTTACAAAGTTCTAGTCCATTTTATGGATGTAGCGTACCTTGTTTATTTGTGCACATCTGGGTACTTCTACTCTTGTTCTTTGAATAATGCTGCTATCAGCATTTGTTTAAATTTTGTGTGAACATATGTTTTCGGTTCTCTTGGGTAAGAATCTAAGTATGGAGGAGGGGATCATGTGGAGTGTGTGTTTTACATTTTGGGAAACTGCCAAACTGTCCTATAAAGTTTGCCTCACTACTTTTTATTCTCAGCAGTAGTGAATGAAGATTCCTCCGCATCTCAGATGGTTCTTGAACACAGTGTTTTTGTTGTTTATTCAGTATTTCCTCTTCTCTATGTGGCTGAGGGGTAGGGTTCTGGATGATAATTTTGGAGGAAATGAAGCAAATGAAAGTCGGATGCTTTTCTGATTGGCTCAGTTCTAGCTCTGGGAACTTTCAGCCCCAAGACTAAGGACCTTCCTGTTTGACTGGATTTGACCTTACCAGCAATTTTACTTTCCTGTTTTTTTTTCCTCTCTCCCCAGAATGGGGTGTGTGTGTGAAGCTTTATCTTTTTTGAAGCTAGACATGGAGAATTTGAACACACATAAAGACCCCTGAGTTATTAAAGCTCCACAGAACATGGCTCGGTTTATGTCAGAATCATTTTCTAGGCTCACTCTCTTGATGCCTCCCCTTGCCATTCTGCACCAGAACGTAACCCAAGAGCTGAATCAAGGTCTGTTCAGTGGGTGTTTGGGAAAGAAGCAGTGGCTGGATGCTGGTCAGCTGACTTGGGCTGTCGGCGGGCCAACTGCAGCGTATGCTTTCCTCCAGGCAGCAGCACCTGCAAGCCGAGGGCGTTCAACTGTCCTGTGTCAACTCAGGATACCAGGACCTCTTGTAGGTCACCGTGGTGGTAAACAGGCAAAGGCAGGGTTGTCGGAAATGATCCGTACCCCAGCAGCAGGCAACCCCCTGCTCCCATGCCCTGCACAGCCGACCAGGCGGGTAGGCCTGAAGGGGAGCACCGAGAAATGTTGTTTCTGGTTCACAGATGTGATAACTCCTACTGTCTGCCGGCCACAGTTGATTAGTCTGGACACATGTTGGCAGGAAGCCATAGGTCGTTTGCCCTGCTGGAATGGCAGTGTAACCGAGAAGCGGCCTGGGAAGTCAGCCTTTCTGGCACTCCTCTCCATTTTGATTCACGCAAGGCTTTCTGAAAGATGGTTTGTTTGGTTTGCTGCTCACGAGGGCAGAGCCCTCCTGGTTTCTCTCACAGCCTGCACTCTCACACCTGGTTTGAGCTGGTCCCTCTCCTGTGGGTGGAGCTTGCTTCACAAGTATGGCCTGGGCAGGGAGTGATGGACTCCCAGTCCTCCCATCCCTCTTTTGACCACCTCTTTTCCATTCGATCCCTGCTCTGTCCTACCTCCACTGCCTCCCCGTTCATCTCCAAAATGCCTCAGATCAAGAGAAGACAGATATTCCCGTCTCCTCTCCCTCTGGCCCACTTGTTCGGTAGTCTCCTTCAGCACTCTGAGACCAGTATCCTGCTGCATTGTAGGGTTAGTGTGGAGCAGCGGCCTGCCAATCAAACCCTTGGAGATTTCCCCTTTATTATATCTATCAGTTTAGTACATCAATTTCAAATCAAACACAAGAGTTAAATTACTATTGGACCTAACAGCTGATGTGTTTTCTGTTGTGTGGTTTCCATAATAATTGACGCATTCAGCCTGGTTACTTCAATTGGAAAACTAAGTAATTGAATCTTAAATGTATTGTATGTACATATGATACACACACACACTTGTTTGTGGCCTAATTAAAAGTAGATAATACCTTCCCACATCCCCTGAGATTAATGGGCATTATTTTTGAAAAAATACTTTCGAAACACACTTTTTATCTTTCATTGTATTTGACCTGATCTTGGGAGAAAAAAAATTGTCTGAAGAGGGCAGGTTCTTGTGGGGATGGGGCCTTTTTGTTCTGACAGCAGAAGGACTTAGAGTTGTCTGGTATCAGGCATTACAAACAGCTCTGTCTTCAGTGCTGTGTGAGCGATTGTCTGCACACAGATCCACCACAGAAAATCCCCTCTGTGCCTGTTGAGGTTCTAACTAATCAGCAGTTCAGCTTCTCAGGCACCAGCCCACAGGTCTTCATTATCCAGAGGTGGCCTAGCAGCTGCTTGCTGTATTGCATGTGCAGGGAGAAAGCATTTTCACCACCCTGGAAGTTCTGCTGGGCAATGCTGGCTGTGTGCTCACTTGTGAAGAACGGCGCTTTTTCTCAGTGCTGTGACCAACCAAATACCCGAAGAAAGCAACTTAAGACAGGAAACATTACTGAGGGTGGAGACACCTATGATCCCACTCAGGAGGTGGAGGAAGGAGGATCAGACATTTGTGCTCAGCCTCAGCTATGGAGTGAGTTCGTATCTAACCTGGACTACATGAGAATATGTCTCAAAGATCCAGAAGAGGCGGGTGGAGAAGAAAGAGTTATTTTGGCTTGTGGTATCATGGTGGAGATTGCATGGGGGTGGGGAGGCTCAGTCTGTGTCAGCAGGAATGTAAAAGGACTGGTCATGATGGAGGCTGACCAGGCAGTAGAGGACAGGACTGGAAACAGCTGGCTTATCAGCCTTAATCAACACAGTGACCCACTACCCAGGGCCTGCATCTCAAAGACTCCACAATCTTCCAACACAGCTCCACTAGTTAGGAACCAGATATTTGGAAACATGAGCCTGTGAGGGCCTTTTCACAGGTAAAACACGACAGGCTGTAGTGAGACATTAATCACAGAAACACAGAAGTTTGCCTATGTGAGGCTGGGTCCTGGAAAGCCGATGCCGCCCTTCCCAGCCTAGAATGAGGACAGTAATGGACATGCCGTTTTGCTCAATTTTCCTTTTCTTTAAAACAGATATTATTTGTGTGTGTGTACATATAAGTATGTGTACTCCACTTTGCTAGCCCCAGTTTTGTGTATTTCAGTAGGCAGCCTTTCCTTAATTTTGTTTTTTTCCCTGTACCATTCACTGCTGAGACTTGCTCATAGGTTCAAATGCAAGTTAAAGATTCAGAAACAGTGCACTAGGGTTTCTGACTTAGACGGATCAATTTGTGATTTGTTTCACTTTATTATTGGGCTTAGCAGGGTACCATATACTTTTTGCCATTTTGTTTTTTTGAGACAGAGTCTCATTTGTCGTATACTCTGGCCTTGAACTTAGCACGTAACTAAGAATTATCTTGAACTCCTAATCGTCATGCCTCCATCTTCCAAATGCTGGATTTAAATGAGTTTGAAATGCATCTTGACTTCTGAATATTTCCAAGTTAAGATGGGTTAGTTGTGTTACAACTCCATCTTAGCTTGATTAGCATGTATATAAATAAGTTTTATCTACCAGTCTTTCCCATTAGCGTGGTATGAAATAATTAATAGTATGATGAAATTAGATTATCACTATTGCCCTACTTTCTAATGGTACACACACGTATGAATTTCATCTTGTATCAACTTTGTCCTTTTTGAAAATTAGATTCCATTTTGTCTTTAATGTATTTTTGTTGGCTTCTAGTTCTTTAAAGATATTTTTAAGTCTGGATATTTACTATCTTACTTACTATAAAATGTGAATTTATAAATGTATAAAAAGAATTGGGCACAAACCTCTCCTTTCCCCAACTTTCCACACATGACTGTGAAATTATTAAACACTTTTGGGCATTTGATGTCCAACGGTTGGAACTGTGTGTAAAACCCCTATGACACACGCACACAAAGGAAGCTTCTGGTAAGAAAACAGTGCTTTCTTGTCTATGTGAAATTCTTTCAGTTTCATTGGCCTGGGAATTCCTACCTGTAGACTTTCTCATGCTGTCTGCCGGTGGTGGTGCAAACACTGAAATTCTATCCGGATTCCTCTCCAGAGTTGGCCCTGCTCCACAGCCGAGCAGAAGATGCCGAAGAGGCTTCCACACCCCTGTCCCCACTTCATCGCTAGCTGATGTCCAGAGACCTCATAGTGAGGTCGTGCGGGTTAGCTGTCTTTTTGCCTGCCCTTTCCCCCCAGTAGTCTTTTCCCAAGGGCTGGAAGAACTTTCCCATAGTGCTGACTTGGCCCACCCCTGTGGGGAAGCCTCTACTGAGTATCCTGGTTCTTGTCCCATGTTTTCTTCCTGGCTGACTGATGCTACAACAAACATACTCACTGTGTGGTTCATTTTTTTTTTTATTTGCTTTGTTTTTTGCTAACATCTCAAGGTGCTAACAATAACTTTTGCTTGGTTTTTAGACAATACCTTACAATTTCTTCATTAGTCATACCTAGTATCGCCTCCAACAGCTCTGATTAGTTTGGGTTCTCCAGAAAAACCCAACTAATAGGAAACAGTCAGCTACATAATAGATTTATGCTGGGGCTGGAGAGATGGCTCAGAGGTTAAGAGCACTGACTGCTCTTCCAGAGGACCTGAGTTCAATTCCCAGCAACCACATGGTGGCTCACAACCATCTGTACTGAGATCTGGTGCCCTCCTCTGGTGTGCAGGCATACAGCTAGGCAGAATGTTGTGTACATAATAAATGAATAAATAAAAAAAAATAGATTTATGCTACCTAGAAGCCAGAGAACCAGGAAAGTTGGTGATGTGAGTTAGCCTGAGTCGGAAGGCCTAAGAACTAGGGGAGGCAGCAGGAGTAGGGGCAATCGGGACTTCTTGCTGAATGCCTCTTATGTAACTTATGCCATGCTATTTATTATCAATAAATCCGAGGGACCACACTTCTTGCTCTCTAGGGCCAATCGGCATTATACCATCAACAGTGCAGTGGGACAGTGTGATACCTCATGGACAGGAAGACCCTTAAGATCCCAGGGAGCTCACTTCTAACGTGGGCCTGGAGGGGTGCTCCGTCACCGAGTGGGACAACAAAGGCGTGCTGGTGCATTTGTGGGCCTGGAGGACAGTTTGGAGAAAAAGGCCTTTGCCCAATCTGTAGCCGCAGCAAGGTACAGGAAGACGTAACATGTTCTCAGGCAGTGAAACCACATTTACTACTACAGCTGTAATCACTACTTGGCTAAGACTGTGGTGATTTCTTGTCATTATCCCAGGTTTGTCAGATAGGCAGGCTGAATGTAGATAACAGTGTGAATGGAGCCTTGGCACCTTTCTAGTCCTGGCTGGCTCTGCAGCCCTTCCACTGCAGTGAGGCTTCTGATTGGCTGCTCCCCTGCCGGAGGCGGTTCTCTGCCTTCACTTTCTGTTTTCCAGCAGCAGAGCTTAGACACACAGAACTTGTTTGATTGGATAGACTCAGCTAGAGGCGATTTCCCCCAGTCTGGAGTGGACCTTGAGTCTCATCCCCATTTTGAGTTCCACGACACTGAAGTGAGACTCTGGCCTGAGGCATTTGAGTTGCTGTGGGACCAGGTTAACCCTTTGAGACTCTTGGGAAGAGTGCATTTATTTTGTATGTGAAAAGGATGTGAAAAAAGAAAAGAAAAAAAAAAGCAAAGGGCGTGAATTTAGGGGTTGGGGTGTGTTAGATGAATGTTACGGTCCTCTCTGATTTCTCAGTTTTGAAAGAAGCCTGTGCGCCCCAATCTCCTCCAAACTGAAACACTTGTTCTTCTTAAAAAATAATAAAGGGCAGGGGTGTTCTTCTTGAACACGGGGCACAGGACAGACACACACGGCGGAACAAACACAGACACGACACGGCGGCTCCCACGTGGGTCCACTTTAATGGGGGAGGGAAACACAGAAGGGCAAAGGATGTGGGACACACGAGGAAAGGCAGGACGAGAGAGGAGCCTCGTGTGGCCCTGCCTTTTAAACGGGGAGCGCAAGGGTATCTGGGAATATCCCATACCTGCACGAAGGTGCACACACAGGTAACCATAGTCCAAGAGGAGTCTGGGAGTTGTAGTTTTTCAAAAGAACAACAACACTCACCCATGAAGATTCCAAAAGCTCCCTCCCAGGGAGGGCAGTGACAGTTGCTGAGAGGAGGGGCTTCTTCCTTGGTGTGTGCTTCCATGTTGGTGTGGGCATTTGGCGAGGCAGCTGCCTTTGAGTCATCCGTGTTCCCATAAGTTGCCCCTCACCTCTGCTCTCTAAGCAAGCTCAATAGCCATTGATTGGTTTGGCAAGTTGGGCATAATAATGTTGGTCTCCTGGTGCCCTGTGTGGGGAGAGTCCCAGCAGGCCCCAGAGAGTTGCATTGCTCCTCCGTCTTGGGAGTAGAGTGAGCATTTCATGAGGCAGCATTTCATGAGCCAGAGAGCAGGCCTTCACCAAATACTCAGTCTACTGGGACCTGGCGTGGAGAACACAAGGTATGTTTTGTAATAGCCTCCGCGGAGTGGGCTGTTTACTGTCAATCTATGGATTACTAATAGTTCCCAAGCTAAAGCCAAAGATGACTGTGGGCCATTAGGCCACTTTGATAAAATAGTCTTCCCCCCTCTAGTCAAAGTGACCTTTTGGGCCTCCTTCTCTTCTCTGTCCCGTCTTTCCCCTGCCCTATACAGCTCTATTTCTTCCATCACCTCGTAATGGTCTTGTGGGTTTGAGGGTTCTGGATTTGGTGGAGATGGGGTTGCCTTGGAGTACAAGGTCTGGTGGCAGAGGGCTTGATTTTAGCATGTTCTTGGACAAGTTTTACCATTGCCTCCTCTGATTCTGTGGAAGGTTTGATATAGCTTCCTCTTGTAAAATGAGTGTTTTGTTGCCTGGCTTTCCCAACTGCCCAGAGGGGCTCTCTGAAGGTGAAAGGAGAAGCAGTCCTCCGAAAGGAAAAGTTCGGGACTTCTGGCCCAAGTTCCCAGCGTGAGGAGCTGTGTTTGCCCCAGGGACAGAGGTCAGGGAATAGAGACAAAGACAGGAGATAGAGAAGGAGAAGGGAACCAGGGACAGGGGTATTTGTCCCCAGGGGAGAACAAAGGACTGCCTCTGGATAGAGAGAAGATGTGGCACACCGGAAAATGGCAGCTTATTAAAGTACAAAGGGAAACTCCGCCTTAGGATAAAGTGTTTAATTTTAATTAATCATATTAATTAGGTGAGTCAAAGGGGACTTTTGATTGCTGGGCTTCAATACTTCGATAACTGGACCTTGGTTGTCAGCCTCAGGGGGAGGAAGTGGCCAAATAAGGGAAAAGATCTTGGTAGCTAGCTTTAGGAATGTAATCTAATGGTTTTCAGCAAGGCAGAGGGAAACAGAGAAGGGCAAGGCCTGCCAGAGCCGTACTCACCACAGTTGAGCTGGCCAGAGTCCCTTCCAACAGAGTCGATTTGCATAGTACTTTGAATTGTGGAACCCGTTTCTTAAAAATAGTAGTAAGTTGCCCATGCATACCTATGGATTTTGTTATCTTCATTGAACTGTCTTATTGGTCTGTCGTGAAACTCAGTTCCCAAGGCACTGGGCAACTACTAGCAACCAAGGCGTTATAGTGTGCGAGCAATCACATTGCTAGAGGTGTTTAGTTACCTAACAGTGACTTTCTTAAAACATTCGAATGGTCAACTTGGTACTTTCTGTTGCTTTCAAGTAGTTTGTGTCTGGACTTCAGGACATTTTTCAATTAAGTGATCCCTGGGGCCCCCAGAGTGTAGCTAGGCATTGCTCTCTACCTACTTCTGTAGAGTTGATTTCTTCCTCTGTATGAAGAGCCTTACTATAAGGAAGGCTGGAAAGCATGGGTGGTTCTGAGGATTTAGTGTTCCAGGGAGAAAGTATACTTGGCCCATCTTAAATCTCAACTTAACATTAGCACATTTTGGGTAGGATCAGGGGAGGAGTGGACGTGACAAGAAAATGCCAGACAATTCCCTGTGAAGTCAGAATGCTAAGGAGACCAAACCAGTATGTTTCAGCAGGATTCTTAGTTCTCTGAAACCAGACACGAAGTTGGCCTTGCTTACCCTCAGTGTAAGAGTCTCCTTAACTTTTTGTTAATGGCGGAGCTGTTGAAGTTGATAAATATGGGTTATACTCTGAAAGTACATCAGAAGGTCTTTCCTTAGAACCTGGGAGTGGGCCATGGCACTGAATAGCTCCCTATAACATCTTAAAGGATAGCGAGAAGCTCCACAGGACTGGCCCTGCCCAACTCTGGTTACATAGGCATGTGGTAAATGCCCTCCTTCTGGGGAGGTGGTTAGACAGATATGGTTTCTATTGTGCCATAAGATCCCTATTTCTGTCAGGTTCTTTTTATAACCCCTCCATATGTTTATATGTACGTAGTGTACGTATGTGGTCATGTGCATATGTGTATGTTCAGGGAGGCCCCGTGTCAACATCAGATGTCTTGATGTCCTTCATCTATCACCTCCTTGTTTTTGATGCAGACTCTGTTGCTGAACCTGTAACTCATCAGTTGGTTGGAGAACTCTTCCCTTCCCCAAGCACTGGAGTTGTAGATGCACGCCATCCACGCCTGAATGTTTTTATATGGGTGGTGCATATCTGAACACAGGCTCTCAGGCCCGTGGGAGGCATGAGATGAAGCCATCTTCCTAGCCTCAACTTTGCAATTTCAGTTGATGTAGCATAAGTCTGTAGGATTAGTAGTAAAACAAACCACCGTTTTATATTAAAACGTTGATCTCTCCAGAACTGAGCTAATATAGATCTTTAAAGTCTTGTGTTTGAATTTCAGCTTCTGCTTTTGTTACTTATGGATACTGTCATCCTTTCATAGGATGACCCTCACTACAGAAATGGGTTTGCATTTGAGCAGGGACCCTGGAGAGAGCAGCATTTTAATACAAAAGGTGTGATGTACTTTTTGTTGTTTTTTTCATAAGATGACTCTCTTCAGAAAAGGGTTTTCCTGTGCACAAGGAGGGTGTGATGCATCTTTTTGTTGCCTTGTCGCTGTTCCTTACTTCTGAAAGTAGGCTGCAGGGAGGAGAGGAGAAGCACCCTCTAGGGCTCCTTACAGGCCGTCTGGGGAGGCTGCCTTCTACTCATTGTATACACGTTTGTTTGTTTGTTTGTGTAGTCCTGGATGTCCTGGAACTAGCTCTGTAGACCAGGCTGGCCTCAAACTCATAGAGATCCACCTGCCTCTGCCTCCCAAATGCTGGCATTAAAGGTGTGCGCCACCACCACCCAGCTTTCATTGTATCCACTTTAACCCAGACAGCTGGCTGTGAGAATGCAGGATCTGTTTGTATGATGGTTCTAAAGATCTTGTTTGGGATGGCCAGGGATTAGGAGTGGAATTTGCAAAATCAGTTTGTTCTGACACCCAGCATTCCTGTAGTGTTTGTCCGTCCTGTAAAGACTATGCAGGGAAGCTTCCCACATAGGCCTGGAGTCCCTCCATGCCTCCCCAACATGATCTCTGATTCCCCCTGGTTCCACTTGACTTTTTCCAGTGCCCAGAAGCTGCTCATACTGAAAGGTCTTCCACTAAATTCCTTCATGAGGGAAGGGTGAGTGAAGGAGGATGTACTTATGTCAGCGCTAGACATAGAGGATGTATGTATAGCAGTATATATGGCCTTCCCGTTCCAGGGGCAGGCTGTCCCAGTGGGGCTCTCTGAATCATTCCACTGTCCTCTGCTGCTGTCTCTTCCTGAGACAGCTGAAGCAGGACTGCTGTTCCTTCTTAACCCAAGGACCCAAACACCTTAGAGCTGTAGATCCTTGTTATCTTTGTCTGCTTTGATTTCTGGGGTATCACTGGAGTTGCTTGATTTCAAATAGTGCAGAAAAGAAAGGAGGGAGCCTTGCATCTGCCTCTGGGGAGAAGCTTTACGGTGTAGCTGAAGGTAACTTAGGACATAAAGCAGAGGAATTAATAGGCACCTTTTCAAAAGAAATTATAGAATTGTTTTAAGCCACAAGTTGTTTTTTTTTCTTGCAAATTAAAATTTAATGGAACAGGAACAAAAAGAACCTTAGCAGTAATAATGAAATCTTCTAAATTCCTGGCATGGTGGAAAAATATAATCCCAATATCAATATTGTGTTAGCCTCTACTCATCTTTATGGAAAAAACATCACTGGTTTTCACTGACAAAACCCCAAGATCTAATGTCTTTGACCTAAGTTAGACTTTGAGATGTTTTACCAGGAGATAATGTCGGCTTCTCATAAAATTTAGCTATCCTTGTCCGTTTTTGTGCTGTCTTCCCACTAAACTTACAAAAGAAAAAAAGAAAAGGAAAAACCTAATGGAAGAGGCAATTGTCTTCTTACTGTTGGCTGAAGAGGGTTCCAAGCATCACGTGGCTGTTGATGAAATCTGGAAATTCACTTAGTTCAGATGTTTTGTCCTCCCACACATTTGGAATGGATGCTGGGAGGAAAATACCTCTGTCGAAGCAGAGGGGCTATTTTTAGGTTGCACTCCTATTTTGGGTTTCATTGCTCAGAATTTTTCCCTTGGGGGCCAAGGTCATATCTGTGTACCATGCTTGATGACTTTTCCTTCTTCTTCTCTGTCTTCTCTGTACCAGAACTGCCTGCAAGTTGGCACACGCCACACACGTCAGTTCATCCTCTGAATAAATTGTGTGTCATCCCTGGCAACTGTGTTGGACATCCTGTGTTGACCAAATGTTGGAGATCAAAAGGTTTCTTTATTTTGGACTTGTGTCTCGTTTCAGGAATTTGTTTCTTCTGGTCACTAGTACCAGCCCATTGATAGGGTGGACTATCCTTTTGCCTCAAGAAAGCTTGTTTTAAAATATCAGAAAAGTAACCTTTCCCATGAAGATTGAATGGTGAATGTACAGCTCCAGTTAGCAATAAGTACTAAAGCTGTGTAGTGTCAAAATACAAACTCATAACAAATTCAGTTATAGATCTAATTGCTTTTTCCCTCATAAATTGGGTGGTATGCATTCTATACAATAGAATGAGAGCTCATTGGTTAATAGCCTAAAAGAGGATCTAGTACAATATATGAATAAGGAGACAGAGCAATAGGAAACAGACTGATTGACATCAGCTCATTCCAGGTTCCTGTTTTGTAAAGCATTGAGGACTTCCTTATTATACTGATTCAGGCAGATCCTACTTTCTGGGAAAACTGGTCTGTTTGGGCCTTTATCTGCTTCCTGTGCTTAATATGATTATGGGATTGTTAGCAGGAGTGACTCCATTTTGATGTGGTCTAGGCTGTTGAAACCTCTGGGAGCTCAACCTTAACAGTGGCCTCTCACAGTTGTATCAAAACATTTAGTGGGCTGACATTGAAGATTTCTCTCTGTGTTTTTGAGTGTTTGGTGCAGTTTGAAACCCCAGCAGGTATAGTGTTCTTAGTTCCTATCCTAAACTTATAGTGTTTACATGCCTGGTGATACTTTTGATAGTGTGTTTTCTGTTACATTTATAGGCTTGCAGGCTGATGTGTTGATTAGCTGTTAATTAGCCCAGTTTCACTGGTATTCAAATTTACTCTCATTCTGAATAAATGCTAAAAATTATATGTGTACCAAAGAACTACTTTAAAATAAATTTCTTTATAATTTATTATCAGCAGATATTTGGTTTGTATACTCATGCCGTATATACTTTGGGTCTGAAAGAAAACGTCTTAGTGAAATACAGTCACAAATGGAGAAAGTTTTAGAAGCCCCTTTCTACCTTAAGCACCTCCCTGCATAGCCTAACATACATGACAACTGTTTAGTCATGTGACTTCATGACACAGTGAAATCTGTAAAAGTCTATAAAAACCTTGACTTAAAAACTCCCTTCTACATAGCTACTTCTGGGGGTGGTGAGGGGACAGAGCTAAGAATAAAATGAAAGAGAAGACCCGCATTTACTTGGAACCTGGCCCTTCGTGGATATACTTATTTATTTGAAGTATAGCTCATAGAAAGAGTTCTCCATTTCTTTACCTACTAAGAGATAGATGATCACCAATGTGTAGTCTTTAGTCCTAAAATCGTAGTAAGAGGTATGTAAAATTGGCTTAATTATATCCCTTGATAGAAATGAAGCAGAAAAAGGCTTAATCCCATGTTGTGGGTTAGATTTTCTTCTGAGCGAGCCCTCAGAGACCCTTTAGGGATATGTGACTCTGGGCAGTGATTCCATCCCCAGAAACTGCCCTGGGTGCTTTTCAACCTATAATTAGCAATTGAGTTGAATAAAAAAATAAATTTCTAACCACCGCCACCCATTTTAATAGTAGGATGTTTGAGGTAATGGAATGGTAATATGGGCAGATAACAGCACAGTCAACCAAAGCAGTCCATCTTCCTTGTTTTTAAATCCCAGCCCTGTGCTAATTGACTTTTACCCTGCAAATAGATTTTCAGTTGTGGTGTAGATGGAGCCAGCCTCAGGGCAAATCCGTCATTTCCCAGTTCCTTCACAAAAGAGCAGGTGTTGGGACAGAGGTTCTTCCCAGGCCCTTAGAGGTGAGTCTCTCTGGCTTCAGGGAGGCTGAACTGGTGTGAATAGCCTCGCCAGCTGCAGGAGTCTTGGGTAACCCAGAGACCAGTGTTACTGGGAGGGGGAACCACTGCAGCTTAGAGGTGCAGGATGGCGGAGGCAGAGGCAAAGACAGGTAGATCTCTGTGAGTCTGAGGCCAGCCTGTTCCATAGAGCTAGTTCAGGACAGCCAGGGAGGGCTACACAAAGGAACCCTCTCTTGAAAAAAAACAAAACCAAAACAATAAAAACCACAGCACAGGCTTGCAGTTAGAACTCAGTGCTGGTCATACAGTGTGTACTTTACAGACGTCAGCTTCTAGCATATTTCCAGTAGGCCGCTCAGGGGAGTGGGCTGAATGCGTGTGTCTCTCAAACATCTTACTTTTGAAGTTCTAAGCTATTTGAAGGAAACCATCAGGAGCAAGCCGGTAAGAAACTTGTCTCCATGGTCTCTGCATCAGTTCCTGCCCCCAGGTTCCTGCCTCTGCTCCCTTTACTGGTGGACTGTGATGTGGAAGGGTAAGCTGAAAGATAGATACCCTTCCCTCCCAAGTAGCTCTTGGTCATGGCATTTTACCACAGCAACAGAGACCCTAAGGCACCAGGAGCTAATACTATTTTCTCTCTTCTCTCCAGGCAAGAATGATGGGAAGCTGCGCTGTTACTTCCAGGTCAGCTTTCCAGCATCTTTGCCAGAAGATTTTTCTGTAACTGGCAAGAATCTGCCTTTACCTGGTGTCTCATCACACCTGGCCCAGCACTGCTTGCTGTGCAGACCCAGGGTTCGGAAGCTTTGGTTCAGGTCAATGGTTATCTTAACCCTAGAACCCCTCACAGCCACTGGTCTTTGTAAAGTTAAGCCGCTTGCTCACTGGGAAATCTGAGTTTAGTCAAAGCAACTCTGCTTGGGCTTCTTCCGAATAACCTTGATTTCCTTTATTGAATCTAAAGATGGGAAGTTGTCCTTTCTGATCGATAAATCTCCTAAAAAGGAAAAGGACATTAATGAAGGAGACTGAGTGGGTGGCTAGTCACCAGCATGTTGACATTGTCTCCCTGAGAGCTATTACATTTAGTTTGAATGTGGCCAGCTGAGCCCTATGACATGTTCCTGAGGCCTTCAGGGACACTTCCTTCCAGCCAAAGCAGGCTGATCTCTGAGCCAGCTGCTTTGAAAGAGTTGAGTGGACCATGCATGCATGCAGCTGGTACTTGGGGTGGGGTGGAGACAGACCTTGCTTCATTGGATGATATTTTCCACGGCTTAGGAAAATAGTCTTAATTAGGTTTAATAGGGGGAGATTCTCTTTCATGAAAAGAATCCAATTTAAATGGTCAGTTTATGCCTTTACTGTGAGAGCTTCTTCACCCAGTCTCCCTCTTTTTCTTTGTGATGCCAGTCCGGATAGGGCTATTACCTCCAGCAGTGACTGTCTCCAGCAGGGCTCTCTTCTTGAGCTCCCGGGCGTTGGCAGCTCCAGGTAGTTTTCAGCAGATTGAAGGAAAGAAGTTAAAGCAGAATGTTAGTTTCCTGTCCAGTAGGGTTTTTAATCAGCTGAGACTGAGAGATGAGAAGTTGCTTTCTTCCAGTGTTGGGGATCAAACCTGGGGCCTTGCCCATGCTAAGTAAGCACTGTCTGAACTTAACTACAGTCTAACCTTTAAGTGGGAAATTTATTCTGACTGTGATTCTGCTAGCCGCTTGTCATCGCCACATGGCCTGGCCTTTGATCTCACATCACACTCCTTTTTCCTGTCCATGCTTTTTTCCAGGGTTTCAGGTACCTTTGCTGCCTTTGTTTATGGGCTCGCCTAGCTTTCCTTCTCCTCAAGCCTTTGGTCTCCGGCTCTAATAATAGTCTTTCTGTGTGTTTTTGCCTGGCTGCTTCTCATCCTGCATTTCCTATGGATCTTCCCAAGTGTGATCTCCATGACTTCGCATTCTTCTAAAAAGGCACTATCTACCCCTCCAGCATCCTGCCACTCTCTAAATAGCCTGCTCTTTCCATCTGAAATTTCGAGCAGTCATGTTTGTCTCCTTTAACAGGGGCTCATGCTGTCTGACTCCCAGATGGATTACTGTCTAGAGCAGAACCAGAAGGTGTCCAGTATATGATTGTTAAGCCAATGGAGTACTTTATAAGTGGTTTTTAAGATTTCCTCAAACTTCTCTGCTTTCATGTTTTTAATGTACAACAGAAGTCTACAAACTTTTTCTATAAGCTGCTAAATAGCAAGGGTATTAGGCTTGAGAGGAAAAAAATACCTCTATGGCAACCAACCACTCAGTGCACACAGTGGCTTGGCTATGATCCAGTAAGACTTTACTAGTGACTCTTGTTGGAAGAGTTGCCAGTTTAGCCCAAGTGTGCCCACCCTGCGTGTTCTCCATCCTATTTGACCTGTGTGTTCTGGGTTGTGAGAAGGGTGTGGGTTTGAAGAGCTGCTCTCTGGCTCGAGGCTCAGTTTACCTGGTTTACAACTGAGTAGCTGTGTCTATTCCTGCTCTACATGGAGAGAATGAGAAACACAAACTGTGTGTAAACGTATAGACAGAGACTTCTCACAGGTGGTGGAGCATAGGCTGTCACAGAAGGAAAGAACAGGCACTGATCAAATGGTGCAGAATTGAGGAGATAAATTCTGGAAAGTTACTGGTTTCCCAGAAAGCTCTAGCTTATGTCAGCTGACAAAAAAAAATAATAATAACCAGAATCATACAGTGGGAAATTCAGGAGGCGCCTGGCTTGGGCTCATGCAGAGCTGGTAGTTAAATGATGCACACAGACCTCACCCCTCTCCCCTTTGCTCCATCCTGCTTTTATCTTTACTGGCTTCATTTGGGCATAGTTTCTATTTTATGCTAGAAAAACAACTACTGTAAATTACAGGTGTAGATGGCCCTTAATTATTGTGATTCAAGGGCAAAGCCACACTCTCTTCTGTAACATTCATCTGCCTGAAGACCTCTAAGTCTTCCTGGGTTCTCATGCCATCTCTGTGCCAGTCACTCTGCCCAGAGTGAGGGGATTGTGGGTATCCTTGTTGTTGGAGAAGCCAAGACCATGTGTCTACTACTTTGATGACAGAAGCGTGGGCCATCTGATTAAGCGCATAGATGGAGTCACATGGATGAGGGGATAGCCATTCCCACAGGTGTGAGGTCAACAAAATGAGACATCCCCACCCCCCGTGTGTGCGCGCCCGTGTGCGTGCTTATGTACTTCTGTCTTTCTGCGTCTCCATCCCTTTCTCTGTCTCTTTCTATGTTTACGTGTGCATATGTACTTGAAGAACTCCTTCAGTTGGTTGTGCATGCTTTAAAGCTGAGTTCCCGGTGTCCAGGCCCACGGTGTCCTGTAGGGTCTGAGGTCTTCTGGAGGCACACATGTCACTTCGTATGTGCTTACAGAAAACTTTTCCTTATGCTTACGGAAGTTTCTTCTGAGCTGTATAACATGCCCTTTTCAATAAAACTGGCAGTCTTTTCACCTTATAAGTT
The DNA here is from genome assembly GCF_000317375.1 of Microtus ochrogaster. NCBI lineage: Eukaryota > Metazoa > Chordata > Mammalia > Rodentia > Cricetidae > Microtus > Microtus ochrogaster. The sequence goes on along the minus strand of NC_022009.1, from coordinate 9,581,397 downwards.
TCTACAGAGTTTTTGGCATGCCTTCTGAAAAGTGTTGGGACAGCTGGTAGTTTCTTCTCTCAGCTGTGCCTGCCCTAAGAGTCTCCTGATTCACCCCCCCCCCCATTGGAACCTCTCCTGAATGAAATTTTTTCAGAAGAGGAAAACTGTTTTGGAGAATTATCTAAAATTCTGTGTCTTCAGCAGTTGGAACCAGTTAATTTTGTGAGGTTTTGTGTTTGTAGTTGGATCTCTTACCAACTGTGGTGGGTACTCATAGGCATAATGGGTGAAATGAAGAACCTACTTCCCCATTTCTTCATGATTCTTCCACGAAGAATTTGTGTAACACATTACCCATTTTCTTCCCCATGTGTAATTGTGGGCTAGAAAGAATCCTATTCCATGGGCGGCTGTTCAGACCCGGGTGCCAGCAGGAGCCACTTCCCTGTTTCCACTAAGTATGCTGTTTAGCTTTGAAAGAGATTGCCAGCGGTGGACAGAAAGAGTTGGACTTAGTTCAGAGGGATAACTTTGGTGTCCTTGGGGCTAGCAGGACAGTTCTGTGCACCCTTCTTGCTAATCCTGGGTTCAGAGCTTCATTTTGGGGATCACAGACTGACCTCCTGCCCCCTTCCCAAACATTAATTATTTTATATGGAGGGTTGATGCTCTGATTGCTGTATCCTTGCTTGACTGCCTAAGTAAAAGCAGGCGCAAGGTGCTTGTGGAATGGACCCTCTGACTTCAGAACAAGGCTCAAAACAGGGCCAGAGAACACCCCAGGAGCAGAGATGGGGGCAGCCCCAAGTTTCCGTTTGGACCAATGTTCTTTTTTTCTAGGTAGACCACATTTCTCAGGCAACAACAACAGCTCACCCCTAAAGTGTTGATTTTCTCATTACAGATCTCAGGTGTAAATTCTCAGGGCAGAAACCAAACTGGTCTTTTTCTGTTAAAACTGTAGCAGCATTTGTAGCAGTAGACGGATTAGTGACAATGATGATTCTAACAGTAGAGCCAATATATTATTATTTAATTATTGCTTAATCTGAACTTCTACTGTTGCCTGGATATTAATTCTTACTTTACAATTAGAAAACTGAGGTCTAGACATATAGGCTTGAAATATGTGTGGAAGGTACTCAGTAAATAATTGTTGAGTGGACGCTGGCATGGCCAGAGTTCCTTGACACTCTTATGTCAAAAGATGACAATTCAAAGAACTGCCTTGTTCTGATTACATAGTAACTTTGAGAACCTACAGGAAAGGAGAGTAGGGAGGTGGGGAATTGCTTTGATTCTGAGCGTCTGACTCTGCTAGTGTCATCACACCCCTAAGGTCAGTGTCCAGAGAAGCCTGGAGGCAGCTCTGGTTGTACATTTACCCATAGAGTGGCTGGTGCAGCATTCTCCACTACTTCGTGTAGACGCTGGCACCACTCTGTACAGGAGAGAATCCCCATGGAGAGAGCTGGACCTCGTCCTGACAAGCAGCTGGGTTAGCTGGGGTAAGAGAGATCCTCTTGAGCCTTCTTGGTTCTAAAGTGGCCTGATGGAGGACCCTTTGGGGGTTAATGGTGTTACTCGTACTGGTCAGGGCCTTGCATGCAGATCAGTACTCATTGTCCTGTGTTGGAGTGGCTTCTCTGCTCCTTAGCCGTAGCTGTGCCTTTTACCCCTCAACTCAGCATTTGGTTTGGGTTTTTCTGCCCTGGGCTGTGTCCTGTCTCTTAGCATCATCAGCACAGCTTCTGTCCAGTTGCTTCATAGACTTTATCCAGTGTTCTGTATGGGAAGTCTAGTGTCTTGTCTGAAATCCCAGACATTGTCTGGGTACCTCTGTGCCCTCCTATCTCAAGAGCTCGGGGTCCCCTATTTTTCAGTGCTATATGTTTATAGAACCTGGAAGTTACTGACGAATGAATTGTTATTTAAATAAAACAGAATATTTATTCTTGCTTACTGAAGTTGAGGGGCAAATATGAGCCCAACAGCTCTTCTTTGAAAGCCAGCTGGGATAGAATAAAGAAGTCCAGGGTTCAATGTGGCTGGGAACTCAAGTCTGTAAGAATGAAGTTTACATGTGCCTCCTTCACTCCTGTGTAGCAAGACTGAGCAGGGGAGCAAGGACCCATTAGCTCCATGAATGAATGAGTGAACGAAGGATGAATGAATGAAGAGAAAATTGCAAATTATCATCTCATATTGAATTGCAGTTTAGGAATTTGTTGTATGTATGGAAGGGGATGATTCATGCCTGCCTATAATTGTGCCTGTGAAGAAAAACTAGTTTGGTGTGTGTGTGTGTGTGTGTCTGTCTGTCTGTCTTTATGTTGGTGGAGTGTCTGTTGGCATCCATCCTGGTTGATTTTCCAGTATGAGCAGGTACAGTTGTTAATGAGAATATTTTCCACTGGCTTTTACCAGGCACTCCCTAGTAAGGCGGTGCCAGGTTTCTAAGAGCAGTGACCTAAAAGGCCAGCATCCAGGCGAGAGCATTTATCAAAATTCCCTTTGCTGCGGACCAAGGGACTCCTGATGAAAACAGACTGTCCTGGGGGATTGTTTTTATGGGGTGGAAACTCGTGCTGGTAAGGTAACTGAGAACTTCAAGGTGACCTCCAGGGAGGAGGTGCTGCTATATTTACTGAAATCAAGAAATAAGAGTTAGCCGCATTTTTCTGTGTCATATCTTCAAGTGGGTTGGGTGCTTCCTTGAAATGTAAAATCCAACTTTCTCCACTGTGCTATTTTGAGGTCTTTGAAAATTATACTTGTCTTTTATTTGGGTGTTAATTATTTGGGTGTTATTTAAAAATTGTTTGCTAGTGTTTGCCTTTATGTTTGTGAGCAGCTGTTTCCACCTGTTGCCTTTTCTAACTTACACTTCCCATGACTGTGTTTGCATGCCTGTTTAATGTTTGGCCCACACAACAGGATGTGCAGTGTCTGCTGTTTCTCTGGCTTTTTAAGGGACTGGCTTCTAAGAAGCACGACTTTGCAGTTACTAAGTGAGTTTCTGTTGGGTCAGACTTAAGCAGAAAACTTAAGCAGAAAAATTCTCTTATTTCCTATTTCTTCTTTTTTTTTAATTTATTTATTTATCAAGGATTTCTGCCTCCTCCCCGCCACTGCCTCCCATTTCCCTCCCCCTCCCCCGATCAAGTCCCTCTCCCTCATCAGCTGGAAGAGCAATCAGGGTTCCCTGACCTGTGGGAAGTCCAAGGACCACCCACCTCCATCCAGGTTTAGTAAGTTGAGCATCCAAACTGCCTAGGCTCTCCCAAAGCCAGTATGTGCAGTAGGATCAAAAACCCATTGCCATTGTTCTTGAGTTCTCAGTAGTCCTCATTGTCTGCTATGTAAGTCCGGTTTTATCCCAGGCTTTTTCAGACCCAGGCTAGCTGGTCTTGGTGAATTCCTGAAAGATCATCCCCATTGTCTCAGTGTGTGGGTGTACCCCTCATGGTCCTGAGTATCTAGGTCTTATTTCCTATTTCTTTATATTTATGGTTGTGAGCCTAGCCTTTAACGGCTGAGCCATCTCTCCAGCCCTTTATTTCCTATTTCTAATCTGACTGCAATGTCCCTGGGAGTGGGTACCCTGAAGAAAAAGATACAGTTTTTATTTCAGGAGCAAAGACGCACTGACATAGGGGTTCTGAACTGTAGAATTTGGGTGGAAGTCCGGAGCTGTGAGTTCTCTGACTGCAGTCACGGTGACACTGGAACTGGAACTGTCTTCCAGTGAGTGGCCTGGTGACCTTGCTCACTCTGCCTCTTCAGTCGGAGCTGGCTAGGAGCTCCCAGGGAGAGAGTCCTTGCTTGTCCTTGTGTCTCACTGTTGGACTGTTTTCTTCCCCAGGATTAGCATTTTGATGTTGAGTGAAAAGGGAAATTGCAGAGATGAAGGTGTTCTGGAAGCGTAGTGGGGGAGGCGAGCAGTGGAAAGGTGTAGGGGCTGTTTCTCTGCTAGTGGGAATAGTGAGAGCCCAGCTTATCAGAAATGCCTGATGTGTTGAGGAGGCTTGATTGAAAATTACCTATTTTTTAATTACCATGTTTATATTCCTATTAGTGTGACACCAATGTCCAACATTTATTCATCTGGTTGAACTAGAAGTCTCTATTCACTAAGCCAAAAATAATCCCATTTTCCTCCACCTTCAGACCTACTGCACTCTCTGGTTCTGTGAATTTCACTCCTTTAGCTTCCTCATAGAATTGAAATCATGCCGTATTTATCATTTTGTGACCGGTGTCTGTCACTCAGCATGATGTTCCGTAGGTCTAGCCCTGTTGTAGCTTGTCACAAGTTGCCCTTCCTTTTAGAGGCTGGTTAATATTCCATTGTTTATGTAGATGCCCATTGGTTTCCGTTTCCCAGTTGAGGACTTTTGGGGTACTTAACCTCTTGGCTATTGTGAATAATGCTGCTGTAAACATGGCTAGAAATTGTTTGCTGGAGGCCCCGCTTTTCTTTTGTGGATTTTCCCCTCCAGTGGAACCGCGGGGTCATGTGGTAGTTATAATCTGATTTTTAGAGCCTCCTACTGTTTCCTTTGTTGTATTGTTTTATCCCACCAGCTGCCGTGGAGGAGGTCCAGTTGCGCCACATCCTTGCCACTGTACTTGCTGTTTTGTCCCTGTTTCTGAGCAGTAGCCATGTAACAGTTGTATCCACAATACTCATTGCTCTAAACTCGGTGCTGTAGTTAGTGACGAGCTTGTTATAGTCATGATATCGCTGCAGAATATTTATTCAAGTCCATTGTTTATATTACAGCCGATTTTGGATTTTTGGTGGTGGTATTGAGTTGTAGGAATTTGGGATGTTAACTTCCTACCAGTTTCTACAGGTCGCCTCTTCACTGCCCATCATGGTTCACAAGGTGCCCCTTGTCTAGTTTTGTTTCTGCTGTCTCTTGAAAAAGAGTTATCAAATCTAGCATCATAAACACGGTATTTTAGTTTAGTTTTGGGCCTGCTGTAGTTCTCCAATCTGCTTGTATTTAATTGTTTTGTATCCCACACAAGACAGTAGCCAACATCTGTCTCCTGCAGGTGGCTGTCCTGCTTGTTGCGTTAGCTGATGAAGAGACTGTCATTTTCCATCGAGAGTTTTGGCTCCTTTGCTAATGAGCATGCGTTGATCAAGTGTGCGAGGGCCCACCCAGGGCTGTTTTGTCTAGTCTGTGTCTGTCTTTGGGCAGTGCCATACTGCTTTATCTTTGCACTCTGGTTTAGAATTAGGAAGCGTAAGATCCCCAGTTTTGTTCTTTGCCCTCCAGAGTCATTTGAGATTCCATATACTATTGGAATGGCTTTTTCCATTTATGCAAAGAAAAAAAATATTGGAATTCTAACAGAGATGGCATCGAACCTGTTGATTGGGTGTTATACCAGACCAGTACTAATTCTTCTGGCCTGTGACTCCATTTGAAAAGACATGTAGTCTTTTCAAATTATTTTTATAAATATTTTGTAGCTTAAAGTGTACAGGACTTTTATGTCTATAGTTGAACATTATCTCATATTCAAAGGCCCATACAGAAACTGGAGAGGTGGCTCAGCAGTCAAGAGCTTCTTACTGTTCCAGAGGACCCAGGTCAGTTCCCAGCACCCTCACGGTGGCTCACTGCACTTCTGGGGACCTGACACCCTTTTCTGGCCTCAGCAGTAGGCGTGCCCTATGGTCACAGACATAAGTGCACCTGAAACACCTATACACATAAAGTGTGAGGAAATAAATCTAAAAAATATTTTAAAGCATATGCAAATATACAAAATGTTTATAAAGTTTCAGAGATATACTGTTATTTATATTTGATAACTGAAGAGGGAAAAAATAACTCGTCTCATGTCAAAGAAAAATTTGGACCAGGGACCTGAGAGAATAGCTTTCCTTTTGTCTTTGGGTCCTTTGTTGTTCTCCAGAGAGTCACTTTTGACGGGCTTTGGTGTTTATTTTAACACATGCTAAACTTTGCATCTTGAACAAACACATCTGTTTTATAGTTCTTATATGACGTGTTTATTATGCAACTTGGACTTCTGATTTCAGTTAGACCATCAAAGAAAATTGCCAGAAAAATGTATCATGTTTTAAGCTAAAGGAATAGTTGACAAGTTAAAATTATATTTATATAATTATAGTATATTAGCATTATTTTTAATGTATATTCTATTCTGTGGAGGTAACATTCTTGCATTTATGGTTCCCATATTTAGCTACTAAAACTTTTGACTATTTGATAAGATCCCTCAAAATCTGGAGTGTAAAATATTAACCTTTGTTCAAATACTCCAAGCTTGGTAATGGCATCGGAATGGCAATTTAAAACAGAGCTTGTGTGTTATTTCATTTGGAACAAATTTTGCAAGAGAGACAGTCTCTAGTGCCTAGTCTTACTGAATTGCCCAATAAAGCAATTAGTGTTCACACCTAATTATTTTGAAAATTACAGAGCTGGGTGGAGAGGACACACTGGGTAGTGTCAACTTCCTCTGTGTTTCCCTTTTGATGACTTTAGAAAGGCTTTTATTTTGCTTTGTTTTTGGTCCAGGCCAAAATAAGAGTGTAGTAACCCACTTACAATGACTAAAATCTAGTAAAGCTATTTCTTCCCTTATTGTTTGGTTGCCACAGTTTCAGGAGCGTTTGTTTAGCTGTATAATTACCTTCTTGAGGATTTAGCACACAGACAGGAATCTCCACTGAGAAAACACGCTCCTTCTTGCCACTGCTGGCTATTTCTGTGTTTATTGTTTAATGGAAAGAGATGATACGTGTTAATCAGTCCACCCAACCCACGCACGAGCTCTTCTGCACTTGGAGCATGTGCACCAGACTCTGACTTGCTTCTGCCCTTTCCTTCTTCCAGGGTCTACATCTTATTGCATCAGAGATTTTGAGGTGTGTATTGTGTGTAATGTGGTGCTTCCTTAAGATTCTACTTTTGGTCGGGTATTCGTGTGTGTGTGTGTGTGTGTGTGTGTGTGTGTGTGTGTGTGTGTAAATTTGTTTGAATGCATCTTAGAATCATACCAATGATCAGTCATTTCAGCCATGTGGGTGCATCTTAAAGATTCCTTTTCTAGAGTACATTTTGAAATTCTTAGAATTTCCCATCCACCATAGAGCTGTGCCTGAAATGGGGCCAGATGTAAAGTTACAGCACTTGCCGCGTTCTCGGAGCCATCTGGAGAGCTTCCACCACTGTGGTTTCTGTGAGCCGGAGACGTTTTGGGGAGATACAGAATTGAAAGCCAGCCTCTTGGGGATCTTTGTTACCTTGTTCCTATAGCTTGTGAAGTCCTGAGAATGTGTCTTATATGTCATCACGGTTACACCTGATACTGCATTTATTTTTTAGGTTTGTGGGTTGCCACTCTGGTAGATCTGTAAGTCACAATATTAATGGTGAAATGGTGAAAGTGTCTGCCTTTATGGGCATGCGTTTCAAGTATGCCCAAAATACAAGCATGAAAGAGCCAATTGAGAGGCCAAGGGGTTATTCGGGTGTCGACATGAGTTTTAATGGGGTTGGGAAGGAAACGCAGACATGCTGTAGTTTCAGCAGCTCACTGACAATGCTATCATGTTCTTCCCAGCTCCCTATCCACTGGAAACTCTTCCCACAGGCACCATAAAGTGACCACATGGGCCATATGGAAGTAATAGTCGCCAATTATTGAGCAAATTCTTGACTAAATACTGAAGCCATGTGACCGTTAATACTTGAAGCAGTCTGGAATGATCTCTATGTGTCCACATACATAGTGTGTTTAAAGGTTGTACGTTGAAAAACTGTGTCTGTCTTGTGAGAACTATAGTTCTTTTCTGTTTTCACATTAAATGGTGGTGCACACATTATGGCATTACTTGACTTCCATCAGGCGTGTGTCTTTTTGCCCGCATATATTAGCTCTTTCATATCAGCGCCCATGGCCTTCGCGTGTCCTTTGTAACCCCAGGTGCAGGGTGTCCAAATGCTAGCTCTCAAGTTAGCTGTATGGTAGAGTCACCTATGGGGCCCTGAGTTGTTCTCCTGGTTCCCAGGGCCAGCGCCCTGATTTCTTTGGTGCAAGATGGGCATCTGATATTTATCAGAACATATATGATTCTTTGCTACAAATCAGGAGCCCTCTTTCCTTTCTGTCACAAGATTCATTGACTTTCCTGCATGTATCTATAGGTTAAATTCCTAAACATGGAAGAGGTGAGGGTTCTTAGGTGGAGGTTGAAGTGTTAAGTGCAGGAAAAATAGGCTGTCAGTCAAGCTGCTGACCATTGACAGCCCTGTTGACACCGCCCACAGCGTACCAGCTAAAGCTTCCCCTTTGCTTATCTCCCTGCCCCTAAGTTATTTTTTTTAATTATTTTACTTTTGGGAGGTTTTTGTTTGTTTTGTTTTTCTTACTTCCCCTTAATTGTTTGTGGGCATTCTCAATGTGAAAAGAGATTGGGGATAGCCCAAGTCAAAGCTTTATATCATTAAACCTTTGGAAATGCTTTGCTTTTGGAAATAAGTCATGAAGACCATGACAAGGTCTTCCTCCACTTGTGTCTGCTGAGGGTTTTTGCAGTTCTGCCCAAGAGCAGCGCGGTACCCTTTGCAGCCACACCACACCCAAACAGGGCCGAGTAGAAGCTAAGGGTTCTTTTTACTGCCCCATTTCTATACTTAAGCTTGCATAAAATTGAAGCCTCTTTTGAAGTTTTATTATGTAAAATTTGCAAGTGGAATTTTTGTGAAGGGCAGGGTGACTCTTTGGGAGGGAGTTCTGATTTTGTCCTGTGACTGTGTCTTCTCCCTGTGGTTTCTGGGTGGCTCCTTGGCCCATTTTGCTCATCTCAGGAGGAACTCAAGCATAGATACGGGGCTGGCATGTAGGAAGTTCACAGTGTTGCCCTCTGAGCAATAAGTTGTAGGAAGAGAGTCTGGAAAATGATGTTCCCCACTTCTGAACATGAAACACAGAAAGAACCCAAAACTTAGTAACTTCCCATCAACATTTTTGACATCTGTAATCCCACATGGTGGCCACATCCACATGTGTTCAGATTGGGCTTTCTGAGGCAAAAGTATGAATTCCAGTGGTCCCGGGTTCTGGAAAGTAGGGGGTTTACGATCGGTTTTCTGTCTTGGTGAACAGTCGACAAAAACTTTTCTAGGCAGAGGAGATGCCTTCAGAGTTAGAGAATGGGTAGTGTGCAGATGAGGTCAGTGACTGGGGACACTCTGGAGGGGTCGGATGGATCCGCGTTGCCAATGTTAGTGTCCTGATCGTGACTCAGCGGGGTGTGGTCTGCAGTTTGTATGCAAGTGGTTGGCTGGGGGTAATAAGCTTTTGACTTCTTCACAGCACGTAGCATAGCTTTATTTTAATTGCCCTTTTCCACACTGTCCCCCAAACCTCAGAGAATTTCCCACAGTTAGCAGATAAGCTGACCAATCTCCAGAGCTCTTGGTTTAGCCAGGACAACTGCCCTGTAGAGATTAGGGCAGTCTCATTCCAGGAATGTTTTGCTGATATGCACAGGGATGTCAGTCAGCTGCTGCTGAGCTTGGTTCCACAAAGCAGGAGCTACCACATACAAGTCCCCCCTCTGACTTTTTCATCTTATTTTCACTGCGTGCCCATCGAGGACCACCTGAGCATTTGGAGATGCTAACACGGCCAGGAGGCAGCACACATCACCCATGCTGCCTTCAGTCCGATGCCCGTGAGCAGTTTCTCTGCGGAGAAGGAGGAGTCTTCTGCAGGACTGAGATCTACCAAGTCTTTTAGCCAGGGAGTGAGAGCTGCGCCACCCAGTTGTTTCCTCTTGGAAGTTTAGGCCTTAGGTCCTCTAGCTTCTGTGGGCTTAGGTGTCGCCTGTGTTGCTCTCTAGACTCGGTCTCACTGTTTCTCTTAGTTTTGTGTTTAAGGTTTTATTTAACTTGGTTTTAATAGTAAAATGACTCAGTTTACATTTTATTTACTTATAGAAAATAGAAGAGCTAAAAACATACATAACTTTCATTTCTTTGGATGATAAAATTGAGTCAGGAAATACAAATGTCTTTCCTAATGTTCTATAAGAAGTGGCTAAGTTAGGATTTGTACTCAGGTCATAATTCCTGAGCTGCCAGTACCTCAGTTGCCCATAACTGAGGATGATGGGACCCTTGTAGGAGGCTAAGTTTAACCAAGAATCTTTGTTCTGCTTAGTGTTTCTGTTTCCTCCTCTTGCAAATGCGTTAACGCAACTTGGTGTGAAAACAGATCATAAAAAGAAGGGAGTTTTCAAATTTGCTTTCTGTGAACATGAAGGTACAAGGGCCTCTGGGCAAATCTTTCTTCTATTTTCCTCCAGTGAATCATGTTCCACAAGAATGCTGGTAGCCATTTTTCTCTGCCGAAGCCTTTGTAGAAATATAGATTATGTATTTTTGATAAACTTTGGTTATAATATTGAGAAGGGATAAGATTGAGTGGCTTCTGGCTTAGGTGCATTGAGGATTGGGAACAGAAGTCTCTTTTCTGGGGGCCAGGGCTTATGACCTCAATGGGATCTCCAGCATGTCTTTGTCTGGTAAACTTGGAAGTTTTAGAACATAGTCATGGAGAGAGAATAAGTCTAAAATGTAATCTGTTCAGTTACTCTCTGAGAATTGGCCAGATTATTTCTAGGATTAAATTTAAAGACACGGACTGTATCTCCTTTTCAGCCACCGTCATGGAATACCAGGTGTCTTCTGCATGGCCAATACCGCTGCCTCTCTGCTTGTATGTAGTGATCTTAAAGTTGAAGTACCTGGAGTGCGGTCCCCATGGGGCTGTTAATTTATTGTAAAGACTGACTTCAGGAGGATACCCCATTACCACATACCAGACCATGGAAGTAACAAGTGTGTGCTGGTGTCTTACAACACGTGTGTCCTTCCCCGGTGACGAATGGTCGTGCCCCGGGGCTCTTCCTGAAAGCTCTGGGGTGGATCAGGACCCTACATCCTTTTGCTTGTTAAGGAATAAAACTTGGCCTCTTAAACAGCTGAGGGTTTGGTGTGACACAGCTGGCCAGGAAGTCTTAGCGTGTGTTTTTGTAACCTCCACCTTTAAAGATATCTTATCAGTGGGTCTTTTAGAGGCGGTGAAGACAGACACCCCACAGGAGAAAATGATCTGCGCATCTTTGGTCTTCACTTTCAGCTTGTTTATGGGCTCCACTCCCAGGCGAGTCCCAGGTCTGCTGCCCAGCGCCACAGCTTTGTGGTGAGGTTGACTCCTCTGGTGGGAGCTCCAGTGACACTTTTGGTTTGGCTTTTCTCCCAGATGATTGAGTTGTGCTGGCTTCCAGACGCCGGTTTCTGTCATTTGAGCAGTACAGACGTCTTCACCAAGAACTGTGTTCTATTGGCTTTAGGGATTTATACTGTGAACCTCCAGTTAAAATATTGAGTCATGCCACGAGACATGCCAGTTTCCAGGGTGACAATCTAGAGGTGTCCTTGTCTCCTCTCCCCATGAGAGGTGGCGAGGGTGAAGGGGAGCAGGCAAGGACACCTTGTGAGAGATGAAAGATCTGGGGCAGGAACGGGGAAACACAGTTGAGAGTGTGTATTTATTAGTTGAGTCCAGGTCTGTCCTGAAGGTTTTTGTGGGGTGCCTTTGGGCCCCTTCCCCCTCACCTAGGAAAGAACGAAGGAAGGAAGGAAGGTCATAGATTTGGATTTCTGCTTTGCACTCCCGTATCTGTCCTGGATGACACAGAAGCACTGGTTTTCAGGGGTCTTTGGCATTTTGGGTGTTTAGAATTTGTTTTCCCTGTTGCCGGGGTGGGGCCGAAGTGGGATGCCCTCCCTGTTTTCCTCTTGCATCAGAGACGTTACTGGGATGAGAGAGCACTGACTGCTGAGTGACTTTCCTAGAGCCACTCCAAGACATGCCCTGTCGAAACATCCTTCCGGGATCAAGTGTGTGGGAATGGCTGGGCTGCCCTCCACCAACACACAAAGACACGCCCTTTCCGTTTCCTGGCCATAAGGATGTTGAAACCTACAGGGTTTCAGATGCTTCTGCAACCTTTGACTGTATCCCATGATTCTTTGGCACTTGGCACCTGGCACCTGGTGTGCTTGGGAAATGAAACTAGACAAGAGGAATGTGAGAGGAGAGAGATGGCCAGAGGGAGTAGCAAAGAACACTGTCTTTCCCTTTCCCACTTTCTTGATAAGAGGCCTGGAGCTGTGTGGCTGTGGCCCCAAATTAGCCCCTGGAGAAGTAAACGGTGGGGTGCGCCTAGGCTCTGAAAGCAAGAGGTGTGGCGGCTGAAATGGAGGTCCCGGCTCTTCTCCCTGAGGTTCACACCACACAGAGTTTGCCCTTGTCCCTCTGTGCGTGCAAAATTCAGCTTGTCTCGGAAATTTCAGAGGCCTTTGTTGAACAGAAATGATTGTAATTTGGTGTTGAGAGTTTTAGCTGGAGAATTGACTATGAAACGCTGTGACTTGGTTAAAATACATCTGGTCCCCACTGAACTTGTGAGTTCATTTGAAACTGTTGGCGTTTAGGTGAGTGGGTAGCTAGCAGGAGCTTTGTGCTTCTTGCTCCTTTCTTGGCCCCAGCATATCTAGCCTAGGGTTTCCTTTGTTGTTCCTAGTTTTCCTGTTAGGGAAAATCCTTGAGAACATAACCAGGGAGTGCTGCTCCCATGGTATGGTCAGCCATCTTTAAAATATGTGACTGAAGTCTCTGATGAACCAATTAAAATGGTGGACAAATCAATGCAAACCTAATTTTGTCATTAGAACTCTCACATTTTCCCCAAACATTGGTCACTCATTGTGTCTTGCTTTGTGGAAAGCAGGTGTTACCTATTTCCTCTGCTGTGGCTGGCGTTATCAAAGGAAACTTGAAATTTCTTGCCAATTAAAAAAGAATCTCAATCATCATCGTCATCATCATCTACATTCCCAAAAGTTGGCTTTGTTTTCTGACCTGTGCTGTGTTGAGAGGTTTTGTTTGTTTTGTTAAAGAACAGTACAAATGACTCTGACTCTGAGCTAGACCACAGATGGATTGAGTTTCTTCCCCTTTGCTAAGCAAAATGCACCTGCTCCAGACTCTTAAGTAGCTTTAATTGCTTCCTTGTGCGCAGCATAGCAATAGCTATCTGTAATGTTATAGATGGATTGCATCGGGATGTCCCAGAGGTGACTTCTTCCTCTGCCCTAGTGCCAGAAGCTGAGGTTAGGAAAGTGTTCTGGTTGAGGGCCCAACTGTCATAGTGGAATTAGTCCTTTCTTTCAGGCTGATCTCGTTAAAAAGGAGCCAAAATGTGACACAGAGGTTCCTGGTTTCAGGAACCACATGTGCTCTCTCTGGTCAAGAGAAACGCCAGCTCTGCTGGTCCCCAGTCATCCACTAGGATGCCCCACTGTGAGCTCCCAAAGTGCTACTCCATCTATGTCTCTAGCTCTGTCTGGCACATTGAGGCGACTCAGATAAGGATAATTGAGTAAAAGGATATTTTCTTAAGCAAAGTATTCTTTAAATGCAAGGAATTTGGGAAATACCTAAAGGTTTTTGCAGTGAGTCTACTTCCCACCGAGCCTGTTTGTGAATTAGTTGACAAAGTAGGGATCAACTAGTTTTCCCAGAAACCTTTTGCTTTTTGTGCTCCAGGGAAACTGCAAACACCCTGAGGGTGAGTTCCATCTGCTGGAGCTATTGACAGCATCAAAAACTTGAGTAGTGGCTCAGGAGCACCCAGTACTTCAGTTGGTTACTAAATGTTCTGATGGCTGTAAAAACAGATCCAAGGACAACTGTGGGAAGAACGCAGAGTCACAGGCCTGAAATTCAGAGGTCGGATGCTTTTCACTCAACACCGCCTGTCGGGGACTAAATAATACCGAGTCCCTGCTCTCGGGGTCCCTGAGTCTAGTGGAAAAACAGACTATAAATGCACTCAGTTATGTGTATGTACAATAGTTGTGGCAAGAATGTGTACCCATCCCTGGAATGTTTAAGGCCCATAAACATGGTGTTATCGGAGTGAGCCCTGAAAATGGTCAGATAAGGAAGGAAAACGTGGGCTATTGAGAGGGCTCATCAGATGGAGGTGCTTGCTGCTGGTACTGATGACTTGCATTCAGCCCTAGAACCCAAGGTAGAAGGAAAGAACTAATCCTTACAAGTTGACCTCAGTGTGTGCCTCTGTGTGTGTGTTGTGCACTCAACACTACAATTTACTATCAAGGTGTGACGATGGCATATGTCCACTTGTGTGTTGGCCTAAGCTCGGGCAGTGTTTGAGAAGTTGGGAGATGAAGGCGGAAAATCATGTCACCAGGGCCAGCACTGTAGTGTATGAGCCCTTTTGATTTTGGGCCTCTGCCCTCTCTCGTCTCCCATTACTCACACCCTGGGCGTCTCTCTGACTCAAATGTGCCAGTCTCCGCCCTGATCCAGCCCAATGCATACACTCCTCCTGCCTGGAATCCTTTCTACTGACACTTGTGCAGGGCTGCTCCTACTTTGCCCTTTCCATCTAGCTAAGCTAAATGTCATGTGTCAGCTGGGATCTTCCCTGAGCACTGTCGGAAAGAGCTCAGTAGATGAAATGGGTGCATTTGCTGTAGAAGGACAGCCATTGTAGCCCGCAGCCCAAGGGCCTGTATGGCCATGCCACCTGTTCTTTTGTCTGTGAACTAAGAGTGTTTTTCATATGTTTGGTTGAAAGCAAGTTTGAAAATACTGTTTACGAATATGGTAAAACACCTTTAAAGTTTTTTAAAAAGTTGTTTGTTTTGAGAGAGAGACTAGTCTTAAACTCACCATGTTATGGTTCATTATCTGGGAACTTCTCATTCTCCTGCTGGAATTACAGATGCACACCACCAGATCTTATTTTGTATGGTTCTGGAATGTTAGGCTGCACGCCACTGGCTAAATTATATCCCCAGCCTTGGATATTATAAAGTTATATGAAATTTCTGTTTCCCTGTCTAGAGTGGAGTTTTATTAGAACTTGCGCTCATCATGTTTACATATGCCTGTGACTGCTTTCATGGGAACATGGTAGCACTGAATACTTGTAACCGAGATCAAATTCCCTCCAGAGCCTACAGTACTTACCATCTGGTCATACACAGGAAAGGTCTTCCAACACAACACCTGGCCTGAAAACCAAGGGCCAGGGAGAAGAAGCAGCTGAAATCATTCTGTTGGGAGGTGAAAGGTGGCTGCCTAAGGCAGTACCCTGACGTTGGAGAGGGTGGGGACTGGATTCCAGCCTGTCTTCTCTGCACACCTCACTCCCAGCTGGCCCGACTTTTCTGCGTGAACACACCTCGGCTTTACCAGCAAACCAAGCCTTCCACCAGCTTCTCTTCCTCATTGGCTCCTGCTTCCCCAGCTTCACCTTTAGGGAGGTGATGGGAGGAAGTAGTGGGTGTGGTGTGCTTGGAGGGCTCAAAGCAGCTGTTGGGATGGCTGTGGTCAGTGAAGCCTTGCAGTGGAGGGAGGCCCGTGGAAGTGGTTCCTGCCTCGGAGACGGCAAGTGGATGATTGCTTTTGCTTCCTGTTTTGATCTGTATCTAAGAGATGAGGCTCTGAAAAGTGGCATTCCAAATATGTGTATGAAATGGCTGCCCGTTGGACCTCTCAGCCATCCCTTTGCATGATGGATAATTTAAAGGTGCATTTATTCAGTTTGGGTTCCATTGAGGAGCTAGCATGAAATCTTGACCTCTGGGCCTGTCACGTGCTCCGTACTAAAATTATTTCCATCAGGTTCTTACCTGTAGTAGACTCTGTAACTCACCGCCCATGTCAGAATGAGTCACAGGTCCATATTCTCTTTACAGGATGGTATTTTAAGATTTAAAGACTGCTTTGGACTGAAGTTTAGGTCCTAACACTATTACCTGGCTCTATACAACCAGAATGTAGTATAGCTTGAGTTTCTGTGAAAATAACTTAGAAAACACAAATTTTCCAAATTGTTTGCTCACCAACTTGTACGTGAGGTGTTAAGCAGCATACGCTTGGGGCGTTTGTCCTCGTGGAGTTGACTCCTTCAAGGAGGGAAGACAGATCAGCATCACAGATGACTGACTGTCAGCTGGACTCGTGGCCTCATGAAATGCTATGAGAATTCAGACCGGTCGGGCAGTTAGCAAGCCTGCCTGGAAGAAGTGGCCAACAGGAACTTGAACCCTGACCTTGGACCTTAAGGCCCTCTGGGTGCTGCCCCTTACAGAATTCAATCTACTTCATTTTCCTGCCTCTGTTCCCCAGAAGTCTCCGTACTCCACCCACCCTCCACCTAACCACACAGACCTTGACCTGAGCAGTCTCTTAGTTTACTATTAATGGGCTCCACAGGACAGTGACCCGGCTTTCAAGGAGATGTGGTTCCTGCCCTTTTGACACGTACCAAAGACAAACACCGAGAGGTACAGTTTAAGGAGATAAGTCGTGACTCCCTTGACCTAGTGTGCAGCAGCTGCCCGTCTGTGCAGAGGACAAGATCTGAGACTAGCTAGAGCAGGGGCTCTCAACCTTCCTGACGCTGCGGCATTGGGATACAGGTCGTCATGTTGTGGGGACCCCAACCATAAAATTATTTAGTTACTACTTTATAACTGTAATTTTGCTACTGTTATGAATTGTAATATAATTATCTGATATACAGGATATCTCTTATATGACCTCCAAAGGAGTCATAACCCAGAGGTTGAGAACTGCTGACTATAGAAACTTCCACAGTGATTTGAGGTTGCTGAGATATTTGTTGTCTGTGTTATAAAAATGGCTATTTGCAGCAGATTACAGGAAAAACAACTAGTAATTCCTCACAGGTGGTCTGGCAAACTAGTTGTACAAATCACCAATCAATATCCAATCAGTTGAATATTTTCTTTCTCCTCTTTGTTCTTTTAGCAGCACTAAGGATGGAACTCGGGACCTGATACATCTCTTAAGTATTTTTAATAGGCATTTTTTTCATACTTACTTCCTTCTTTTTTTTTTTTTTTGTTTTTTGTTTTTTGTTTTTTTTTCGAGACAGGGTTTCTCTGTGGTTTTGGAGCCTGTCCTGGAACTAGCTCTTGTAGACCAGAGCTCTCTCGAACTCACAGAGATCCGCCTACCTCTGCCTCCCAAGTGCTGGGATTAAAGGCGTGGGCCACCACCGCCCAGCTTACTTCCTTCTTCTAAAGCTAGCAAATAATCACATCAATTTTTTAAAGCTCTTTTCACTAATGACGCAAACAGTGTGTCTCTATTATAACAATATGGGCATACTAGAGGCTTTGTGTCTTAAAAAGTCAAGGTGATCTGCACACATCAGAGCCAATTGCTGCTGATACTGATAAATTTCTCCCATTCTTATGCTTATGTGCGTGGATTTTTAATAAAAGTGTGATACTGTATACCTACAGTTATGAGCATGTCGCTGAGTGTCCTCTTACAATATCTGCTGTTGAACTGTCGTGTGTGTGTGTGTGTGTGTGTGTGTGTGTGTGTGTACATCTTTGGTTGTGTCTCTGAGCATTTAAGGCATATTCCCAGGTGCAGAGATACTGGGTCAGAGTGTGTGCCTGTTTTAAGGTTTTGATAGCTGCTCTAAGAAATGCTGCCCCAGATTCCAGCTGCCATCACCACAGCGTGTGTCGCTGCCTGAGTGCGCAGGAGACTGGAACTGGCAGGGCGGGAGGATGTTGACAAAAGTCGCGAAGAACAAGGACTACCCAGGTAGAAAATGATAGGAGTACAAGACAATTGGGGGGCATAGGAAGTGGCCTGTGAATAAAGTAGGACATTAGTACAAACTAGAAAAGATGGGAACATTGAACTAAAATCCAGTTTGGAGCACTGAAAGCCAATTTAGACTAGTACTGAGGGAACCATTAGCAGATTCTTGAGCAAGGAAATGAGAGCCCAGGGCTTTGCCATTGGGAAATTGAGAATGTGCACTAGACTGCCTTGGGCTACACATGTGTGATGCCCTCTGTGCCCCCTCCCCTCATTAGTCTTTGCATTATCCCCTCTGCCTGAGTGGCTTTCCTGCTCCCTCCTGAGTCTGCATGTCTGTCAGGGACTGTTTCCAGATCTTACCCTGATTTCCCTGGAGCTCTCTGGCAGGGCATGTCATATTCCCTTTGTTTTAATGATTTGATATACTACTGTTCCCTGGCTCTGAGTTCCCATTTCTGAATCCTTAGGTGCTCACTGTGTATGGGACATAGCAGGTACTGATAAACATTTGTCAAAGGACTCCCAAGTACTGCATGTGTGTTGTTATACCTGAGACCAAGGAATGCATGTTCTAGTTCACTAAGATGTTAGATGTCTAAGCTGCCTTTATTTCAGAGCTAACATGGCTGCCCGCAGGGCCACGTCTCTCCTCCCTTCATGCCCCAAGGCTTTGGAGTTGCAGATGCTCAGGAAGCATGTACATTCCCCTAACCCCCCAGACAGTTAAGGCTCAATCCCAGAGGTGTTGGCAAGCCATAGTTATGTATAAAAACTTGCCCAAAATATTGATGAGGAAACCAAAAAATTGGTGGCAATTTCTACAGTTGGGTTTGCAGATGATCTGTGTTGATAAAGGGAGTTTCGTTCTTAAAACTTAAGGACGAAACCAAAGCCTAAAATCTCTCCAGAACTAACTGTTTTAAAATGTGGACACACTCGTTTCTAGTCTCTAGCCTGTGTTTCTAATTATTGTTAAGTACAACAATCCTGTATAATACATTGTTCTTTAAACGCTGAAAACCTTATAGGCCAAACTTCAGAGCCCAACTCTCATCTTCATGCCCCAGAGTTTTAAAGTTTTTGGAGTAGAGTCCTTTAAAACGAGCTTGAATGAATATTAAAATTCAGTATTCCTCAACTATTTGCTATCATGGCTGCTACTTCATAAAATAGCCAACCACATAGGACAATTCCAACCAGTGGCAAGAACCTCACTGGGATGGAAGAATAATGCATGGGACCTGAACATCATTGCTGTAGATAGTCATTGGAGGTGGCCTCTGGAGCGAGTCCTAGAACCTTTATCATGGTGATTCAGCCTTGCACCAATGTAGACCTAAACATGCCAGTCTCTGACATTGTTGGTGCAAAGGTCCAACACATAATCAGTGTGTTTTAGGTCCAGTAACCCATGGAAAGGTGGAAAGGCAGACGGGGCAGATTGTGGAGGCTCAGGAGATGATTGGCTAGCTTTTATGAGATTGTTAGGGCATGTTATTGCCCTGGGCATTCCGAAGAGGAAAGTGGTTTGAAGGCAACAGTGCCAGCCAGGGTCTCCTTCCCTCTACCTTATCCTCTGCTCACAAAGAGCTGCCTGGATCTCCCATAATTGTAGCCAATTGACTCTCAATTCCACCTTTTCTGAGCCTGTTTTGTATATCAGCCCCAGATCAATTCAAGTTGAGATAGATGCAGGCCTTCTCCTGCCCCTTGGGACTTTTCCTTTTAGGAAGTGCCTGCCACCTGCTAGCCCTGTGTGAGAGGACAACTGCTTTGTCCTTAATTACCAACAGGTCTCCTCTGAGAAATCTGCTCCCTGGGAGGGGCTTTGCATTCTCTTTAAAGCTATCCAGCAAGTCACCTGTCCACAACTCCAAAGTGTGGTGAGCCTATCACCTTTCACCTTGCTTGAGTCTTGTCCCTTGTCTCTTGCTGCATAGGCTAGCCTAGTCAGTGGAGAACATCTAGCTTCTCCTGTCTGTTCCCCATCTGGTAGGGGCACGTTGGCATTACAGACCTACCTGTTGGCACTACTGCGTTTATATGGGCTTGGGCTCTGAATTCAGGCTGGGATCGTGAGGGACGCTCTCCACTCACGGAGTCATCCCCCAGTGCTTGCTCCCCTGCTGATGAGATTGCTCTTAATATGTGCTGTGGTAGCACTCAGGACATGGATTTTCAAGACTTGGTTTTTCCCTTGATTGTATCACTTGGAAATAATTCCAAGGCAAAATATGGTTGTCTTTTAAAAAGTACTCAACGCCTTAAAAACACGTTTATGGTGAAAATTCAAGGGAGTACAAGATAAAAGGCACAGTTCCCCAAACCTTTTTATGCTCAAGGCTACCGCTATTAGTGTCTTTGCATGTATTCATAAATCTTACTATTCGGAAAACACCCTGTAGCCATGCAGGTTAAAGTATATGCATTATATAGCTTTTGAACTTTTTAAATTTTCATATTTGGATGTCTTGTTCTGTTTAATGAATTCATAATATTCTGTTGCGTGAACCTGCAACAGTATTTCAGTATTTCCCTTATTGGTGGACTCTTGTCTTTCTGTTTTAAAAGCCCTAATCCCTAAAGCTCTTGATTTGCCATTAACTTCAATTATGTTAAAGAGTGACTCCTCTGTTTCTGGCACTAGACAAAGTACACTAGGCCATGTGCTTGAGTTGTCACTATCTGACAGAGATGCAGGCCTAAGGAACAGGGCTACACACGTGCCAGGACAGAGAGACGGATGCCTGGGTGTCTGTTCAGTATTACTAAGTCAACTAAAGGGAGGTGTCAGAGAATTTGAAATCGAACTTTAAACGATGTTTGAGGGCCGACTCTGTGGTTTAGCCGAGACCGATCACCAAGACTGATGACCAGAGTCCGATTTAGTGCCAGGAACTTTCATGTTAGAAAGACAGAGCTGACTCCCCGAAACTATCCCCAGACTCCACACATGCACTGTGACACAAATCCCCCTCCCAAAATAAATAAATGAATGAAAGAAAAAAAAGAACATAAAGCTTTAACTTGTAAAAAAAAAGATAATGAGATTTTTCTAAGGACCAAAGAAGAAACAATCATTCATATTTTTTTGGTGGTTGGTGTTTATTTTTGAGGTTATAATATAATTACAACATGTCTCCCTTCCCTTTCCTCCCTCCAAAACCCACCTCCATAAACCCTTTCCCACTCTCCTTCAAATTCTTGGCTTCTTTTTCACTAATAGTTATTGCATGCATATATATTTATTTTCATGCACATATATATTCTAAAGTGTAACCTGGAGAGTACATATTTTGTTGCTTGTATGCATGTTTTCAGAGCTGGCTGTTTGGAACCAGTCAACCAATTAGCATGTTCTTCCCTGGGTAAGACCACCTCTCCCACTCCCGGCATTATGTAGTTGCCTGTGGGTTTTTTGTGTAATGTTGAGGCTTCATGGGCTTTTTCCTGTCCAGTTTGGTTTGTTCATTGGTGTCCTCCTTGTTCAGCTCACATTTGGTCAGTCATGCTGGTAAGACTTTATGGGTGTAGCTTCTGATGCTACTAGGAGACGCAATCTCACAGCAAACTTTCTGATCCTCTGGTTCTTACAGTCTTTCTGGTCTCTGTTCTGCAATGTTCCCTGGGCCTTAGGTGTGGGAATGTTTTGTAGATGTGTCTATTGGGATTGGACTCCACAACTCTGCATTTTGATTCGTTGTTTTCTAAAGTGGTTTCTGTCTGCTGCAAAGAGAAGTTTCAGACACAGACATTTCTGAGGAAAAGGAATTTCGTACAAAGAATGGCCATCGGCTGGACTGGCCAGAGTGTGTTGCAGGGCTCAGTGGCTGGAGCTGCACTTTTGTACATAGTTGGCCCAAGGAAGCATTCAGCAAATGGATGGAAGGACATGGGTTCTTTGCCCAGTTAGATGCCAGACCTCCCTGTTTCCTGTGGAGTCCACATGTGGCCAAAGAGCACAGGAAATGTTCTTTTGCATTGGTTTGATTTTTCCAAAGTTTTTTTGTCTATCATGCTCAACCATGTCATGTCTTCTTTTCAGAGTTTAGTAACATCAAGAAATAGAAGAGAATTCAACCATGGCGCCAAGGAAGAGAGGTGGACGAGGGATTTCATTTATCTTTTGTTGTTTCCGAAACAATGACCACCCAGAAATCACCTATCGGCTTCGAAATGATAGCAACTTTGCGCTTCAGACCATGGAGCCAGCGCTGCCCATGCCCCCTGTGGAGGAGCTGGACGTCATGTTCAGTGAACTTGTGGTGAGTCCCGGATGTCTATGCTGTCCTTCTCGATAAACCAGGGGAGAAGAGGAAAGGTGATGGCTGGGTTGGCTTGGCTGTATCTGAGGCCTTCACTATCCTCACTAAGCTGTGGGAAAGTGTGTGTGTTTGTGTGCACGTGTGTATGCACGCGTGTGTGCGCACACACACTGTGGTGGGTAGGTATTAAAAAGGGTAGTATGACTTTACCTCCAAGGGTTTTATTGTTGCTTCAAATAGGCAGAGGGATTTCAAAATTTGGGTGTTCAAATAGTGGTAGGTACTGTATCCTAACTTGCTCTTTCTAATTCATCCTTGTTCTTGCTCAGGTCTGCACTTAAGTGTTTAAGTCCTGCATCTGCACCACACCTTCTGGGATGCCTTAGTGTTTCCCCATTCCTCTCCCAATGTGCAGTATTAGTGCTATTTGAAAATCAGTCCTGCTGCCCAACTCGCCTTTGAACTTCGGCGAAAGGCATTAGTACTCAAGTGCAGTGTCATTACTCAGACTAATGATGGGATTGGAGTGACAGCTGCTGTGGGAACCCTTTTATAGATGCCACCACACTGGAGAGGTCACTGTCCTCAGATGGGATGGTGTAGACTGTGGAAGAGCGCTAGTATAGAGATCAGCAGCCGCGCTGCAGTTCACTACCCAGAATGTGCCTACTTAAGTATAGATGGTCACGTTATCTTTCTGATCCCAGTTTCTGAAAAGTGTAGCGGAAATACCTCCTCTCAGGATTGCTGCAGTGTTTGAGCCAGAGCAGGCCATAGCGAGTGGGGTTTGGTACCTGACCCTTCAAGGTGTTTAATGAAGTCACAGCATGCTGTTTCTTCCTTTGATCATGGCCAGCAATTCCTAGTGGAGTTTGTTGTTGCTGGACCATGTCATTGTGCAGCAGAAGCTAGACTGGGCTTTTGCTTGATTCTTAGGGCAGAAAGTAGGCGGTGTCACTGCCTGCCAGGGGACTGACAGTGTTGTTCCAGCTACAGATGAGAATTCAGAGATGGAAAGATGAGCCAGTGAGAGTCTGTGGAGCTGAGGTTTGCATTTTGGTCTGCTGAGGGGGAGAAATGAGCCTATTTTTGAGCAGAGTTGATTAGGATAAAAAGAGATAGCTTATGATTGCATGTTTATACTTTATGGTACTGAATATTTTATCCCTTCTCCATTCTCTGAACTATGAAGAACTTTATTTTAGATCTCAAACTAAAAAGCTAATCCAGCTGTGAATGGGGCCTGCCTTCAATCCCAGCACTTGAGAAACGGAAGTGGGAGGACTAGGGATTCAAGGTCATCTTCGTTCCCTAGTGAGCTCTAGGCCAACCTGGGCTACACACACACACACACACACACACACACACACACACACACACACACACACACACACACGTGACTCAGGATATGGTTCAGTTGGTAGGGTTCCTGCCTAGCATACAAGATACCCCGATGTGTGACTCATCACTGTAACCAACCTGACACAGCAGCTTAAGGAAAGAAGAGTCTCTTTGGCGTTAGTCCATAGTGACAGGAAGGCGTGGCAGCAGGAGTGTGGCACAGCCATTAGTCACACATGTCTGACTTCAGGAAGCAGAGACAGATGAGTGCGGCCTCCTTGGTGTCAGCCCATGGAATGCTGCTGCCCCCATTCAGGGTGGGTCTTGCCTGCTCAGGTAAATCTTTCTGAAAACACCCTCACAGACTTACCCAGACTTGTATGCCCATGGTGTGTTCTAAATCTTGGTGAGCTGACAACGAAGATTAACTATGACACTGGGATTCAGTCCCTAGCACTGCATAAACTGAGCACGGTGACTCAAGAGGCCCAGAAATTTGAGGTTATCCTAGGCTCCATAGCAAGTTGGAGGTCACCCTGGGATATATGAAACCCTGTCCCAAACAAATCATACTCACATAAAGAAAGTCAGACTTGGCCTTCAGCAGTGTGATGAGTTCGGTTGCTGATAGCAGCGGAGGGGATCGATTGTGAGGTTCTAACGTCAGTCACCAAAGGTACAAGCATAAAATTCCCCTGAAGGGATCATGTGTATGCTTGTTGTGGGAATATGTTGAGGGATATGGTCAGGGAAGGCCTTCAGAGGGCAGGGAGGAAGGGCAGGAGGTCATTTTAGTGGCTTTCCATCCTCTCCAGCTGACTTCTGCTGTATCAGTGAAACCAGCCTCATCCCCTTGAGAACGCAGAGTTAGAAAGTGTCATTATTTTGTAGGGGTTGGCACCACTAGTCACGTGACCAAGACTGAGGTCATTGAGATGGTTGGGGGTGGGGTGCTGTGAATCATGTGGCTGTGGAGAAGGGGAGTAATGGCGACTTTATGCCTTGCTTTTATTTCCTGCTCAAAGTGCTTTACAGTCAGACTTGTACCTGAGGAGAGGCATGCCACTGAACATTTGTTTGTAGATTGTGGGGCGGAGAAGAGCTGGTATCCCCACATCTGCATCTGTGCTCCCTCTAGCACAGACAGATACTCTTGTCAGATTCCTGAATTGAAACCTACCCAGGAGCTGGCGGTGGCAGCTCCGTGTTCATCTTGAAGAGTGCTTGTTACTTTGCATTCAAGAGGGAGAAAATTCTACTTTCTGCTTATTGATGTCTCTATTGTGTTTGAGAAAATTGCCTACAGCTGCTAGTTGTTAAAAAACCAATGCCAAACCAGAACTTTAAGCCAAAACCATTGGAAAACAAATTATCTTGAGGTTTGTGTCTGTCCTGGTGAGTGACGATGGATTTTTGTCTACCTCTGACTTCAGGGACTTAGACCACAAATCCTTCCAATTGCCAGGGGAGGCCTGAGGCTAGAAAGGTGGGCTCAAAGTGCTGGAAGCTTCTTCTCTGGCTTTCCTGAGCAGTTGTAGAAGTAATCCTGCTGTGTCTTTGTACTGGGAAAAGACCTGTGGCAGAGAGGTCAACAATCTCCTCAGTCAACAATCTGGCTGCCTTCAATCGAGGGGAATTTCTTTCAAGGCTGGTTTGGTTTGAATTTGAGCTTGATTGCTTTTTCTGTACTCTGAGGATTCATACCTCAGTGAGAAAGTTGCTGTCAAGATTAAAGAAAATAATGTAAAAAGCAACAAAAACCAAACACAAAATTCTGGCATCTACCAGAATCTGATATTACAGGCCTGAATTCTCAAGCTACTTGGGAGGTTAGGACAGGAGGATCATAAGTTCAAAGCCAGCCTCAATGACTTTATGAGACCATGTCTTAAAATAAAAAAGTAAATTGAATGCTTTGTATTTAGCTCAGTAGTACAGATTAGCATGTGTGAAGGCTTAGGTTCAATTTCTAGTACAGAAAGAAAGAAAGAAAAAAGGGAGGAAGGAAGGAGGAAGAGAGGGAGGGCGGGTTGGCACCTAGGAAGTGCATTATAGTCTACAGCCAAGTGCAGCAGGAGTGATGGGAGGTGATTCAGGTTTTTTCTGAGGACAAAACTCTCAGCAAATATTCAGTTTTCCCCTTTCTGGGAAACTAATCTGTTTACTGTGAGCCCTGTCCAGCTGGCCCCTTTTACTCTGCATCTGCTGGCAAGCGGCGTATCAGAGCAGGTCCTTGTCAGGCCTGCTTCCCTTATCCTGTCTGATGAGTCACTCTGCCGTTTTTAAAAGTGATACCAAATGACGTTCCTTCAGAAGCATGGATTGCAACCATATCATCTCTTTAATTAAACAAACCCGGAAGGAGGGTGAGCATTTGAATCTTTAAAGAAACAGCCAGAAAGGCGTGCCTTGTCCTACAGCCTCCCTGACATAAACAGGGCAATTAGAATTGGAGGCACTTGGCCATATCATTTTTTTTATGGTGTTGGGGATCAAAGCCAGAGCTTTGCACTTGCTGGACAAGGGGTATTGCTGAGTTATGTCAGCCTACCTACAGTCCTTAAATTCACATAACACATTTACCTGTCCACCATGTTCATCTATGCAAAACACAGTTCTGTGGCCTTTAGTATATCCATAAAACTGCAACCGCCACCTAAATCAATGTAGGCATTTTTGCTGCCCTTAAAATAATCCTCATATCCATTGATCATCACTTCCTATCTATCCGGAGCCCCACCGTCCCCTGGCAGCCCCTAAACTACCTTATGTCTCAGAAAATTTGCTTTTCTCAGACAGTTTGAACAAATGGAATCACAACATATAGACCTTAGTAACTGGTGTCCTTTATGTAATATCAAATTTCTCCATTGTATGGATGCTAATTCTTCATTTCTAATTACTGCCAAATAACGTTCTATCATAGAGATATTTTAGGAATCTTTCAACATTGATGCATATTTTAGAATTTTATTTTTATATTTTGCCAGTTAAGGAAATTACAAACTGCTATAAACATGTATATGGAAGCTTTTACATATAAATATGCTTGTGGCTTTCATGGGTAAAGACATACTAGCAAAAGTGCCTTAAAGAACGCTGAGTTTAACTTGGAGAGCTGTCAGGCTGTTCCAAAGTGGCTACCCTGACTCTCATTACCACCAGCAACCTATGAAGCCTGCACTTTCTTTTCTTTTCTTTTTTTTTAATATTTATGTATTTATTATGTATACAATATTCTGTCTGTGTATATGCCTGCAGGCCAGAAGAGGGCACCAGATCTCATTTCCCATGGTTGTGAGCCACCATGTGGTTGCTGGGAATTGAACTCAGGACCTTTGGAAGAGCAGGCAATGCTCTTAACCACTGAGCCATCTCTCCAGCCCTGCACTTTCTTTTCTTAAATTATTTGTTTACGTGTGTGTGTGTGTGTGATGTGTGATGTGTGTATGTGGGCACAGATGCCACACATATGACAGTCACAAGGCAACTATGTAAAGTTAGTTTTCACCTTTGTGTGACTTCTAGGAATTGAGAGTCTAGGTCATCAGGCATGTGCAGCAAGAGCCTTTACCTTGCTGAGCCATTTTGCCTGATATATAGATATAGATGTAGAAGTAGATGGCAAAGTATATCCCAATTTTTTTACATCTTTGCCAACACTTGTGTTCATCCATCCCTTCCTACCTGCTCTCCAGAATGTTCTGTTCTACAGTGTGTATGTATGTTGTCTAAAATAAGGGTTCCTGGTCATTTCAAACTGCTATGGATTATTACAACTAAATCATTGACGTATCTGATCAGTTACTGCCAACTGTATTTTATGTCATTTAACCATCATACCTCCCCATAGTCTCTACCCTGCTTGTTCTCTCTCTTCTCCTTCTTCCTCCCCTCCCTGTCTCTTCCCCCCCCCCCCATTTTTTACTCTCTGCCTAGATCAAAATAAAGAATATGGGCGGTCTATGGCTTAGCATTGGTGCCTTAAAATCAGAAGCACCCATGTTCGTTCTAGAAGCACTTGGACTCAGATGATCTCATCTAATTTATTTGGGAAGCACTAGACACAACAGCCCTGTAAATTGTCTTGCTCAAGTAACTTGTATTACAATATTTTCAATAGGTTTCTTTGAGGATAGGCAGACAATGTGTTACTCACCATCAGACTGATTATTCTGATGTGAGTGTGGTAAGTGCCTGTCTGTGCTAGATCCCAAGGCGACACAACACCGTCCTTGATAAAGCTCCAGAGCTGCAGGTCAAACAGTGAAGACATGCCTCTAAACATACAATCCTGTCTCATGTGACCTAGAACTAAGAGAGGGGCCACTGAGGCTCAAACATCCGTTTTTGAGAGAAGAAGCTTTATATTTACCTAGTATTCAAGGGAGCTTCTCTAAAACCCTCAGCCTCTCTTCCAACGCATCACTGTTCTTTGGCATACTCATAACTCAAATCTTTCCTCCTTTCTCTACCAGTGTGCATTTGTACCCAATTTCAGAAAATAGCCTTCAAATATTTTAATTCATCTTTGAGAATTTCATACACATGTACAATGCATTTTGGTCATGTCTACCCTCCTTCCAGTTCCTCCTGGATGCTTCCCCTGCTCCCCCTCCTTCTCTGAGCTCCAGGTCCTCTTTTTATAATCCCATGAATCTCATCATTTGCTATATGTGTGTGGCCATAGGGCCATTTGCTGCAGCATGGTCCTCCTCCTTCCCTGAAGAACACTGACTCTTCTTTCCCCATAACTTTGGATTATCAAAGATCCTCAGCTAGAGATGGACCTTCTGAGCCCCTGCCCCATCTATGCTGGGATTATGTCTGGTTTGATCTTGTGCAGGTCTGGTGCAGGTTTGATCTTGTGCAGGTCTGATCTTGTGCAGGTCTGGTGCAGGTTTGATCTTGTGCAGGTCTGGTGCAGGTTTGATCTTGTGCAGGTTTGATCTTGTGCAGGTTTGATCTTGTGCAGGTCTTGTGCAGGTTTGATCTTGTGCGAGCAACCACAGTCACCATGAGTTCATGAGTGCAGCAGCCCTGTCATTTCAGAATATAGTTTTGTAGTAGTCCTCCTGTGCTGGCTGTTGTTTATCAACTGGACACAAACCTAGATATACCTGAGACGAGGGAATTTTAATTGAGAAAAGACCTTCATAAACCTGGTCTGTAGTCAAGACTATGGGGCATTTTCTTAGCTAATGATTGATACAGGAGGTTTCAGCCCTCTGGGGACAGTAACACTCCTTGGCAAGGTGGTCCTGCAGCATATGAGAAAGCAGCTGAGCAAGCCAGCAAGCAGCACTCCTCTATGGCTTCTGCCCCTGTTCCTAGTTTCAGGCTCCTGCTTTTGTTCCTGCTTTGACTTTCCTCAGTAATGGGGAAACTTACCTGGAAGTATATGATGAAATAACTCATTCTTCCATGAGTTGATTTTGGTTATGGTTTTTAATCACAGCAACAGAAACTTAAAGCTAAAACACCTTCCAATGTTTTGCTCTTACAATCTTTATGCCTACTCCTCTGCTGTGTTCCCTGAGCCATGTGGGTAAGGAGTATGATATAGTTGTCCCATTTAGAATTGAACACTCTACAGGGGTTTTACTCATTCTATGCATCTGTATTAGTTGCAAAACCAAGTTTTTCTAATGAGGATAGAAAGCTATACCATTGTTAGGCAGGTAAGTGTGTTTAGAAAGTAGTTTGATGAGTGTCTGTTTAGTAAAATAAGACCCTACGGGAGAACCTACTTTTATGACCTCCCAGCCAAGGGTTCTTGGGCAGGATCACAGTACCAGTCGTAAGTTCTGCTCTGTGTAGTAGGCCTTACATCCAATCAGAAAGCATTTGGTTACTCCTGTAATGCTACTATTGCACCAATGAGCATATTTTACAGACCAGGTATTACTGTAGCTCACAGAGTCCATAATAGGTAAGACTATCGATGACTTTTGTTCCTCAGGAGCCTATCATTTTCTGGCACTATGAAAATTAGCTATTTGTGAGGAAGCTTCTAAGTCAGTACCAGATTAATTTTTCTATGTCCTACAACCCAACTCTATGGTGTTTTCAGTAATAGGGTCTTTCCATCATGTTCTGGTGAACACAAGAGCGATGACAATGGGATGTTTCATTTGGGGAGTCATGGGACCTTCCAACAATTTAATGAGTAGTGTGCTATATCTAGAACCAGGTTTTAGCATAAACTGGGGTGTGTGTTTTATTTTGTTTTGTTTTTAGAAACCTTTTCAGACTGCAGATTTTATTCTGTTAGCCATGCGAATTGTTACCTTTTCAGGCTGTTAAAATAATTTCTTTTATTACTGGGACTATTATAAGACCTCTTTTAAAAAAAGACCTCTTTAATAATAAAATTCTTGTTATCTTCAGAATCAATGAGAAGTTTCATCATGTTTTAGCTCCTTATTTCTTAAAATGTGCCTTTGCACTAAAATCATGGCTAAGAATAGAAAGTTTCTTATGGGAGCTATTCAGTTCCTGTCTCCGTTGGAAGTTGGAAAGGATAATTGGGTAACAGGAACATGCAATTTTTAACTGATAGAAGAAAAAAAAAGCTCTGGTTGTAAGGAGTCCTGGTTATGATCCTTTGTCTTTTAATTAAAGTATAAAGGATTTCTGGTAACTAAAAGGAGGGAATCAGACTTTTATTCTAGAATAGCTTCAGAGTATTTGGTTGTTTGGAAGCCAAGAACCAGAACTGAATGAAGGAATTGGTATTAAGATTGTTCTAGTTCCGTGAGGTTTGTTTTCACATGATAAACTCATAAAGGACAAATGAGAATTATCTTAGTTAAAGGACACTATTAACTGACAGTGAAGGAAGAGAAATATTGAATAGATCTTCCAGTTATACTTTGCATTTTTGAATAAGTTGACTTGATAAGTTCTTGGGCAAAAAGTGCTCAACGCCGGTGTGATGATAAGCACTGCAGTAGGTAAGGGACTTGCGTGTGTGTGCAATGCTGAAACTCCTGTGCAGGTCGTGTGAACTGATGCCAGTGTCCCATCAGTTTAAAGGAACAATAACAATTCAAATTCAGGACTTGAGAAACAAATTGCTCTAGCCCTGGTTTATAATACAGGCTAATGTTAATCTATGTAGCATTATGTGCCTGTATCTGCTGTGATTTTTGAACAGAACATCATATTGCTTCTAAAATCTGGCAGCAGATTTTTATTCCAGTAGATGCCATGTATTTCTTTGTACTGTCTTAGACTCTGTCTGCTTAAAAATAGTTTGGTGGTCAAAGTTGACCTGTAAGTTTTCTTCCAGTCCTCTGATTTTCTAAAGCTTAAGTGAAGAGTATTCCTTTTAATCTTGTGTGTATTTTGTCTCATCAAGATCACTCTAAGTCCTTTCAAAGTAAGCTGTTAAATTTAGATTTTTGATTTCATGTTTGATTTGGTGTTGTTGGCTTAGTTGCCATTCATCTCCGAATGCTCCCTAATGCTAGATAAAAGAGATGGGGTGAGAGGACATGAGGGCACAGAGTGAAATAGGAAGTCTCTTTTTAAATTGAAACAGTCGCTGGAGATGGTGGCACCTGTCCCATACCTGGGGAGAGAGAGGCAGGTCATCTTTGACTGTATAGGGAGTTGGTGGTGAGCCTTGGACCACAGGAAAGTGACAAAAAATCAAAACAAAACAAAAAACAAAAACAAAAAAACCAAAACCCTGTGAATTAACATTGCTGTGAGAAAATGGCTTTAGATCCCTTTGGTCCTGATCAGTTATATATAATATATAATATATATATTAATATAAAACCTAAAGAGACCTTGAGTGGTGCATAACTGCTTACTGTGGGATATAATTGAAAATCTGACCACTTAATGTTGTCCTTTGGCTCCCAGTTGCAAATTACACAGTCAAGATGCTGTATTGATTTGCCACCCTGTACTTGACCCCGCTAAGCCAGTTTTAAAGGCTTAAAGGCCAGGGGGCCAATTTGATCTCTGTAACTTGTAGGCTTTGGGTAAGCTTTCAAGCGTAATTTTTTTCTTATAATTAATTTTGTTTTATGTTGGCTATTTGACAGTTTCATACATTAAAATAAAACATTATAATTATTTTCCCACCTTACTTTTTAAAATGTGCTCTAGTAACGGCTAGAGAGATCTGTTAGCTTGAACGTATAACTTTATAACTTCTGAGACTTTATGTTGATGCTGTCAGAACCGTCTTCACACCATCACCTGTTCACACACACACACACACACACACACACGCGCGCGCGCGTGACCTTACCATGTGACCACACGTGCTTCCGATTGACTGTGGCTGTACTCACCACTGCATTTGGAGCCCTCCCCACTAACCTGCCTGTCCAGAGGTCCGCTGCTGGAGAAACTTCTTGATTCACACACTGGGAGCTCAGTGGCCAACTCTGTCTTCAGTTATGCTTTTTCTGGCTCATGGCTGAAGAGTTGGAATTTTCTTTGTTGAAAAAAAAAATCCCCCCTTTTAGAAGCTGCATATTTTTTCTCTTATCCAGTTTTAAATGGATTTATTAAAAACACCCTACAGCTGCCAGCATCTTACTTTTGCACATTGCAAAATTTAAGAACAAAGTTCAGCTTAGTGACTGAAAGCCAGCGAAATAAACATAGGGGTTGTTTTCTGGAAAGATGGGCAGCTACCAAATTTAGGAGCCAGAAAGTCCTTTCCTGTTCCCTAACCAGTAAACTTGAGTTTATTCTTCAGTGCATAGGTCTTCGTGTCAAACCTGAGATGCAGATGCATCCATACACTTTCAGAGAGCAGAATGGGGTGGCATCCCGTGCCTCTGCCATTTCTAACTCCTGCATCTCCTGGGCCTGGAACTAGTGTCCAGTCCAGAGAGGGTTCCCAGTGCATACTTGGCTGGATGCCTGTGTTGAGTAGATACTGCTTGTTAAAGTTTAGTGTGTGAGATGTGCATTTAGTATTGGAGGGAGGGAGTGTGTGTGTGTGTGTGTGTGTGTGTGTGTGTGTGTGTGTGTGTGTATGTGTGTGATTTGTTCTGTGACTCATCCTTGAAGGGGTAACAGTAAGGTTGGACTGATGCTGTGCATCTATGTACACCCCTACCCCCTCCCCCACCTGCTGCCATCTTTCTCATTTGGCTGTTTCTATGGGAACATCAGAAGGACCTACAGGAAGGGGGGGCAGATTAAAAGAACAAAGATGAGGAGGTTTAAGAAATCATTTTACTCTTAAACTCTCCCTGTCAAGGGTTAGGGTGATGGCTCAGTCAATAAAGTGCCTGCCTCATAAGCGTGAGGATCTGAGTTCAGATCTCCAAAATGCCAGAATGAAAGCCGGGTGTAGACGTGTGCACCTGGAACCCCAACACTGGGGAAGACTGGTGGACTGCCAGAGTGCACTGCCATAGCTGCCCAGTCTCCCTGAATCCATGAGCTCCAGGTTCGATGAGACAAAAGCCCGCAGCCACATGCACACATGTCCACATGAACCCCGCCCCCACAACGGAGAACTCAGCTTCTCCAGTGCGTATTACGTGGTGAAGTAAGTATGTAGCTGTGCTGTGGGAAGAGACTCTACTAGATTGTCTTTTGACCCAATTAGTGCTGAAATGTGTCGGAGGAGCTGCCAAACAAGTCTCTTGAGTGTGTGGGAGGGGCTGGGCTCCAGGAACAGAACTGGCATGGAGGAGGGACCTGCCCGAGCTCTGGCTCAGTCTCCAGCAGGACTCTTAGCAGTCTGTCCCTTTGCAGCTGGCTCCGTCTCTCCATTCAGTTAGAACTTAGAAATGCTCTGTGTTCCACGTGGTCAGCTGAAGTTGCACTGGATTATAGATCTGAAAACGGGTATTCGGGGAAAGGATTTAGCTACTTAGAACAGTTGTTTGGTTTGGAGGACTGGCAAGCTGTCGCTGCTTCAAATTCATTAAAATTTTGTTCAAGTTACCCTAATGAGTTTCTAGTCACACCACTGAAGTCAAAGACCTCTATAGGTTCAGCTGTAGAGTTTGTCTAGCAAACAGGATGCAATTTGTATTGTCTGCTAGGAAGGAAAAGAAAGGGAATAGACATTGAAGCATTAGCAGCAAGAATCTAAAGGTTCTGTTAGTCAGCCTTTGCTTGTGGGGTTTCTCTATTCTTGTTTGTATATAGCACAAGAAAACACGTCTGTCAGACACAACATTACCTAGCAGGCGAGTCATCCTGTGGTATTCTGTGTAATGACCAAGAGTGCTGGGAGAAGGGCAGCCGGCTGGAAGCCTTCAGGATCAGTCTGTACATGCCTACCCTTTCCGGGTGGGTAGCAGTTTGCTGTTGAGCATCTCCGGCCTTCTTGACTGGAGAGGAGCAGGAGTATGCCTCTAAACTATCTTATTTCTGTCTACCGCCCTAAGGATAAACGTGTTCTCGGGGTCATTTGTGATGCAGTTTTAAGAGATGTTAGCAACTCCTGACTCTGGTGTGATGGCTGCATGTCTTGGTGAAGCTGGATGTTCATAATGAGTTTATGTTTAATGAGTTACTGCAGCTTAATGATATATTCCTCCATACCATCATAAAAGTGATTTTTTTTAATTTATTTTTTCCTGTCACCACCTCAGTATCCACATTCCTAGTCTAGCCTTTTCCACTTGATAGCTACTTGTCTTTGTCTCCTAACATGTCCAGTTCCCGACCTCTCTAGGGCTTTTACTCCAGGTATTGTGGAGGTGCATGATGGGAGGAAGGGGTTGCACCCTGAGAAGGCGGTGCTGATGCTGGTGTATACTAAGGTAATCCAGAGAAGGTTCCAACCCCCCAGAATGTAGGAAGCCTGGGTGGGGCTAGGCTCCAGGAGTTGGGCCTGTTTGCCACAGGCAGTTTTGTGGGAGGAAAACAAGGCTTGGTTGAGTAACAGGCTTGGGAATTCTATGGACTCTACAGTAAATCAGAGGGAAGGTTAGCTTGTCAAGGGCCATTAGAAAGCAAAACAAAACACGACAAAACAAACCCCCAAACATAATAAACACACAAAATGTTGAATGGCTGACCAGGATACCCCAAGGGCCTGTGTTAGCATCTCCTTCCTTGTTTTCCTACTGCTACCTCTGCTTGGGACTGTGCACGTGCCCTCCTGACCTCTGTCTAAAGGTCTCTTCCTGTGCACGCCTGGGTGAGCTGACCTCATTAGACAGAGACTACTGAACAAGGCCAGGAACTCTGGATAGCTCTGCTGCCCTCCAGGAGCCAGCGGGCTGTCCAGTGCTGCTTAGCACGTATATACACATTCAGTCTCTTAAAATCCCCGAAAACTGTTTGTCACAGAGGACTAATCTTTCTACTCAAGACCTTTATTGTATATTCTTTCAAAATTCCTTCCCTTGCTTTATCTAGCAAATCAGTGCATTTCCTTTTATTGATGTGTCCCGTGCCGATTGTTTTCTGATTTATGTGGGTTTTTTTGTTGCGCTACTTGCTCACGCCAAAGTGTAAGTGTAGGACCAGTGAGAGCGAAGGCTTAATAATACGTTCCTTACGGCTTCGCCTAGAACCTTGGTTCCCACAGCTGGGCTTTCCGCGAGCTCTTTTCTTCATTTAAAAAAGTCTTTAAGATATTAGAAACAATGCATACTCTGTAAGAAGATGAAAGGGTGGTTACTCTCTTCTCTGAGAGGAGCTTTTATGTTTGTCTGTGGGTTTCAGTTTTTAGGAAACCGGCTTTCTAGGGAGAGAGGGGTGGTGCTGAGTCAGCACAGCGCTCTCTTGTTACTCACTTAGTCATTGTCTTTTAATTACCATTCAAAAGAACAAGATGAAAAAGAAAAGTGAGGTGGCCAGCACAAGGAGGAGTCCATCCAGGCTAAGGGATGCTGAGATGCATAAGCAGCCTAGGTGTTCCAGCTCGCTGGCTATGGGCCCTTGTTAATTTTAGTGGGAAACCCAATATCCCAGTACCAGGACTCCTCATGGTGCCACTGCTAGTACTCCTGTGTGACGGAACCCACCTATAATTTCAGCACGCCAGAGGTGGAGGCAGGGGAATCCAAAGTTAAAAATCGTCTTTGGTGTCATAGTGAATTTGAGGTGAGACTGGACTGCATGAATCCCTTTTCCCAGTAACAAAGCCAACAACTCTAGCCCGACAGAAACAAGAAGGTTCCAAAGGACTTCTTGTTAATATCAATGCCTCACCCAATTTAACTATTAAATTAATTACTAAGGGGCTTGGAGAAAGGGTGACCCAAATGTCATCTATACTAACAGAATTTATGAAATTTTTCAAAGAAACAGTGAAGGAATTTCATGGAAGTGACCTGTGGTGTTGAGCGAACGCTGTGTGTAAATGGTAGATTTGGCCCTCACTCCAAACTCACACCTTCCGTCCTCTGCACATCCTGTTCGCAGCCCTCTTCTCCTGGCGCTCACTCAAGACTTCAGCCTCATGTCGTGTGCTGTCCACCTCTGCTGCCTAGCACTCCATTTGTTCTTCTGTCGCTCCAACGGCACACTTGATTTTTGTGTTTCTGAAGTTTTTTTGAAATATTACAGAGCAGTTTGATGAGTTTTAAGAGATGTGTAGTTAGGCAGCTGTCACTATCCTAGGAAAACAGGTTTTACTAACAAAAGTTCCTCAGTAAAGATTTAGGTGCTAAAAAATCTTATATAAACAGGTACTATTTGAAATATAAAATGTAGTGATTTCAATTCTGTGGTTGCCTCTTTCAGTATTTGGAATAACTATCAAAATGAAAAGTCTTCTGTAACATTACCTTGAGGTAATTTGAGAGCTTAAGTAAAACAAATTGACAGTATGATTTTTAGTTATTTTGTATTCCAGTTGCTTGCCCCTCCCCATCAAATTACGCTTTCCCTCCCATCATTGAAGTTTTATTCATCCCCTTCTCTAGTGGTGTGTCTAAAAAGTAAAGCCTGGATAAGAGGAGACAAAAGCAACCCAGCTGCTTTATAAATATTAATATTAAAATGGGCAAAACACGTAAGAGCAGATCATCAGTGCATGGGAAGTTAGATTAATCAGTAGTGGTCATTAGGAAAATACAAAATAAAACTCCACAAGTTAGCACCCGACATAAACCAGGATTGCACGCATTGAAAGCACATGGCACAGAGTGTGGGTGGAAACATGAAGCACTGGAGTGCCTCTTTTGTACTTTAACGGATTCAAAAACAGTATTCTTAAGATTTTTACAAGCCAGGCACAGTGGCTTGTGCTGTAATCACAACACTTGGGAATAGGAGGCAGGAGGAGTGCTACAAATTTGCCCAGTCTAGGCAACCTATAGAGTTCCAGGTTAGCCTGAAAACCATAGTAAGATCCTGCCTCTACAAAGAAATAAGCACTAAGACTAGTTTATTTTGGTGTGTGTGTGTGTGTGTGTGTGTGTGAGAGAGAGAGAGAGAGAGAGGGGGGGGGGGGTAGGTGTTCATGTCTGTGTGTGAGTGTGTGGTAGTCAAGGGTACCTCCTAAGGTATGTCCTCACCTTCCACCTTATTTGAGACAGGTCTATTTTTTTTCCCTGCCCACATACCAGGATGGCTAATCTGTGAGCTTCCAATGATCCTGCTGCCTCTACCTTCCCTCTCGCTGTAGGAGCACAGGGATTTCAGCTGCCGGCCTCTGTGCCCTGCTTTATATAATAAGTTCTAGGAATTCACACCAGTTCCGTATATTTGCATGGCAAGTGCTCCACCCACTGAACTGTCTCCCAAGCTCTAGGTTTTAATCTGTAAAACCGATTGTTTACACTCTTTCCCTCCAGCTTCCCGACTGTCCTTCCTTTCCTCCCACCTTCATTTTTCCTCCTGCGCTCCTCCTGCATCGTATTTTTTCAGGTACTGTGTTGAAATAAGAGCGGCAAAGCTGCGTCCCCAGCATCCGGCCGCCCGCATGGCTAGCTTAGCTTATGTCCCGAAATAATTATACGGAAACTGTATTTTTTTAATCACTGTCTGGCCCCAATAGTTTTAGCCTCTTATTGGCTAGCTCTTACATATTAATCTAACCCATTTTTATTAATCTTTGTAGCACATAAGTTGGCTTATTAGGAATGATCTTAACCTGTGTCTGTCTGGCGTGGGAGAAATGGCGACTCCCTGACTCAACTTCTTTGTCCCAGCATCCTGTTCTGTTTTCTCCGCCTACCTAAGGGTTGGCCTATGAAATGGGCCTAGGCAGTTTCTTTATTAATAAGAAATCATTCCCACATCAGTACTGGCACGTGCTACAGAGAGGAACAGAACAAACTGAACTACCGTCCTCTAGGACACGCAATAACCAGACCATAGTCATGTGAGAAGCGCTTCAGAGCACCGAGAAACTGGCCCTCCCTGGACGGTCAGACCAGCCATTTGAAGTGGTTAGCTATTGCCTTGGGAAGATTTGGATGACTAGCACGAGTCTTAGATGGGGTGGGAGGAGCCCACTGGGAAAAGAACACACTAGATGCCGAGTTTCAGAAGCTGGCGAAGTGTAACCAGCAGTGCTGAAAGGGGGTAAGGTGAGGCGGGTCAGCAGGGCCCTGTGAGGAAGCACCAAAACTGCTTAGAAACTGTGCTTTCTCCTGCAGAGAAATTCAACTGGAGAGCCTCCTAGTCATCTTTGCAGAGAGGCTATAAACACCTTGAAGCTGGGGTGTCTTCTACATGTTTGCATTCTTTATGTTGCCTGGCTCTGGTCCTAGACTAGGTAGGCAGTGCTCATGGATCTCTTAAGGTGCTGATAGACCCTTAGAAGAATGCATTCTTACCACATCGTTAAAATAGGATAAGTCAGAGCAGAGAGACTTTCTAATGGCCAGGCCAGGGTCTCATTATATCCTGGACATTGTATCTCAGCACTCCCGAGTATAAATGATCTGCTTTAATCTTTGTTTCCTGGTTTGGCTGGGAATCCACCACACTTCACCCTTGGTGACTCTGAGGATAAAGACTAAGGTGAGAGTGGCTTTCACAGCCGCTGCTTCCCGTCTCCAGTACTTTCTACTGTTCAGTGCCTGCGACCCCTTGAAGGAAGCCTTCACGGTACCAACTTTCCCACAGCAACCTTAGAATGTGATCATCCTTCAGCATGAGATTCCCCTTGGGTCCTCATGCACAGATGATGCCCTCAGCCTTCCGAAGCCTACCTCAGTGCCTGACATTCAGTAGATACTCAGCACAGAGCATCTTTGCTTCCATGAATGAATTCCCGAGGTGGCCAGAGAAGTGCATTATCATTGTGTCTTCAGATGAAAACATTGGAGGTCAGAGGCCACGTCTCTTGCCCAAGATGCATAACTGATAAAAGCCAGACCTACACTCAGGGACAGCTGCCAGTAGAAGCTGCCTCTTGCTTCTAGCAGACACTGGATGGATGCCTCTTCATGCCCGTTTCTGTGACATGAGCCCACCCACCTGCTTGTGGGATAGACAGTGCACAGAAAGAGCACGGACTCTGCAGTTGGATTGCACTTAAGTCCCACCCCCACTGCTTGCTAGCTCTGTGCCTGAGCAAGGTACTCATTCATTCTGTGACCCAGTTTTCTAGAAAATGGTTAGTAATAATACTCACCTGGTGGGGCTGTTGATTTCAAACAAATCAACCCACATAAAACGTTACTAATAGACACGTGGGAAATGTTAAGCAATCGTTATCTGTCGCTGTTGGCATACATTTATCCTGTTCCATGTCCTTATTGTAGATCAAAATTTTCTGTGGGAACACTACCACAATTTGTTTTTATTCTGTGAATATTCTCTCTTGGCCTCAGATGTCTGCCCCAGCTCTGTGTTCTCACAGTTTAGAATAGGTAATAAATGCCTGCACCGCAGCCAAACCGCACACTGCTTCTCTCCTACTGCGAAGTTTGAAGTTTGAGGATTCACACGTTTCTTCACACGTACACTCAGAAAAAACTACGCTGTAGTTAGTACACGAGTGCCATTAAGAATGCTGCGCCCTCGCATCTGAAGCACCCCAGACTGAGCTAGATACTGTTGAGCAGTTTGGTTGACTGAGCTGGTTGTTGG
Organism: Microtus ochrogaster; assembly: GCF_000317375.1. NCBI lineage: Eukaryota > Metazoa > Chordata > Mammalia > Rodentia > Cricetidae > Microtus > Microtus ochrogaster. Next base: position 9,542,062 of record NC_022009.1, on the reverse strand, counting down.
GAAGTGATTTATGTCACCCCTGTTTCCCCTGTTTTTCAGAGCAGGTGTGACTTACAGGAAACTTAAAAAGGAAGGAAGATAATTACTTCCCATATATAAAGTTGTATGCCAAAATTTTGGTGTTTTAAACATGTTCTCTCATAATGGAATTTTCTGTACAAGTTCTTTGCTCCTTCTCTGGTTGTTTATTGTTGACATTATTAACAGCTTCTTTTGGTTAGAGCATGATTTGTGTGTGTGTGTGTGTGTGTGTGTGTGTGTGTGTGTGTGTGTAGTTTAGTAACTCCCTGTTTACCTCATCTTAAGCTAGCAACTGATTTGTGTTCAAGTGAGAAGAAACAGCTGTACAGTTGCCACCCTGTGCCAGGCATTACTGCATGTTTAGCTGTTGTCTGTTCTTGCAAGAGGAATGATCTGCCTGCTCTAGAGAGGAAGTAGTGACTTGATGGGATTCAGAAGGGGAAGCTGGCCTGTGGTAGGCTCTGGAGGGACAGGCAGTAATGGGAAGTAGCGAAGAGTTAATTAGAAGCGATCCTGGTGGGAGACATGGAAGACTTTGAGAGGCCAGCTGAGGAATGGGTAATTAATTTTTCCGGCATGTGGAGGTACCGAAGGCTCTGGATTGGGTGCTGGACGTGCATGGTGCTTATTTTCAGGCGTGGTTTCTAGGCCAGAACGTCAGCAATACCTTGGAAACCTAATGAATTGCAGACACCACACCTCCCCAGTGGCCTACACATTGGTGGTTAGTGAGATCAGGTGCCCCCGTGGTGCTCATCCCACCTTGAAAGCAAAAATGCCTGAAGAGAATTGTAGGTGGACAGCAGGGGGGGCGGGGTGTCAAGGAAGAAGAGTGAGGGACTGTGCCAGAGGCCCTGGGAGTGGTGATGAGGACACACGTTTGGGTGGTTCCATTGTGAATGAAACAAAGGGAAAACCATTGGAAAGATAATGGGCTGTGATGACTAAGTAGCCGTGGGAGTGTAAGATGGAAGATAGGAAGCCAACGATCTGTGTCTGTATCCCCAAGTGTGACTGACAGCAGATACACACAAGCCGTTCAGGAGGGGAACTTGCCTTCAGAGATCAGAACCTTATTGAACCTTAATTTATAGCTTTTATCTTTAACCCACACCCAGCCATCTACTCTTCTCAACTAGATAACCTTCCCCGTGGGAATGAAAATGAACCAGGCACTCGATACCAATAATCACATTAACAGCAGATGGAGTTGCTAAGTGCCAAGATGTTTTCGCTAAGTACTCCGTATTCATTATGTCCGTGCTGCTATTCATTAGTTATGAATGTCTGTAAGTTGACTTCCCAAGCTTCACCATTGTAGGCTTAATGTTTCTAAGCACTGACCTAAGAGGCTAAGAGTCTGAACTCCAGGGTCACACAGCTCTGGGCTGAAAATCTAGCTGCTTTGTTCAGCAGGTGTGTAGGCTGGAGGAGGTGCCTTGCCTAATCTTCACCCTAAGTTCCCCAGCTCTCTTACAATGGAGACTATTATTGTAAGGAGATGTAATCAATGAGTGGCCCTCTTTAGGTTCATTGTTATAACTAAATAGGAAATGCCTGCCTGCATATAAAATCCTTAGGAAATGTTAGTTGAGGTTTATGGTGATGATACCAGACACTTACGCAGAACTTCATTGCTTATGTTGCCAAAAGCAAAAATCACTCAAAAAATTCCCAGGGCTGGAGTGGTGGCTCAGTGGTGAAAACACTGACTGCTATTGCATTCAGTTCCCAGCTGCCATGTGGCAGCTCACAAGTGTCTTTAACTCCAGTTCCAGGGGAGCTTACGCCCTCCTCTGGCCTTCCTGGACATTAGATTTGCATGTGGTGCACAGACATAAATGCTGGCAAAACACCCATGCATATAACAACAACAACAACTACTACTACTACTACTACTACTATGCTCCTTAGCCAGGCACGTCAGGCCTTCTTCAGAGTGGTCATGCTTTCCCTCCCATGAAGTATAAGCTCAGTACTTACTGCCCCTTCACTGTGGAGCTCAGCTCTGGCCTCCCTTATGTACCGAATCTCTTACCCAAGCCTAGTCTTTGATTTCTGTTGCTGCCTTAGTCAGTTTTTGTTACTATAACAAAAACATCTGAGATAATGAACCTATAAAAAGAAAAAGTTTATGCCACCCCACAGTTTGGGAGATTCCATGTCATGATCCTTGGCATCAGTGCTGTGGGCCTGGACCAAGGCAGCGTTTTCATAAAGGGAAGACATGGCAAAGCAAAGCCATTCACATTAGGGCCAGGAGACAGAGGAAATGGAAAGGACCCCTCAATCTCCTTTGGGGGGTATACCACAATGACCTAAAGTCATCTTCCTTCTAGTCTGTACCTTCAAAGGGGTTCATTAGCTTCCAGTAGTTCACCCTGGGGAACAGAATCTAAATTATGGCAGGCCGTTTACAAATCCGTTTTTGGATACTGATTATAGAGAGTGAGAAGATCTTAGCTTTAGTAAGAACTCTATCTGTAGTCAGTGTTAATGTTGGTATGAGTGTCTGGTACATTTTCATTCCTGTCATGTGTGAGTCATCTAGTGCTCGCCTGAGTTCATTTTTAATAATTGCTGTCTTGTCTGGAAGATTGTTAGCAGCAAACTCTCATCTTTAATATGATTAATTCTGAGTTCCTGTGGTTCAACGCCCTTACAGCTCAGTGGACCATGCATAGCATTAGCAACAGCAAAGGTCCAGCCTAGCCATTTCGCTGAAACCCTGGGTACCTGTGTGCTGTGCCTTGTCCATCTTTCCATGCTGCTGCCTGGTCCTATGCCAGGTGACCCTACGTTAGTAGTCACAGAACAGCAGAACAGAGCGTCAAGTATGTGTTGGTGAGCTAGTTTTCTCCTTGGTGGAACTGGCAGTGCTCTCTGGGAATATCGACCTCTATAGTACTAATCATTTGCTTTTCTTTTCAGGATGAACTTGATCTCACAGACAAACACAGGGAAGCCATGTTTGCACTTCCGGCGGAGAAAAAGTGGCAGATCTACTGCAGCAAGAAAAAGGTAAGCTGCTCCTTGTGCCCACAGTCAGCCAGAAGCCCTGTTCTGCTGTCCTCTGCTCTCAGTCTCAGCAGCAGGACCAGAAAGCTCTCTGTGGTGTGGAAACCAGCTTGGACATGTCATGGTGTGGCCTTGCGGCTACACACAGTAAAGTGCTGCTCCTCAGATGGTATTTTTATGAGTAGGTCACTGGGCTGCTCTGCACCTGTCCCTGTTACTCATAACTGAGTGTAGCTGAGACCTAAAATATCAAAGGATTGCACAGATAGCATCTTCCCTGCTTCTCACATAGCAGTTTGTATACGTGTAGATTAGGGTGAGTTATCATGGCTTTATGTTTACATAATGTAGTAAAACCTTACATTTTACTGCCTCTGTTGTGTGGCTTCATTGACCCCATAGCTAAAATGCTCATCAGCCTTTTCACATCCAAAGTGAAGAATGAGAAATGAGGCAAAAGGAACATGCTCTCCACTCCTACTTTTAGGGACACAGTTTAATTTGTTGTTGTTGTTGTTGTTGTTAGTGTGTATGTGTGTGTGTGTGTACGTACCACGGTGCGTGTGTGAAGATCACAGGACAACTTTTAGGAGTTATTCCCCTCCTTCTGCTGTGGGTTCCAGGGATTGAAGTCAGGGCATTTGGGCAAGTGTTCCACCCACTGATCCATGACACTGGCCCTCATTTCAAGAGTTCTACATCCCTTCAAGCTCATGATTAGGGAATGACTGTACCTTCACTCTGGGCAGTCAATTGCAAATAAAAGCTGATGCTGTGCCCCCTCAGGAGATGGGGGAATGACACTGGGGTCAACGAAGCCACCAAAACCCCTTCTCTCTAGCACGCATGGCTCTGGGCATCACTGGATGGAGAGGACTGAAGTAAAGTTCATGCTCCCATTTCTTAAATCCTGCACCAGATTCTTAGACAATCCCCACATGTGTTTCCCTCTGTTCCTTCTGACATTTGAACTAGGCGAGTTATATGTCCAGGCCAGAGTGGGCACCTAAGAGAAAGTGCTACCTCCTTCTAACGTGCTGCAGACACCCTGATTATGCAATCTTGACCTAGGGACCCAGCAACAAATGACAACAACCCAGTGTCAGGGAAGCTTCTATTGGGTGGTCAGATGCAGTTTGGAGCCTCTGTCTCCTCGCTTGACTGTCTCACAGCCCCTCTGCCCCTGTGTCACTAACATGTCCCTCCGAGGACAGTCGCCGAGTCTCAGTGACCAGTGAGTCCGGCGACAGTAGGTGACTGTGAGGCACTGTGCTCGCTGACCTCCGCCGCTGACCTCTGCCGCTGTGCACTAGACTGGGACTGGGACTATATCCACAAGATTTAAAGCTTATTTAATTTTCCACCCGTACAGTTAGACAGGTAAGGGGTGTGTCAGATTTCTCTTTGGTGGCCTTTGCTGAAAGATCTGTCCAGCTCTGACATCTCGGGATCATCCTGGAGCCATCATCAGATAGTCCTGATTATAATCCTAGTCCTCATCCTTCAGTAGCTCAGTGTCCTTATCGGTCGGTGGGTCTCCTCGTCTGGTCCTTCACTTTGCTCACAACCTACTGATCAGAAGGCTCTCTTGTATTGGAAGGCCTTCCATAGCTTGAAGCAATGTGTATCATGCACTGGGAAGGAATTTTAAAATAAAAATAAGAAGTGTTCAGACCTCCTCTGCTGGGTTTATGTGGTCATCTTTTCTCTTCAATTGCTTATTTATGCTATTAATAATTTTATCGTGTTTCAGTGCATACCATGGTACCCGTGATGGTCTGAGAGCATCTGCGGATGCTAGTACTCTCCTTCCACCATGTGGGACCAAGGGATCTAATCAGATTCTCAGGCTTGAGTGCAAGTGCTTTTACCACTGAACCATCTCACTGTACATAGAGGACATGGTAGAGTTGGTTCATCCTAGTGTAGGTTTCTTTTCCCCTCTAAATTGTGAAACATCACAGTTCAGAATTTGACAGAAATCCCAGAGGATAGGAGCGGAAATACAAATGGGAGCAGCTTACTGGGAAAGGTTTCTTCTTTCTCATGTTTTATCACGTCCTTGACAGCAGTTAAAAGTTAATCATGTAAACTACTGCCCCTTACATTAGAGAAGGCAATCACTGAAAAACAGTAATAACCTTAGACTTATAGCTGCTGTTCATTTTTCGATTTCCAGGCTTGTAGGATCCTTCTATAGGCCTCAGTGTGTGTGTGTGTGTGTGTGTGTGTGTGTGTGTGTGTGTGTGTGTGTGTGGTGTGGTATGCTTGGCCTTTCATGGAAGAATGGATATGAATGTGGCCACTGGATGTGGAACCCTGTTTTGTACAGGGTAGGCCCTGCTTGCTCAAACCTGGCTCCATTGTACAGACTTGCACATTCATTTCTAGCTCCTTTCCAGGAGCAGTGGGTAGCTCAGGTGGGACACCACTGGTTTTGGGGAGTCCCTTGGACTTACGGGTCTGGCTTACTTTAAAAATGAATGACTGCATGGATCAACCACAGATTTTTGTAGAGTGTGTGTGTCAACGTTCGGTTCTGTTCTCAATTACTCTTTGTCTTATTTTTCTGAGAGAAGGTCTGTCTCTAAACCTGGAGCTTACTGATTCTGTTGAACTAGCAGGCCAGCAAGACCTGGGATCCCCTTGTCTCTGCCTCTCCACTACTGGGTCTCTTGGTACAGCTGCCATAGTTGGCCCAGTACCCATATGTGGGTCCTGAGGGTCCATGCCATGGACCTTGTGCATGTGAGTACAGCACTTCACTGATGGAGCCATCTCTCCAGCCTCTTGACTACAGATTTTCTTGACTGGACCTTCTTACATTGTTAAAATTATATTGTTCCTGTGGTCTTAAACTGGGGATTTTGGATCCTGCAGTAAATCAAGAAGCCTGTGATAACTCTAATGACATAAAGACCTAGCCAGCGAAAGCATATGCTCTTTACCTCATTTCTTACCATGTCCCTTAAAATGGGCTCCACGGGGGGCTGGAGAGATGGCTCAGAGGTTAAGAGCACTGGCTGCTCTCCCAGAGGTCCTGAGTTCAGTTCAATTCCCAGCAACCACATGGTGGCTCACAACCACCTGTAATGAGATCTGGTGCTCTCTTCTCGTGTGCGGGCATACATGGAGGCAAGATGTTGTATACATAATAAATAAATAAATAAATAAATAAATAAATAAATAAATAAATAAATCTTTAAAAAAAATTGGCTCCACGGAGGCCGTCCTTCACCTTAAAACGCAGTATTTCCCTTGATACCCACATCTTCAGTTCAGGCTTATCACCAATAAGCCAAAGCATATCCGTTTCTCAGGCTGAGGGCAAACTACACCTATGACTGCTTCAGATCTTCGTCGTTCAAGATTAGAACACAAGGCAGCACAGATGTTCTCTCACGCCCAATAGAAATAAACCACAGGAGCTATGATAAGCGGGCTCTCTATGAACAGAAATCGTTTACTCAAACAAAGCCAGAACAGAGCCTGGGGCCAGGCACTGCTCAGCCAGCCACCTCTCTCCTTGCAGCAGAACTCAAATCCCAGCAGTGGCTCCTCTGCTTCTCAACTGTGGGATTTAGGAAACATCTATCTGAGCCTCTGGTTGAAAACTTATTTCCAAAGCCAAAATGCAAGCAGTAGAAGTATTTCTGGGGTGGAAATGCTTTGGACTCTTGCCTGATTGGCTGCCGGGGTGTCAGAGATGGATGTTGTGGCTTTGCTGCAAATGCAAACACTTTTCTCACAGTTGCTGCACTGGCTGCTCCATCCCGGTTTGTGGACACAGCAATCCACTGCCCAATTCTTAAACATTCATGAAAGGTCCAAAAAGAAATGCCTGTTGGTGGAGTTGGGGGTATTTTCAAATAGGAAATGTTTGTGGTTCTTATCTGTAGAGGTAATTCCCTTTTTAGCTCCAATCACAACATACCCTTTTGTTTAAATGAGGTTTTTCCCAGTCTCTAGCCAGAAACTGCGGCTGTTAACAATCTTTGGATTTTAGGCTGGAGCTTTGAAAACAATGAACCAGCTGACCATGGACGGCATCTGGCTGTGCTGTATTGACTTATTGTTCACATGCGTTTTAAATCCTGGGAACAGGAGGGAGTAGTTCTTCAGAGGTGAAAATAAAGTGTCATTCACTGCTTTATGGTGACCACAAGCATAGAAAGAGGCCTGTAACTTCTGTCCTTGGTGTCATTCAGCCAGTGTTGACTATCTAGAAAGTGCTCTTATCCCTCCCCAGAATTTGCAAAACTGACAGGGCTGTAGAGACCGTTAGGTGCAGAGGCTGCAGATATTGAGAAAGAGAACAAGCTTTCACAGGTGTGCCTAATCTTGCCTGCATTACCTCTGACCCTTAAAGCCTCAAAGCTCATGATTTGGGTCCTCATATAGTAGTCCCATATGTCTTGTGGAACCACTTTGGGAAAGGTGAATTTTCACTAGGCTCGTGTGAGCATGCTTGCTATAACTTAGTTAAATCGTTCTAGAATCTTCTCCATCCTGGCCATGGTTTGGCCATTGTGATCTCTACATATCTGGTACTGGGTACATTTTGAGGACACATAGGGAGGTGAATTTGACTCGTGCTTTTCATTCTTTTTATTTGGTTTGTTTATTCTGATTGGATCAATCCCCGCTTTCTTGGAAGTGCTCCTTTCAGTAAGCATGCATGGTGACAAAAGTTGTGGTGGGCCAGGGGTTGCTGTCCTTTCAGCGGCTGGAGAGCAAGGGCAGCCGGTGTTTGCAGTGCAGAGAGGGGACGGTTTTATCAAAATAGGACCTAGGGGAAACATATGCTGGTGTCACAGAATTAAAGACAAAAGGAACTTTCTGCTTCCTTCATAGCTGTCAAAGTAGCCAGCTGAACTGGAAGTCAGTATGAGCTACTGTCCTGTAGCTGGTGCCTTGCCCAACCACAGGCTCTGTATTGGATTGGAGTAATAGAGAGGGTGAGATCCTGTTTTCTTTCGTTTAGTTTGTTTGCTCACTGTGCAGTAGACTAAGCATTGGCTCTTCAAGCATCCACTCTACTAGATGTCAGGATTTGGGAAAGGGAGCCAGCAAAATAATCCCCGCTTGGTGTTGCATCTGTCAGGGCTGCCCTCCACCACTGGGTTGTACCCTATGCCCAATTTCTGAGTGCCTATAGAAGTACTTGATTTGTTTCCAGCCATTGAATTTTCAACCTGTGATGTTTAACTTGGCGTTTGTGTTGTAAAGTGATAAAGGCCTAAAGAAAGTGGCAGAAGCCATCCTGCTAGAAATACAATCTTCCTGTCCTTCCCTCCTTCTACCTTTTTGCAGAGTCCACAGGGGACACGATAGCGTCTAATCAGAAGCAGCTCCAGACTCCAGGCTTTGGAAATGTCTGTCCTATGTCTTTATGTCCCGTCGAGAGAGGAGTCTGTAGACAATCCCTAGCTGCAGAGCAGTAAGGCATGATGACAGGCTCTGGGTGCCTGGTGCGTGACTCAGTGAAGCAATGTAGTAGTGAAGACCAGGTTGGTGTGCTGCTATCCAGTGTACAGAGTGTCTGCTCTGGGAAGACTCAGCAATATTCTACAGTGGTTAGACAAGTATGTCAGATTCCCTAGCTGAAATGGTTTTGGGAGAAGCCCATATTAATCAAACCAAATGATTGTCACATCTTGTCATAAGCTCCATAGGAGAGGACGGCTGACAGACTGTGGGGCACAGAAAAGGGAGACCCACCTCTGTGGCTGTGACTCAGGTGATGTCCCTCACCCCTTTGACCACTGTTGGATCCACCAGTGAGAGGGTTGACACCATGCTTTCACCCTTCATCTAGAGATGGGCCCTTTCGGCATCTGAGCTGTGTTCACAGGCTCAGGTCCCCTCCCCTGTCCTCCCCTCCCCTCGCTAATTTGTTCTTCAGGCTATTTAAATAATCACTTAAGGGTTCACCTTATCGGAGTCACTGACCAGTTAGGAGACCTTTAAGAGGCTACAATGAGGTGGGAACTTGAACACAGGTGTGAGTTGAGTATGCCTGGGTGAAGCCATGGTACCCGTTAAAGCATTGCCACATTGCACTGGATAAAGAGGAGCTGCCCCAAGTTCTGCCACTAAAAATCACCTTGACTGCTTGTGCCTCTCCACAGGGCCCACTGTCTGCATGCGTTGGGGACTGAGAGACTTGCTTGTACCTTGCACAGCGGGGCATGCGCACAAGGTGTCATTGGCTTTCACTCTTGCTTTATTGCTGAATATGAAGCTTAAACAGGACTTAATCAGAGATCCTGATTGGCTTGAGAATGGATCTACAGTTCTTTGTGATGAATATGTCTGCAGAGCCGCTTCACTTCCAACTGATGTGAGAAGCAAGGAGAGAGGGCTGAGCATTTCCTTTGCAGTATCTCTAAAAGCAATCTGAATGTGACATTTCCCAAGACATTTTAATGACGTGAGAAAGCACTCAGCATTTAATGTCAAGGTTAAAAAGCAAGCTCTAAAACCATGTAATTAGTATGATCACAAGTTCTTAGGGTGTGTAGACAAACGTATGGACAGACAGCTTGTTAGGAAAGATTGTGGGTGATTTCCTTTGATGTATTTTTTCTTTTGTATACGTATTTCACAATTTTTCTATAGTTCTTTATTCTCTGCCTTACTTTGAAATAACTCTCTTGCTTTTCAAAACAAAATTGCTTTGTTTAAGAGATACAGAAGATGGTTTTGAATCAGTCAGTTTTCAGTAAAAGAAATAGGACCCATGAGGCACAACTTGTCTGTCAGTCTGTTTTGGATTTCCATAGGGGATTGTTCATAAGCAGAAGCTAGAGAAACTCTCGGAAAGGCTATGTCTTTGCATCAGGTGGTAAAGCTACATATCTTAGGGCCAGAGGGAAGGGACCATGGAGACTGACAGCTGTGTCTGGCCTCACTGCCTCTGACTTTGAAGTACATGTCCTTTTAAAACTATGGCCTACTGACATTGCTGAATACACATGGATTTCTGGCCCAAAATGATGAAAGAGGACACAGGGAAAGGTCTCTAGAGCAGTGACTGACATGCCACTGTCCCACAGTAGCCAAGGGAGCCAGTGGATGAACTGCAGGGTGTAAGATCTATAGAGCCAGGATGACTGCTGCTGCAGCTCCTCTGTAAGTACTGTCCTGTGAATGGCCTACCAGGAACCATGCAGGCCAGCCTAGTCTATTAGAACATAACAATGGCACCACAGACTTTATTAAAATTATATGTTGAAATGCAAATAATGCTTGAATTGTCACGACAACCCTGGCATTATTTCCTTCCTGGAGCTTCAGGGTCCTTTTTCCTCTCCTCCTCAGTTCTTCGCTCTTCTCTGGGAGTTTTGAAACCGAGGTGTGTGTGTGTGTGTACGTGTGTGTGTACTTACCATATAACTTACACGGTCACTGGGAAACAGACGTATAATGCCTTGCTCTGCCATAGACTTTGTTCAAAGCTGTGACATAATTCAATCCTGCATTCTGCAGAATTATGTCTGAAGCTAACAGGCAGGCCTCCGTGCTGCTTGGTGATGATGAAAGTGTGCTTTGCACATTGCAAACACTATTATTGTTAGACTCCTAATCCCATCACCAGAGTAGACATTCTAGCTTTTCATCAATCACCTTTCTCCAAAAATCTTAAGAAAGAAAATGAATAAACTCCTGATAGCTTTCTCTTCAAGTCATGAATTTGTCCATCCACGGTGCATGTCTCAGCAACCACCAGAGAGGCAGTACTACTTAAGGGAAGGGAAAGAATATTGCATGGCCTGTCCATCACTGATCGATGTCTGAATGTTTCTGTTGCAGAAGAAGCCATTGAATGCTTCACTTTCCCCATGTGTCTCGCAATCCAGTTGAAATTAAAATCAGTAGAAGGCATTGCTCTTTGGAAAAAAAATCCAAGGTTCAGGAAACAAAAGGCATTCCATTCAAATACCCATGAAGCTATATAAAATGCAAAGTATTTCAGCTATGTAAAATAGATACTTCACTGGGGACTGTTTCTTTGGTTTGATTACAAAAGAAGTTACCCTGTGTGGCTTTTACTCTTGCTCCCTTTAGACCTTCTTGTACTCTCAGGTCTGTACCCCGCCAAATTGTGTTTCCATCTTTAGCAAGCTCTTGACTGATTGGCGCCATTTTGAAACATAGGAAGTTGCTCTGAGGCATGGGCCTCTTCCCACCATAGAGATGCAGGATCAGCATGTGCACAAGCTAACAAAAGCCAGCATCTTGACCATCACTTTACAAAAGTTCTGAAAACCTTTTCTCTTCCTTCTTTTCCTGTTCCTTGGCTCCTCTGGATTTTTAAGAATTGAGGAGTTGGGCTGGGCTATCACCCAGAGATGGTAAAATGCTCACTTGGCATACTCGAAGCCATGAGTCTAATCCTTAGCCCCCCATAAAGTATAGTGGTGCATGCCTGCAATCCCAGCACTTGGGGCTAGCAGCAGGAGAATTGGAAGTTCAAGATCACCAATTGCAGTGCTCACATGTAAAGTTCCAGATACTTGGGTGGTTGAGCAGAGGGCCATTGCCTGTAGGAGTTCAGGGCTGTAGTATATTATGTTGATAGAGTGGACTCACTAAGTTCAGTGGTGATGTGGGATTCCCATCTGTATATACTGTGAATATCATTGGTGAATAAAGAAACTGCCTTGGCCTATTGATAGGAACTTAGATAAGTGGGAAAAACTAAACTGAATGCTGGGAGAAAGAAGGGCCGAGTCAGAGAGAAGCCATGTATTCCCCACGGAGACAGACGCTGGGAACTTTACCCAGTAAGCTACAGCCACATAGAAATACACAGATTACTAGAAATGGGTTAAATTAAGATGTAAGAGTTAGCCAATAAGAACCTAGAGCTAATAGTCTAAGCAATGTTTTAATTAATATGGTTTCTGTGTGATTATTTTGGTTCTGAGCTGCTGGGTGGCCAGGAAATGAACAAGCGGCCCTCCTCCAACACAGCCATCAATATAGTGACTTCCCAGGATAGGCAAATGGAGGTTGGGGTTGGGGAGAGGGGCTAAGATTGCCTAAGAAGGGATGAATTGGCCCAAGTCAAGAAGTTCAAGTTCAAGGTCATCCTCAGCTAATAGTGAATGTGAGACCAGGCTGAGCTGCAAGAGACCCTGTGTTAGGAAGGAAAGGAAAGACGTTGAAGAGGTTAACTTATCTACTTCTCAAGCCTAAGCCCTGAGCTTCCTATGACCACTCCATCCTCAGCTTTGGGAGTTGTGACTCTACAGTCTGATGACAGTTGGTTCTCACAGTATTAGAAATATAGCAATAGACATCCAACTCCTCTGTGGAGTCTGTCTCTCACTTTTGCTTCTCAGTGCATTTCTTCAGCAAGTAGCTTTGCTTTACTCTGGGTCCCCATAGCTAGAAAGCACCACACTGGAAGAGGATGGGGTGGGAGCCCCTGTATTTGTTCACTCACAATCATTCAAACAATAACAGAAATACCTAAGGAATGTGCAACTAAGGAAAAGTGACGCGGCACAGAGGAACGACTTCCTATGATGTCTCCTTCTGTTCTAGACATGGGCTAGAAAAGCAACTACCTAACTTTACCTCGGCACACGGCCCTACAGTGTGAAGATTGCTCCTGCCTCAGCTCCCACCACAGGAAGAGACTTGGGATGTTGAGTTTGGATGGAACACAGGAGATCAGTTGTGCTCACTGCCCCAGAATAGCTGTCTTTGTGCACCAGACCATTAGCTCTCTATCAGGTTCCTGTGACAACACCGGTACAAGACAGAGTTGACAGTGTGTCAGATGCAGAGGCTGTGGGGTCCTTAGCTGTGTTAGAGCCCCTCTATCTGTGCCATAGAGCACTTAAGGGCCAGGCTATCAGGGAACAACATTCTAAGTGTGATTTCAGGGCATCTGGGGAGCGTCTCATCCATGCACATTGAAATACATGTGCACACTTCTTTTTCATACCCAAATTTCTGCAGCCTGCAGGTGTGGAATTTCTTTAGGAGTAAGAACACACTGCCCTAGTAACCTGTGGAACCTAGGATATGTTTGGGTAGGAAATATGAGCAAATGGTCCTAGTGACAGCTGTAACTCTACAGAAAGGGACACTACTGTGTCTCATATCTGAGAAACCACATAAATCTGTCAATTCTGGTTACCACTCTAATGAACCCCCAAGCAGCATGAAGCATAGGAGACATGCCAGACCAGGACACACCCTCTGTATGACATTCCTTAAAACTGTAAGTTTAGCGTGAATTCTAATTGGTCTTAATAATAAAAACTGGAGTTAGATATGAGAATAAATGCTGAAAGATCAGAAAAGTAAAGGAGCCAGCCACTAGAGAGACTTTTTACCTCTACTGAATGCTCAGACCTTTGGTCTGAGCTCCTGTCTCCTCCTGCCTTATATTCCTCTCTCCACCCAGTCATATCACTTCCTGTCTCCATCTCCCTAGTGCTGGGATTAAAGGTGTGTGCCTCCCAAGGCATGAGATCCCAACTGCTAGGTCAAAGGTGTGTGCTACCACTGCCTGGTCTCTATGGTTCACTAGCTAGTGCTTAGCTCCACCCTCTGATCTTTAGGCACACAAAATATCACCACCTGTGGGTGGATGGCCTACAAACAAGTTCAAGTGTGAGTGAGAAAAATGGGTCTTGATTGCTAATATTGAATAACTGGATGTAGAAGTCTGAGGCTCTTGGAGAAGGATTCGAGAAAGATGAGTAATCTCAATAAGAAACGGAAGTAATTGATTGGCAGTGTCTCAAGCGACTGTGATGGAGGCGTATGCGGCCAGCTCTAACCTCCAGGCTCTTCCAGGCTCCAGACTCCAGTCAGATTTAGATAGGATACACCATGCTTTTCATGTGGCCGCTCCCTGGTTCTCTGTAGACTCTTAGGGCTCTGGCCCCTGCATTCCAAGACAGATTTTTCAACGCATGCCTGACTCACCAGCTCCAGGAAGTAGGTCCACAAGAGACATCAATGCCAGGAAGTGGCCCCTCAGGAAGATAGAGGAAAAGGAAAGCTCTTTCCTGCATGTGTTTCTTTTGTTTTCTCCAGTGGTCAGGCACACCTGCTGCTGCGGAATCCTCTCTCCTCTGGAAAGGAAAATGGTTTTTATGCTTCCCTGTAAATTAGAATTTGCAGCTTCTAATTAGGGGTTCCCCAAATTGCTCCCTCTGTAAGAACCCAGTGATTTGTGGACTAGTTTTGGATCACTGTAGAAAATCCACTGGCGGATTCCACCCTCAAGTTTCAGGTCCTACACTCCCTGCCATTCTTCGCAGTGCAGAACAGCTTTTGACTTGAGCAGACTTAGGATCTGCCCTGCAGTGAAGGAATGGCATTTTGTCTCCTCTGTTTGGATACTCTACTTCTCCACTTACCCACATATAGGGAATTCTGACCAAGGGATAGCTTCCAACAGAGGCTTTTTATATTTCTGTAGTACCCCTCCCCCAAAACACCATCATTAATTCAGTAATAAATCAGGACCAGTAAAAGCTTAAACTTCGAAATGCAGTTCTGATTCCGCTAGGGGACAGTGAGCCCCGCATTGGTGTTGTTTGTAGCCATGCAGAGGACTCCCTGAGGAAAATTTGCCGTTCTGTGCTGTTACCCAGATTTGCTTCTTAAGTTAATCACTGTTTCCAAAGGTTTCCTTCTAGCACATGTTAAACTTTATACTGGAAATCATAAACGCCCTCTGTTTTCCCAGAAGCAGCTTACAGAACACCAGAGCCTGCTTGACAACCTCTTGAAAGCTGGTCTGGTAGCAGTAAGTCTGGTCCCGGGATATGGAGCCACAAAGGCCACAGACACAACTGCCTGTATTCCCGCTCTGCGTAGGACTCAGTGCCCAAGCTTGCTTCTTTCCAACCAGACCACGTTCTGCTTGGGTCTGTAGCAGTCCATGGTGACATACAGGTCAAAGCTGACTTTAACAAGCTCTCCTGAAGTCATTTGTTCTGTATTATTGTACACCATCGTGTCATAGGGGAGTGTAGACCTGCATCACTTCTGAAAATAATATTTGCACAATGTTTCTTTTTCTTTGACATGAAAATGAGAGGAGATTGTCATCCAAAATTGGGTTCAGATGTTGGGCTTCTACCTATTGAGCTTCAGCTGTGTTCCACACTCTGGAGTGCTTTCCCTAAGAAAGGACTTGTGAAAATAAATACAGCAAATGGCTCCCAGTCTGGAATAGACTGTAAAGTCCCTCCTCTCGGGTTTAGGTACAGATTGGGGGCTGTTTTCTTAGCGCTGTCAGCATGAAATGTTTCCCCACTGAATTCAGCAGCCTGTGACTTGTGAGCCCTCTGCCTGGTGCCGTCAGCTGGGCCTTGTTCAGGAACCTGGGGTGGGAGGAACTAAGGGCACTTGAGGTGTCCAAACAATATAGGCATCTTGCTTTGTGTTGTGGTTGCTTACGGTTACTAGACCTCTCTAGAGGGGTACTCTTGTTGCTTTTCTAGAATGCATAATTTGGAGGAGATTAAAATTTGGAGGAGTTGGCTAAAAAGTAATATCAATCTGACTTTCTCATGAATTTTACCAGAGTAAATATAGCCAGCATGTATAGAAAAGAATGCACAGAAAAAAAAAAGAAAGTGTGTGTGTATGTGTGTGTGATTTTATGTTATCAAGGAAATCTCAAGGCTCTCTTCCCAGTGGGCTTCAGGAAGGATTCCAGTTATTGAGATGTTGATAAACAGTGGGGCTTATTGAAAACATGGGTTGATTATATGGGACTATTGATCACACGGTGGTAGGAGAGAGTTAACTATACAATAGGTACAGTTGTTGATAGTACTTGTTGCAGATGAGCTTGCGATCTTGGTTTTTGAAAGGCTTGTTTTCGTAGTGTGTGTGTATATACATGTGTGACATGTGAGCCGCCTGGCATGGGTGCTGGAAACCAAACTCAGATCCTCTGAAACAGCAGGAAGTGCTTTTAACCACGGAGCTGTCTCTCCAGCCGACTTGGTGATTGTCTAAAAATCTCTCAGCTCTGAGGTTTAGAAACACAAGTAGAAGGTCTAGTAGGGGCAATGTCTCACGTTTGTGGATCCTGATGAGGTTGGAATGAGAATAGCCCCCATAGATAGCTCATGTATTTGAATGTTTAGTTTCCAGTGGTAAAGTATTTAGAGAGGATTCGGAGGTGTGGGCTTTTTGGAGGAGGTGTGTCACTATAGGAGGGCTTTGAGGTCTCAAAGGCTCACACCAAGTCCAGTGTTGCTCTCTTTGCTTCCATCTTGTGGATGAGATGTAAGTTCTTAGCTGCTGCTCCAGCACCTTGCCTTCCTGCCTGCTGCCAAGATGGTCATGAACTAATCCTCTGAAACTGTAAGCAAGCCCCCAATTGAATGTTTTCTTGTCAGTGTTGCCTTGGTCATGGTGTCTCCACAGCAATAGAAATGTAACAAAGAAACCCATGGAAAAACCAGTTCTCCTTCTCACAGCAGTCATCCGTTGCCTGTAGTTCCCTGTCTGGAGGTGGGGTATAGTGAGATTGCTCCCTTCCCTTTCGCATATATATTGGTATTTGCACTGTTCAAATCTTGTTTAGGCAGCCATATTGTGGCAGCATCATGTGTTCGGCCCACTGTCATTTCTTGGAGACAGTCTCAAAGCAGGCTTCCTGGTCCTCTCACTCACAGTCTTTCCACGGCCCCTGCCAAGATGTTCCCTGTACTTGAGTGCCAGACGCTGTTACAGTGTTTGTAAAAGTAGGGTTGGACTTTTTCAGAGAACACTGAGTTTGGCATTGGAGTAGACTTTATAGACATATAAGTAATGCTTCCTTAGAAGATATTGAGGTTACTGGACAGATTGCAAACACTTTATGAGTCGATCCTAATGTACAGCAGATTTTGCAGAGGTAAAGTAGCCTCAGGGAGAGGAGAAAGCTTGGGAGGTAATTGGTGACCATGTCGGTATTTTGATGTGCTTCAGCCCTCCTGAGAGCCAAGTCCCAACTAGCACACCTGTCAGCAAGGTACTCGCAGTGGGCCTCGTCAGTCAGGCCACCCCTTTGAAGACGGACCTTAAAAGAAATCCCACACTAGCTCAGAACTGAACATAATAGAGGGTTATTTATTTAGGGGTAGACTCACAGATTACAGTCCTCTGCTCGAACGGGGAGCAGCACCTGAATCCTGCAGCTGGAAGAAAGGTCGGTGCGCTTTACATCAGCATATATAATATAAGAGGCTACACCCAAGTGGGTGGGTAACTTAAAGGCTACTGGCTGTTGGAATTCCTACAGCACCCCTTCTTGTAAATACAATATTCCTGAAACTGTTAGGCTGCTTTTCTCTCACACAAGGGCCAATGAGCAGCAGTGGTCTTTCTTGTGCACAGCCTGAGCTATAACTGCCGGGCCTTTCAAAGGAGTTGAGTAGGCTGTTGGCCTACATGTGGGCAAGCTCTGAAAAGATGCCATTGGTACTCTTTTTACCTGGAAGAGAGAGCCAGCAAAGTTATTAGCAACGCCTTGCTCCTAGTGCTCTTCCCTTCCATACAACTCCTCCTCCTGTTCATGTGGACCCTGTTATTCATTTGAGTTTTCTCAGATGCCTGCATCATGGAGGCAGACTAATAGAGGAAATGCCTTAATCCTTCTCTCCTTTTCTGCCGTGTTTTCTATTAAAACTTCTAGACACAGAGTGGTCTTACTTAGTTAGCATCTGCTATATTCACTAGTTTATAGAACTGGGTCCATGAAATTAGAAATAATAATGATAATTTCATGAAGTAGGGTGGCTATTTTGTTTGTTATAATAGGAGGATTTCTTAATCCTATGTGGTTTCTAATGGCATTTTCCTTACACATGATAGGTGTGGTTGTTGTTGTTAGTTGCCTTTCCTCTATAATGGAGACCATTGTAATAAAATTTACTTCAGTTATACTGACACATCCTTTGGCTTGAAACTCGATTGATTAAACTTCAGCATATCTCCACTGCCCTTGAAACAACCATAGTATTGCACGTTGCTAGATGATATAGCTATTCTAAATAGGGAAGGAGTGTGTCTTTTTTTCCTTTACAAATATTTTCATTGAACCTCATGGGTTTTTGACAGCTGCCTTGTAGACTCATGGCTTTAGTTGACTGAGTAAATGTTGCTTGAGCCCGTGGTTAGTGGTCACAATTGACTATCCTTTTGTACAGCCTGTTCCAGGACTTAGTAAGAACATCTCACACTGAAGAAAGCTCTAATATCTAGCACTTGTATATTATCATTTGTGAAACAATCCTACTAAACGATCATATGGTTGTTTCAATGAAATTTACTTATACTTTAAATCTTAATTTTGTAATTCTTACTTAGAATTTTATTTATAAAAGTGAAAGACTTCAGCTGCTACCAGAGATTGATGGGTAGATAAATAGACAGACAGACAGGGATGGATGGTGGGTGATGGAGAGATATATATCTCACACAGGTTTTTAGTTATGTGAGTATGGAAGTATAGAAACTTTTAATGTGCTTTGGGTACATAAATTGTCACAAATGCACAGTGGATATTGAGGTCAAAGTGTGCTTAGGCTGGAGAGATGGCTCAGTGGTTAAGAGCATTGCGTGCTCTTCCAAAGGACCCGAGTTCGATTCCCAGCAACCACATGGTGGCTCACAACCATCTGTCATGAGGTCTGGTGTCCTCTTCTGGCCTACAGACATATATGCAAACAGAATAGTGTGTCCATAATAAGTAAATAAATAAATATTTAAAAAAAAAGAAATAGAAAGTCCATGAGAGATAACAATTGCAAATATTTGTTGCTGGAGGAAGAGAAATGCAGGGAAGGAGAAGATAGAAAAATCCCATTGCAATAAAGGTCTTGATGTATTTTATATCACAGGGATCATCAGAAAATACAGGCTCTCTTAACCTGATATAATCCACAGTACTTTTGAACTGACTTCTGTTTAATTGTGGAAATAGTGCATGTTCATGAGAGGATAAAAATTAGGACTGAGCAAAAGTTTATCAGTAAATGCTTTCCCTATTGCTAGCCAGAGGGATGCAATGTATTTTATTGTATATCTGTTTGTCCCTATAACTAGGTAATAATAGCTCAATGAATTTGACCATGTTACTACATTGCTCTATTTTTTTAGTTGCCACATAGGAATATATTCATGTCCCCCCTCTTCATATATTTGCCCCCTTTTAATTATTCGTATACAGTGATGTAATTAAAATTTTTGTGACACACGTCCATACAGTTGTGGTGTACAGTATGGGCTGCATTTCTGAAAATATATTTAACTGAATTTTAAATGCTTCTTATATTTGAACAATTGCTGCCAAAATGATCTTGATTGTTCCTTTTGTTGTTGTTGTTTTTCAGTCCCAATAATGACTAAGAATAACCACAACTAGAGACAGACAGTGTCATTATCACCATCATAGCGCACATTTATTGAGCTTGTTCTGTGTGTGCTGTTTTCCAGTGTTCTCCAGACTTGTATTGCCTTTCTACATCCTCACAATGACAGTATTGTGAGGCCGTCATTTGCAGCTAAAGTCAGATAGCCATGTCTAGAAGAACACAGTCAAGTTGGAGGTGCTAGTGATAGACGGGTCAAAGATGTAGCTTTGTGCTTATCCCTGAGTGAATGAAACTAAGAAGCCAAGCCAAATTTATTCTTCCGTGCAAAGTGATTGATGTTGACAAAAACAAGGTCACTTGTACATTAAAAAGAATGGAATAAGATTCTAAGAAATTTTCTAAAGAACCTACTGACCTGAGATTTGAATGAAAATGTACCACTTGGAGATGATGTCAGACTGGAAAGGACGTCTTTACTCCCTAAGGAATCTGGATTTTACCACACACACACACACTTAGGGCAATAAGGAAAATGGTTGGACAATAGTCGATGCAGGCTGGAGGCAAAGTCTCAGAGGTGAGTTATGTCCAGCAGGAAATCTCAGCCATCATTACTCTGCCGTTGATGTCTGAAGGCCTCCCGACAAGACAGGAAGAACTGGATTAAAGAAATCACAAGGTGGCCAACACTTGGGTGGCCTCTGAATGACTGTTGACGTGACTTTTGAAAGCGAATAGTTGTACAACTGAATCACTGGACAAAGTAAATTTTTTTAAATTCTTTTCTTATATTTATTTATTTATTTATTTAGTATGTATACAATATTTTGTTTGTGTATATGTCTGCAGGCCAGAAGAGGGCACCAGACCTCATTACAGATGGTTGTGAGCCACCATGTGGTTGCTGGGAATTGAACTCAGGACCTTTGGAAGAGCAGGCAATGCTCTTAACCACTGAGCCATCTCTCCAGCCCCGACAAAGTAAATTTTTACAAGTTATTGGTGTTAGAAGTTAAGTACAGTAGAGGTTGTGTAGGAACTTCAGAAACATTTTGACCCCACTCTCCTATTTCGGAGAAAAGGAAAATACTCCAGATATATTCACACTTACCCAAACTGCCAGCTGAGTGAATAAAAAGGAAGGTTCTAGAATCCCATCATACCATATCTCTAAAAGTTAGTGGCATATGTACGTATTCTATAAAAAACAAAAAAAGCAGAGAAATTAATAAATTCAGACACTTATTTCTGATCTAATTATCTAGCAGACCTGAAGATAATTCCCATACACTTAAATGAGGGTAAAAATTTCCAGGAAGAAATGACCTGCTTTCATCCTGGTGTCTCACATACCAGGGCAGAATGCAGCTTTGGGGAGGAAAGGTTTGTCTCAGTTTACAGATCACAGTCCCGCAGTGAGGGTAGTCAAGCAAGAACTCAAGCAGGAACTTGGAGGCTGGCCTGCCTGCCTGCCATCCACACAGCCTTACCTCTGACCCAGAAACTCACTTCAGAGCCGGAGGCGTGTGATGGGTCTGGGGTTGCTCAGAGATTCACTATGACCCTGGGTGAATTTTAATAAATAAGAGGCTTTATTAGATACCATCCAGGGCCATACCCAGGACTGAAGATTATGTGCTGAATTACATTAGTCGGGCTTATCGAGGTAAAACTCACCAGGCTCCGTACTTCCTGCCTACCTGTGATCAAGCACACATCCTGTGCAGCTGGGGCAACCAACTTTGTTTACAGACACGAAAACACACGGTTTGTCATCATTCATGAACAACAGCCCCCAGCATTTCAGGAAGTTACCTGTCCGGGGGCAAGTGAAGCTTACAGGTTAGAGGCATTTTTGTAATTTTAACTTAAAATGTAATGTTAGCCATCACAAAGGTACAGCAGGAACCATAGCGGAATGCTGCCTAATAGCGCATTCTCAGCTAGTTTCCTTGTACAGCCCAGGACCACTTGCTCAAAAAACGTACTGCCCAGAGTGGGCTGAGCCCTCGGGTATCAATTAACAACCCAGGCAATCTCCACAGACATTTCACAGGCCAGTTTGATAATAGGGAATTGCTCAACTCAAGTTCTCAGGAGAGTTCTAAATTGTGTCAAGTTGACAGCTAAAGCAGTCTAGAACACAAAACTAAATTTTAGTGTGAGTTGTCTCTTCTTTGGGTAGACTAGAAAGAACATTTTTTAAATTTTTATTTTCATTAAACATTTTATTGGCAACATTGACTGTATCAAACAGACATTCTTGAGAATGGTGGACTCTCTCTCTCTTCCTATCGCAACAGAAGTGTAACAGGAAACAGAACAGAGAGGTACTGTTAGCATGTGACCAACACAGCCTGTGGGTTAATGCCTGCACCAGGTGAGGGGTGCAAGGTGCCCTTGGCTGCATAGAAAGAACATTTAATATGAATCTAGAGTTTGTATTTACATAAGACTACTTTTCTCAGTGGCATGAGCTGTGGTCAATAGTCTATTTTGGGGACCTGTTTTGTTTTGAAACAGACCTTGCCGCAGTTCTCAGGCTGACTTCAAACTCAGGGTCTTTTTGTTTCACTCTCCCAAGTACTGGGTTGAGGGTTTGATCTACAGTGCTACAATAATCTATCTTAAGACAGGAAGAAATCCTTTTTTTTCAGGCTATAATTAGCTTAGATAAATGTTGTAATGGGGTTGACAAAGAAGGAGGCAAAAATAAGGCCAGCTGAGTGATTGACCAAGGTGCTTGTCTGCAGTACCAGTGTCCAGAACTGCATGACTAAGAGCTAATTTTAAGTTTCATAGAGAATTCCCTCTGTATTTGTGGGGCTGGGGGCGGTTACAGAACAGAAAGGTTAGAGGAAAGCTTTTTAGCTGTTCTCTGAGCACAAATACGAATACATAAAGCGTGGGAGAAGGGACTAAGGGACAAGGGCTGAGTGGAGGTAGCCTGGGCAAGACATCAGACCTTAGAATCAGCATAGCAGAAGTTGCAGTGAAGTTTGAGGAAAGGTGAACCGTTTTGTCTGCTGGCCGCATCTCAGTTCTCTTACAGTGAAATGGTTAAAACTGAAAAGCAGCCTTTTATTTGTCGTCCATGGCTCACGGGGCCTTCTAGGTCTAATCTTAGGACAGCGTGTGCCCTGACCTTTCCCCAGTGCCTCTTTTCCACTCCTTCAGCAGCATGGCTGAGTCTTTCCTTGCCTCTTTTCCTCTTCAAACGATGTGACAACATGTAATATGAATCATGAAGCAGACCGAAGGAAATGTAATGTTTAGCACAAGGTCTGTCTGGTAACAAGCTGTGTAAGTGCTGGGTGTTGTCACTTCCGTCATATTTGCTGCATCTGTACCGTCCTGACTATCTTACCCACGTCCCTGCAGTAAGATAATAGAACTGAGGTAGGCAGGCGGTCCAAAGAATAATTCATGTCAGAGGCACAGGACATACCTTCTCTTTACAAGGACATGTGTGTCATCAGGAAGACTGTAGGCCTCAGAAGTGTCTTTTCCTTGATCTGTCTCAGTGTCCTGGCTCTTTCTAGGATGCCCCTCCCCCCAGAAGAGTAGGCTAGCTTCTTTCTGACTGCTCACACTAGAAGGAGAGCACCGACCGGACTTGTGTTTCATCTGGCTACTGCTGCATACTTCTGTCTGTAAGGATGGGGCTCCACAGGCAGCTCAAGATGCATGGCCAAAGGGAAGAGCTCTGAGAATCCCGGTGCCTCCTGCTGCCAGAGCAGTAGTGCCCAGCAGTGCATGCGCACACATGGCATGTATGCTTTCTTCAGCACTGAAGCATGTCGAGTGAAAAGAGCCCCATTTTGACTATAAGATCTACTCTAACTGCTAGTATTACTAAAACATTTCAAAAGTGCACAGTCTTCTTTCTAGTCACTAGTCTTCAGTTTCTAAAATAATCTCTGTTTTGTATCCAGGACTATGCTTACAACAGACAGGCTCTTGTGGAACCTTGGACATGGGACTTAATTTTTGTTTGCTTTGGAAATTTGCCTAGTTTGGAGAGAATAGAAAGATCTGGCACCTTCTACTTCATTTTATAGGTTCAAATACCATTGAATATCACTGTGGGTTTTGGCTTGTTAAATACATTGGTAACAGCAGGGTTTTGTTAATTTTAATGCTTCTTTAAAGAGGAAAGCTGGGTTCAGCATTTATACTGCCACCATAGCTCTTTTATTAACATGTTAAATGAGAACCAAGAGCTGTTCTAAAAACTCATCAGACTTCCTGAATGTTTTTAAATCCCAAGAGTGTAATCCAGCACAACCTCAGGGTCACTGCTGTTGCCTTCCTTGGCCTATCCTTACTACCTGCTCGGGTGGCCCTGTAGATAACCACCTGCCTTCGTGTTATGACAACTTGAAAATAGTTTTGATTTATATTTTTATTGTTTTTTATCACACCTAAGTAGACCCACCTGGAAGGGTGGGGTGGGGGATGGGAGTTGTTAGGTGTAGTGGGTGACTCACAACTGTAATCTCTGCATTTGGGAAGCTTAGACTGGAGGATTACTCTAAAGTTGGGTTACAGAGACAGGGAGAGAGGGAAAGGTTTTTAAAAATAAAGTCTAAGACTGAAATTAAAAGCTCTACCTAAATATCACTCTCCCAAGAACCCAGTATGTGTGCATGTGTCTCTATGGGTTCTGAGACTAAGAACACTGAAGTAGATGGTAGCCACTGAAGCAGCACATGGCAGCTGTGTGTACAGTGCAGCATCTGCTCCAAGGACACAGGGCTAACCATTGTATTGGGTGCTCTCCGAATGTGAAGAGAGGGAGCCACTGTGCAATTTCTCAGCCCTGTTGACACACACAGAGATATGTAGAAACGGCACACAGTGTGCCTCTTGGGTGAGTGTGATATATCTACAATAGAGACTACAGGGGCAGATGCTTCTGAGGGTTTCATTCAGGCTTGTGAGTGACCCCGTCCATCCATGCCCCGCCTGTTCTGGCTCCAGGTCACCCTGGTTTGGGAGACACAACTAGTTGAAGTGTTTTGGGAGTGGGTTTCTGTTTTGGTTTGGTTTTTTTTGTTGTTTTTTTTGTTTTTTTTTGTTTTTATCAGAAACACAGTCTTTTTTCTAACAAAAATTCTGAGCTAGTTCAGCAGGAGAGCTGTGCCTGGCACCAGTGTGTGTTCTTTGCATTACCTCCTCCCAATGTCAGTAGCCTATTTTAGGCCACATCAAATGAAATCCTACTTCAAAATCTTCAATGTCTGCTGGACTCTGAGTAACGCTGGAAAAGTCTGGTCACCAACTGGCCATGTCTGCAGTGTTAAGGGAGATTTCCTTCACTCTTGAATTTTATACAGATATGCAGTCCCAGTACAGTCCTCAGTGTGACATGGGACCTAGAATGCCCTTCTCAGTGTCATTATGCCCCTAAAGGGGAAAAAAAAATAACTATACCCTGATGTAACTCAACTCCCATCTAAACTCATTTCCTCCATGGGTTAGAACATATGCTCTAGTCATACTTGAGACTTTAGAACTTTAGTCTCTCTCTCTCTCTCTCTCTCTCTCTCTCTCTCTCTCTCTCCCCCCCCCCCTCTCTTTCTTGTTAGATTTGGAAGACCATCCTAGTCAAGTAGATGACCCAATATTAAAAATAAACTTCTATATTCTGATGGCTTTGCAGACCACTGTCCTGATGCATGGCACACCAGATTTATTGCTATGTGTGGACCTTTGCAATGTTTTTGTTTCTGACTTTCTTTTCTTTTCTTTTCTTTTTTTTCTTATAGGACCAGGAAGAAAACAAGGGAGCAACAAGTTGGCCTGAGTTCTACATTGATCAGCTCAATTCCATGGCTGCTGTAAGTGTAATTCACATCCCGTGACAGTTAAAAGCTAGTACAGAGTACACAGTTGCACAATGAGTTTGATTGAGTAAGACCTTCTGAATGCCGTTACCTTTCCAAACTCCATTCCCAACTCCATGTTTGAGGTGTTGGGGACAAGGAGGCTGAAATGTTGCTTAGCAATGTGATTCTTCTAGCATGTTTTAAATAGAATCTACACATACTAAAATATGATTGATTTTAATATTACAAGATGAAATAGCATTTGAAACATGGCTTGTATTCAACTTGAACTTGCTGTTGCTGTGGCTAAGTGTCCAGAGCTTTGCAACCCTGTGGTGGAAGGGAGACTCATCTAATAGTCGTGTGACTGGATTGTCCCCACGTTATGCCCTTGCCAATGTCTTTCTCACTGGGAACTTGCCTTCTCCCTGGAAACGATGGTCCTTTCCCATAAAAATAGATAAAGTGTCACAGTAATTTGCTGAAGTAGTATAGTAGTCATGTGTTGTAGGGAAAGCTTTGGTCCATGGCTTTGGGGTTTAGCTATCAGTTCAAATGCATTCCCAGTGTCTGAATTCTGGTCTCTGAGATGTTAGCATTCCAGGCAGCTTGAAGATCACCTATTAATCATAGCTAAAATTCACAACAGAAAATAAACCACCCGCCTTTGAGTCTCACCAGCTTTAATCACATTGCTGTTGATGAAACTTGAAGACTGACCAGTTTGCCTCTGTAGGCACGCCCATGATTTTAAGAATTGTTTGTATCCAACTTTAAGTTTATAATATCAAATAGAAGATAGCTCCCAGAATACTCCACCTCTTTCCTACCTTGCCTTGTGGAGAATTCTCTTCTTACTACTCCAAGCAAGCCCTTTAATATACTTCCCCTGCAAACATTAGAAACCAATTGAAATCCATGCATTGCCTGCTCTTCTTTAAGCCCTGAAAGTCCTTCACTTTCAGCCTCTTCCTCTTCTTCCCCATTTCTTTCTTATTCACTGTTCTGTCTTGAATAATAAACAGCCCAGTAGATATGCCCAGGGCTGTATTAAATTATAGATGAAATCACATTAGCTTTTGCCTCACAGCAAAATATAAGAAAAGAAAATAACCACCAAACCCCATTCCATACACTGTATACTGCACCAGAGATGAGGAAAAGGTGACCTCAGCCTTTCTGTGTGGATATGCCAGCAAAACTGCAGATTTCTGATGACCACCAGGGTTTTTTCTGTGCATCCACCCAAGCAGTAATAACTTGGAGCCATTTATTATTTCTTGCATGCAGAGGTTGTTTATGAGTTCTTGTTCCTCACTACTGGGAAAAAGGAAGTGTCAGGCATGCTGTTTCTGGGTATAATTAAGTTGGCATTGTTTGATGTGTAATAAGAGATATACTTAGTTAATGAATTCCCTGCCCTGAATGAAGGAGTTCTCTATATTGTGGATTTTTTATTTCCTTAGATGTTGGGAAGTTTTATTAATTTGTCCTTTAGTGACTTTTTTTTCTGCCACATCTAGGCTTATCCTTGAGGTATAGGGTCCTTGATAATCTAGGGTGTGGTTCTTCTTCAAAGTCCCTTCTTCCTCCTGTCCCCTGGATATCTCTTTGGAGCATTGTTGAGTGGTCTACACTTTAACTGTTTGGTTTCTAGCCCAAAGTCTTCCTCAGGACATCACAAGGCCATTAGATTTGTGACTTCACTGCCCTTTCTATATCAGACGCCTAACAAAGTCTTAAAATATTTCTTCCTTTAGGCCTGAGCCATAGTCTTTCTAGGGTCAAAGAAGAAGGGTGTCAACTGTTCGTGTGTTAGCCAGGTCTCAAAACTTTGGCATCGTTAAAGCAGCAAGGAGCCCAGTAATATCATAAACTGTGCTGAGCACTGTATCTCTCTCCATCCTGGTTGCTGCTAGTCCTTGCATAGTTCTGGTTGACGTGTGTGCTAGAGACTTCCCCACAGAACTCTGCAGAAACCCTGAGACATTGTCCCCTGGGACAGGGCTGGTATACAGAGTTCCTCCAGACCCTTCACTGTTTCAGGAGCAGGATTCTGGCTGGCTGTTTAGGTGGATGTCTGTTGAAGGGGCATTTGTCCACGTTGTCATCATCTGTCATCTGCAGCATCAGTGGCAGCTACTACTAGTAAATGTGCCTCATGTGACAGGCAGTACATTCAAATCCTGACAGGCGTGATGTAGTGCCTCTGCTATTCATAGACAGAGTCTGTCTGGAGGGAAGTTACCTTGCCCAAGGTCATCAAATTGAGAAGTGGTCATCTAATTAGGAATTTAAACCATCTGGCTGAGCCCAAAGATATCTTGCAAATAGCCTTTCACTCTTGCTTTTGAAATCTCACATGTGGTACCTGAAAGAGGCCCAGGGATTGGACACTGTCTACAGTGTGGGCTGTTTGGGGAGAGGGAAGGCTTCTGCTTTCTTTATTGCCTCTAGAGTCTGATGAAATAGTCCAGGTTGAAAACAGCCACACTTGCTATGAAACCAGCCTTTTGTGGAACAAGTTAAGTTACTTTACATAAGTGCCATACTGAGAATGCTTTGTTCTTTAAAGGATTGCTGAGTTATTTGTGTTGGCTTTTAAAAGAAAAAAAAAACTATATGATGCAGGAGAATGACCTAATAGGTCTTAGGACTGGAGCTTTGGGGGAAGATGGGAGGTGATAGTTCACACTGAGGAAATGTTTCAGACCAGACATCTCTTTATATAATAAAGGAACTTCTGGGGGCATTACCATCCCTGACTTCAAACTCTACTACAGAGCTACAGTATTGAAAACAGCTTGGTATTGGTATAAAAACAGAGAAGCCTTCTCCATGACTGCTCAAGGACTAAGTATACAGACCTTCACCTAGTGTCGGTGACGCACGGTAAAGTGTGTAGTTTGAGTTCAGGATGGTCTTATGAAGTTAGTCTCCAAAACAAGGAGTGATCCTCAGGGCAAAGTCCTGATTTGGAGCTACAGATTCGAAATAACTGCTTAGACTCTAGAGGAGTTCAGCTGCCACAGCAACTGAATGCCCCTCACTGGATTGACACCGAGTTTGCACAGGATTGCTTTCGTGATGATCTGGAGGAATTCTTTGGCTATTTCTGTGCATAGCTGCTTCATCTACTATCCTCTGGTGACAGCTGTCCAGGCACACTACCAACAAAAGGACAGCATTAGCAGAACAATAGCAACTTAAAAAGAAGAAGCTCCTACTCCCTCCTGCCCCAGCTGCCATAAAAGACTTTGCTTATGCATTTGTTTTAGGCTTTATACTTCTTTCTCATCAAAAGGTCAAACGGGATTTTAATTAACATTTAGTTACTTCCTGTTGATGCTATTGATTTAGCAAATAATAGTAAAGTCCCCCATGATGCTTTGCGAGTCTGAGATAAAAGGAAATACTAGATCATTGAGACCCGTGGGTTGGGGTCAGGTTTTCTCTCTCTCTCTGGAACCACCTCGCTGTTTGGCCAACTTTTACAGAGTTGGTAACTGATAAGGCCAAGGAGACAGGAATATGCTTTCAGAGCAAGTGAAGGAAAGGGCCAGCGACTCCTCGGTGGACGAAGGCTTCTGGGCTAGACAAGACATAGGAGGGCTGTTTTGGCACAGCTAGGTGATCATGGATGTAAGGAAATGAAAAGACGATAACCCTTGTGGCTATGGTGACTTTATGTCACCTAAGGACTCAGGAGAAGGTACTTTAGCTTCTTTCTCAGTTGCTATGATAAATTTTCTGAGAAAAGCAACTTAACATAGGACATATTTATTGTCACTCACAACCCAAGGGTTCAGGCTGTCAGGGTAGGGAAGTCAAGGCAGTCGGATTTGAAACAGCTGGTCACATGACAGCCTCAGTCAGGAGCAGAGAACAGTGCCTGCCAGTTCCCAGCTCGCTTTCCCCATTGACAGTCCAGGATATCCTGCCCAGAGGACTACCCCACGCTCATCAGTGATTATAATCAAGATAATCTCCCACAGGCGTGCCCAGAGACCATCTCCCAGGTGATTATAAATCCTGTCATATTGACATTTAACAGTAACCACCACAGACACAGAACATATCACATACAACCTTCAGAGACAGTGAAAGACCCTCTCATGAGAATATGGCAGCTACTAGCTGCTCTGCCAGAGGACCCAGGTTCAATTCCCAGCAACCACATGGTGGTTCACAACTATACATAACTCCAGTTCCAAGGGATCAAATGCCTTTTCCTGGCTTCCTCAGGTATTGTACACACATGGCATGCATGTATGCAAGTAAAAGAACCATAAACATAAAAATGAAAGTAAATAACTTTTAAAAAGAGAGAATATGATAGAGTGTTACAAAGCACAATGCTCAACAGTTATTCTCCCCTAGGTTCACGGCCTGCCACTTACATCCATGCACACAGTTTTGCACTCACACAAGCATTAAGTAAATAACGAATATCACTGAGATCTGCTTCCTAGAGCCTTGCTCTGCAGCATCACCATTGCCTGGAAAGTTCTGTAGGAACTTCCTCAAGCTTCCTCGGAGTTGCCTAGTCAGTCAGCTGGAGAAGCACTGCCTTAGCAGTTCTCTGCAGTGTGTGTGTGTGTGTGTGTGTGTGTGTGTGTGTGTGTGTGTGTGTGTGTGTCTGCTTCCTCCCATGTCTTGGTCTCTCTCTCCCTTCCCTGCCTTCCATACCGCAATTTCTAAGTAAGGTTGAGTCATAATTAAGAACTCGCATTTTCTCTGAGAGTAGAGATCATCTTGGTATCAGATTCAATTTAATTGGTACTTAAAAAAATATTTGATGTAAAGAAAGCCCTTTCACCTTGATTCCAGTTTCAGCTAGTTCTAATGATCACATGGGGAAGCGGCTGTGGGTGTCACCTGGCCCTGTGATGGTTTTACCTTTAGTTGCCAGAAAATTGCTCCCAGCTAAAGGCCCAGCTCCTTCTCTGTCAAATACAAATGGTGTTATCTGCATCAGGGTGTGTGATACAGTAATTGTACAAACATTTGTGCAACTTAACCTCTTCTAAAATCTCTAAACATTTTATTAAAATGTCATTTATAGTTTGAAAGTCTAACTCGCAATACAGATGAAACTTTACTGAATTCTTGGTGGCATTCTATGTTTTTGCTGGTACTAAATCTTAATCACAGATACGCTGATATTTTGTAGAAATTATTTACAATATTTAAAATGTAGTAATAAAGAGGCAACTTCTGTTTTCTCTTGTAGAGAAAATCTCTACTGGCTTTAGAGAAGGAAGAAGAGGAGGAGAGGAGCAAAACCATCGAGAGTCTAAAGACGGCACTGAGGACAAAGCCCATGAGGTACTGTCCTGGGGCAGCGCGACCACCCTCTCTTGCCTGCCCTTCCTCTCCTTCCTTGTCTTCCCCATCTTTCCTCGTCTTCTCCATCCTCCCTCTCCTTCCCCGTCCTCCTTCTCCATCCTCCCTCTCTTTCTCTCTCTCCCTCCTGTTTGCTGCAGTGCTCAAACCATCCAGGGACTCTGACATTAAAAACTTGTAACTGAACCCTGAGTGGCTACTTTGATCTCTGAGTATTTAGTAAGTGCTTTCCTCGCATTAAAGGAGAGGCAGACAGTGACTAAGATAGACGACATTTTTAAAGAGAAAAGGAGGAGGGAGAGAGAAGGAGAGAATGCCGGAGCCCAAGGACGGCCAGACCATTTTTCATTGCTCTTGGTAATGTCAGTGAGCCATCTGGGAATGTAGCAGGGCAGCTAGTCCCTCACAGTGTGAAACATAATGTCACCATAAGACCCAAAAGCTGTCCTCCTAGGTATAGAGATAAGGGAAATAAAGATCAACTCCCAAACACTTGTGTACAAATGTTCATTATCAGCAGTATCCCAAATAGTTTTGTTGTCATTGTTGTTTTAAGTAGAAAAAAACCCTTATCCAGCTGGCAAATGGAGACCTAAAATGTAGACTATTATTTGACCATATTTATGCTCTTTAAATCAGTTAATTTTTATGGCATGTGAATTATATATAAGTAAAACTATTATTAAAAATAAAGACGGGTTGACTCTCTGGCAAAGAATGAGTTCTCTCTAGTAAGCACTTCCACTCTGCCCCTCTTCCACCATCACCTTCCACTAAGGCTCCCCTCCAGAAGTTGGTGAGGTGCTGAGGTCCTTACCGTGCACCTCATTAGCACCAGTGCCATACGTGAAGGGTAATGTGGTTGGTGGGATGGCTAAAATAATAATAGTAACAATTATCTTTATTTAGTAATAAAATACAAACTTTAAAAAAAAGTATTGACACATAGAAAGCTCTATGCAAATGTTTGATACGGGTCGTCCAGACTATGGGGACAAACTACTTGCTTCTCGGTCTGTTGTGAACTCTGAGCTGAGGTATCAGAGGTCCCAGGGTAGTCAGATAAATAGGTTGTTCTATCTGGGCCAGTCAGCTTTCATAGCATACAATTGTGAATTGCCGTCCTTAACAGCAAAGGTTATAAATATTGATAAAATTAATTCACAATAATAAACCTTAGCTCTTATCTGTTTGTATATTAGGATTTCCTATAGAGTGCTATGTAAAAGAAGGGTTTTGTTATAAACACCCTAGCAATAAACCCTGTGGTTTGTCTGATAGGCAGCAGACTGAAGGATGTTGCTCTTTGACGTGTAGGGACCATGCTCAGGGCCAGCACACACCACATAGGAACTGGATGCTGCAGTCACTCAAATCAGCAAATAACATTTAGCCTAGCACAGGACAGATATCGTAGGGATGGGACTATAGCTCAAAGGCAGAGAATTTGCTTAGCATGTGTGAGGCTTTGAGGGGGTGGAGATGCGTACCCTAAGTGACTGCTAGTCCTGTTGATTCTTTGTGCTAGCTGAGGTAAGCTTGCCTCAACTGGAGATTTTTTTCACAGTCTGACTTAGACTGACCATTGGGTCTGTGCCATGGAAGAGGCAAAGACTTACAAAGACCTCATGTAATGTAAGCCTTTGGTTCTTCAAGAAGTAAGGCTACTTCCTTTCCCCTGGGCTTTTCTATTAACGGTGGTTCCAAAAGCACAAAGGGATGAATCTAATCGCTTCTCTTCCTGACAGGTTTGTAACTAGATTCATCGATTTGGATGGCCTGTCATGTATTCTCAACTTTTTGAAGACGATGGACTACGAGACCTCTGAGTCTCGGATACATACCTCCCTCATTGGTTGTATAAAGGCACTAATGAACAACTCTCAAGGCCGGGCCCACGTCCTGGCTCATTCTGAGAGTATTAATGTGATTGCTCAGAGTCTGAGCACAGAGAACATTAAAACAAAGGTGGCCGTACTGGAAATCCTGGGCGCCGTGTGCCTGGTTCCTGGGGGTCACAAGAAAGTTCTGCAGGCTATGCTGCACTATCAGAAGTATGCCAGTGAGAGAACCCGCTTCCAGGTAGGTGCTTCCCACGGGCTTTCTCACTCACCCCACTCTTACACAAACAGTGCCCTTCCTGGCCTGCAAGGGTCGCTTGCTCATGCCTGTCAGTGCTCACCTTTGTCTTCAAACACTCCCTTTCTCTGAGGTTCAAGAACCCGAAAACAGACTATGCTTCCCACTGTTGGCCCTTCTGGGGTCTAAGATAAACTGAACTCAAAACTGTGACCCTGGACTGGAGTCCGTGTTGCTCCTACAGAGGGCCTGGGTTCAGTTTTCAGTGATTCACAACCATCCAGAACTCCAGTTGCAGGAGCTCTGATGACTTCTCCTGACCTCTGTGGGCACCAAACACACATATGCTGCACATGCTTATATGCAGACAAAATACTCATACATGAAATAAAAAAATACATTTAATAAAATAAATTCTAAACCAAAAAAAAAAACTATGACTGCATCCTGTGTATTACATAGCCCGTATTTTTTTAATCCACTGAATGGAATGTTCTCTGGAAACTCTACAGGTCATTCTTCTTTATTTAGGATCAAAGTTAAAATAAGATTATATCATCTTATTTTTACTTAAAAGTAAAAAGTAGGTAGAGACAAAGCAAGTTTTATTTTTCTATTTTATATACACTTGCCATGAACACATTTGGCAAAGAGTTCATAACCCCAGTCCTGAGTTATGAAGGAGGCTCCTGTGAATCAGTGTAATTCTGACTAAGTGAGATTTTAAAAATTAATTCCAAGCATTACAAAAAGTTCTAAAAACGGGCATAGGTGGGGTTGTTAATGTTTTAGACCCTTATTTTTCTATTTTTCTCATTGGCAGACGTTAATTAATGACTTGGACAAAAGCACGGGACGTTACCGGGATGAAGTGAGTCTCAAGACTGCCATCATGTCCTTCATCAATGCAGTGCTAAGCCAAGGAGCCGGAGTGGTAAGAACTCTGCCCCCAGTTTGACAGACAGCATTAGAGAGCGCTTTGCCGCTGTGGGGACTATATAGTTAAAAAGCTATAAATTTGTTTTTGTGCTCCTTTTATTTTCAGGAGAGTCTGGACTTTAGACTCCATCTTCGCTATGAATTTCTAATGTTAGGAATCCAGCCTGTTATAGATAAATTAAGGGAACATGAGAATTCAACGTTAGATAGGTAAGTCATACGGTTACAGCTGGAAAGGGCCCATGCAGTGTCCACCATTGACTCAGTGGCAGGTGACTTGCCATGGGCTGCTTCCAGCCTGCCTGTCACACCAGGGCTTACACAGCCTGCGAGTAAACTTCGTCAATGAGGGAAGCAACATGGCGTACAGAGAGCTTCCTGTGGCCCAAATCTGTCCTGCTATAGCCTTGCCTCCTCTGTATTCTGCTCAAGTTTATTCACTGCTTCTGAATTTTACTACTTTTAATATCTATAAAAAGTGGTAATAGTGATGATGACAGCTAGACTCTAGTTCTATCCTAAGAACTGTCTGTGAGTCACTTAGTAACTTTAGTAGGCATTCTGTGAGTGCCAGTATTCAGCCACTGTTCACTTGTTACTACTTCTAGGGCATCCCCACCAGCTTGCAGATGCTTGCTGTGCAGCTCCCTCCCTCATCCACCATCCCAGCATGCTCTTCCCCTTGACAGTCATTGGAGGTGCCCAGACTTGCTTACTTCGGACCCTTATACTTAGTATTTCTTTGGTGTTGAACATCTTTCACAGATGTTCTGACCCCTTGTTTCCTTACTCTGCAGAGCACCCCCTTCTGAGCAGTTCTAGTCTCTTCTCTGTGTTTGTCCTCATCGACTGCATTATCCCTGGAATGCAGAACCAGAGTAGGAGGTTAATCAAAATGCACACACAAATGGATGACACGAGTATTTTTTGATCTCTAATTCAACAGCAAGTCAACTGTGTGGGAGTGAGCTTGTTTTTCCATGAAGGAGTCAGCTAGTGGAATCTGGATATTTTTGAGATTTGATAAGCATTTATTCATTTGATAATTGCCCTAAGTTTTCCATTTTTTTCTCTTACTATGATCTATTTAACTAGTGTTTTGTTTTGTCTTTTCCTTAGAAAGAACATGATTAAGCAAAGGCATTCAAGTTTTTGTTACCATGTTTCTTTTGTAGACAGCTCTAAAAATCAGGAAGAGCCTTTTTAAGTTTTCTTTGCTGGGCTAAGGGTCAAGCCCAGGACCTTACATGTTAATTGCCTTAATTACATGGCAATTACTCCCTATTGTTCTACATCCCCTGCCTTTGTTTCTGAGACCAGCCCTCACTCTGCAGCCCAAGCTTGGTTGAACTAGGGCTGCTCCTATATCTACCCCAGTGATGGTACACCACCACTGTGTGTCTGGGCCTGTACTCAAACATGCTGAGTCCTTTGTGCTTGTGTTCGTGAGATGTTCCACTTTTACTAATTTTTATTCAATTACCTTTCAGGCATTTAGACTTTTTTGAAATGCTCCGAAATGAAGATGAACTAGAATTTGCCAAAAGATTTGAACTGGTATGTATTAATAATTATTCTGATGTGACTTATCAGATCATAGGGTTTGCCTCTTGAAATGTCTGCTCTCTGTTGGTGTGGACCAGTGCAGTTTGCGAGCAGAGTCGAAGCCCTGTTCTTGCTACCTAAGGAGCAGGATCCACTTGTATCTGTATTGTGTGCACTCCTGTGTCAGGGGAATTAAGAAACTGATGTCTAATTCAGATTTGTTTTTCCTATAAACTAGGTTCACATAGACACAAAAAGTGCAACTCAGATGTTTGAGCTGACCAGGAAGCGGCTGACTCACAGCGAAGCCTACCCTCACTTCATGTCCATCCTGCACCATTGCCTCCAAATGCCTTGTGAGTGCAGGGACTGTGGGCATTGTGGAGAGTGAGGGCAGCATCCACAGCACTAACTAGATTGGGTGCATACCAGGGACCCTAAGCCTCAGCTTTGTGGCTTCCCAGTGTTTGTTTCCTCACAGATCAGGGGCAGTTATGAAATCCTCAAAATGAAATGACCTATAATTTACTTTGATTTCAAAATAAATGCATGCCTCACAACAATGTAGAAAGGGAGTGTGGGGACTGCCTCTCGATCAAACCTGGGCTCCAAGGTGCCCACAGCTGAAAACTGCTCACCCTCATTTACAAACAGCTTGAAGATGGTCTCTCTCCCTCTTTTCCGTTTAGACAAGAGAAGTGGTAACACAGTTCAGTACTGGCTGCTGCTAGACAGAATCATACAGCAAATAGTTATCCAGAACGACAAAGGACAGGACCCCGACTCCACACCTTTGGAAAACTTTAACATTAAGAACGTTGTCAGAATGTAAGTCTCTTCTCATCTTGGTGTCTGTGAGATCATGATGGCAATGCGAGATACTCACATTGTCCTTCATCAGAATGATGATGAGACAGATGGAATGTCCTGGGGTCCAAATGAGTTACAAATAAGCACATGAAATATGGCTAAATTACACCTGGGTTTCACTGAGGATTCTGTGCACTATTTGTGAGCCCAAGGAGAACACGCTTGGCAATGGACATGTTTTGTTCTTTGTAACGAGTATCCCTTTAACTATTCTACAGGTTGGTTAATGAAAATGAAGTTAAGCAGTGGAAAGAACAGGCAGAGAAAATGAGAAAAGGTAAACGGCAAGGCCCTGGCAGGTGTGGCTCTCATAGGTGGCCTGGGCTTTGGGGAGCTGGCATCGCGGCTTCAGTTCACTTCCCTTTCACACCTTAGGGCATTTTGTGTCGACTTTTTCAAATCCAACCATTTAGTTTTCTTGCTGTTTCCCAGGTACTTCATCCTTTTATTATCCCCGTAAGTATTTTAGAAAAGATTGTAGCATTTGCTGTTTCAGATTCATTAGTTGAAAACAAAGTGTGGGAGGTTTTGTTGTTGTCATTTTTATAAGGGCCCCTGCAGTAGCTCAGCAGGTAAAGGTACTTGCCACCAAGCCTGGCAGCTTGAGTTTGATCTCTGGGACCCCCATCGTAGAAAGAAAGCACACACACACACACACAAGTATAATTAATTTTTAAAAATAATTCATTAGTTCAAGATTCTTTAAAAGCTACTGAGCATGCAAGCCCCCACCCAACAGCTGCACTTCACTTGGGTCTGAATAAATACAACAAGAAGCCTGGGATTTCTTCAGACTCAGCACAAAAGCTCAGGCAACTTGGTATTGGCAGTTCTCTTCTGTTCGTGGTTCTAAGGTGGCCAGTCCTAGAAAGAGACATCATGTGGAAAATCAGTAGCCATGGTGGAAATACGTGATGCACCTTAGCAGGCCAGCCACTCATTGTATTGGAATATGCCTTCGCTGCTATCCCTCCGTCTCTGATGGGAGAGACGCTGTGTTCCTCCTGGTGCCAGCCACTTGCAGAAGCATGCAGCTTCCCTCCTCCTTCAGAATCTTAGCAAATTAAAATCACCCTCCCCCACTCCTCACCGTACTGGATGATGGATTCTTCTTCTTCCCATCAGAGTCACCAGCATCGGTGTTCCTTCCGAACCAGGTATCAACCGCATTTCCTCAGAGCCACCAGGGCAGTCAAGGGTCGCTTTGCCCTCTGTGCGTATTTACCCACATTGCTCTCAGACGATCTTTATATATATCCCAGAATCCACTATGGATGGAAAGAAGAGAAGTACTGACTAAGACTAAGATAAAAAAGAGAGATTAAGCTAAAGAGAGCACAATCCGCCTTCTAGTCAGCTTCAGCTGCCAACCTGACACAGCCCAGCATTATCTGAGGCAGACTCAGTTTGGGGGTTGACTCCATCAGATTGGCCTATGGGCATGTCTTTGAGGCAGTTTCTTGATGAAAATTGATATGGGCGGGCCCAGCCCACTGTGGGTGGTGCCATCCCTAGGCAGGTAGGCCTGAGCTGTATAAGAAAGGCAGCTGACTGTGAGCCTGAGAGAGCCAGCAAGCCGTGCTTTGTGGTTTGCACTCCAAGCTCACTCATTGATTGTGACCTGGAATATAAGATAGAATGCACCCTTTCTCCCATAGGATGCTTTGGGACATGTTCTTTACCCCAGCTACCAAAAGCAGATGGGAGCAGTCAGTGAGTAGATGGTGAAGAGTGCACTCTAGAGTGTGTAGGTTTACGGTCAAGGGCACTCGGGACATGAGCTTTTGACTTGTCCAGCCATATCATTTAGGGGACACCTGAGCATCTCTGGTGTTTTGAACTGTTCTGGCTTCTCAGTGGGAGTCTGAACTCCAGCCCCCTACCTGTGAGCAGTGAAATCTCCTCTCCTCCCTTAGGTGATCCCCTCTTCCACAGCATGGGCAATGAACCTTACTCACGGGTTGCTGTGAAGATTAAATTGAAAAGAAACAATGTTAGCATAGTGTCAGGCACATAGCAGATGATAGAAGCCATTACAGGTTGGGTGGTAGGGTGCCATGGGAGAAAGTATTCAAGGCCGATGGGAAGAGTGGGGTGATGAATGAAGCCACCATACAACAGAAGAGAAGAGAAATTATAGGTAAAATGAGTTCTCTTCTGGAAGCTTCAGCTGGCAAAGTTAGATCGAATCTTAGACAATTTCAAAGGAGGAGATAGGAAGTTGGTTGGACCTAAAAGTGGAAGAATATTTGAGGGAGAAGTCTGTAGAGCACAGGACTCTGGGAAGATGTCAATACTTAGTGAATGGATAGTAAATGATGTCACTTTGGGAGACAGTTTGCAGGCTGGCAATTCCCAGACTTGCCCTCGCCTCAGGATCATCAGCAAGCCCGTTCTAACCTAAGCCCTGCCCCCACCTACTGTATAGACTGCTTGCAGAGGGCTTTGGACAGTAATCTTGAGCTGTTATGACCACTCACTGAATCTTAGGCATAGCCAGAGTTGTCAAAACCTAGTGACAAAAGAGGGGAAGGAACGTTCCTAATCTCTTCATTCCCAGTGATGAATGAAATGGAGATAGAAGAGGGGAAGTGGAGCACATAGGCTACTCCAGATGTGGGCTGGAAGTCAGGTGTCAGGGGAGTGGTGATTGTGATTGAAGCTTTGTCTTCTTTTATTTGGAAGCTGACAAAATGCAAGGATTTAATGGCTCACACCTTCCTGCAAGTTCCAATTTGGGGAGCCACAGAAGAGAGAGGGTCTGAAAGAGACAGTAAGGGTTTGAATGTGTTATCGAGTTCAGAAGTAGAGACCAGCTGTGCACAGCACAGTCTCAGTGGGCTGTATCCCCAGTGCGTGTGTTGATAGAAAAAGAGGCACTGAGGGCAAGTATTTGAAATAAAAAATCTGCAGCCTAGACTTCATTATTTCTCTTGTGCGAAGCCCATCACTCCTGCCAACAGGCTTGTATTCACTGGCAAGATGAACATCATAGCACTGAATTAAATGCCTCTGTTCCATGACACCACACTGGGGAAGTCAGCAATAACAGCCCTGTGGCCCCCGTGCCTAAACAACACTGCCACCCTTAAGATACTGAATACAGAGACAGTAACATTGGCTTCGACTAGTTTTGATAATTGATTGCCAGAGGCATCAAGTGCTTCTGATAGCCTTCCAACAGCGCAGGGAGACATCACTCAGCTTCAGAGTGCACACCAGGCCTCCCCCAGCTGTCTGCAAGTAGCTAGTGGGACACAAGCTGGCAAAGTTCATTCACCAGTGCTGGCTTCTCCCTGACCCATTTCTAATTTGTGAGAAGGGGTTTTCTCTTAATAGCCAGTTCCCCTAGTGTAGCTGTGAGACCACCTCTGTGTCAGGACTCAGACTTAAGATACCATTCTCTGTGAGAAGTTGCTCACACTCTTTTTACCTCCATTTTTAGAACCTCTTCTTTAGTCTTTACCAAAATGTCCATTACTAAATTCATTGTACGAGGTCTTTTCCCAGCATGAGCACTGTTTTGGTCTTGAGCTGCCCCTTCCTGGGGAAGAACATTGATGCCTAGGGCAGACTGACCCACAATCTCTCCATCATCCTCAACCCATTTTTTTTATCTTTTAAAGAAAATGCTCCCTCTCTGAGGACCATTTCCATGTCCTGTTTTCTTGTGTAGAGCACAATGAGCTGCAGCAGAAGCTGGAGAAGAAAGAGAGGGAATGTGACGTGAAGACCCAAGAGAAGGAAGAAATGATGCAGACTTTGAATAAGATGAAAGAGAAGCTTGAGAAGGAGACGACCGAGCACAAGCAAGTCAAGCAGCAGGTGGCAGATCTCACGGCGCAGCTCCATGAGCTCAATAGGGTGAGCGAGGGCTGAGACCTGGCCTCCTGTCTACCCCTTTTCTCCTGGGAGTCTCTGT
This sequence comes from Microtus ochrogaster, assembly GCF_000317375.1. NCBI lineage: Eukaryota > Metazoa > Chordata > Mammalia > Rodentia > Cricetidae > Microtus > Microtus ochrogaster. The sequence goes on along the minus strand of NC_022009.1, from coordinate 9,502,139 downwards.
TGCCCTGAAGTAGAATGTAGGAGAGAGCTCTGTAATGTTTCGCAGTTGATCTCAGTAGTGGACTCGAACCACCAACATCCTGTGGCTTAGGCAGCAGAGGTGGTTTGGGGTTGACTTTTGACCATGAGTCCTGTCCTAAGAACAAAGGAAACCACATTAGCTTGTTAGAAAAGGGCTGCCATGAAGAGAGAGAGAGAGAGGGAGAGAGAGGGGGGGGGGAGAGAGAGAGAGAGAGAGGAGAGAGGAGAGAGAGAGGCTCCACAAATATGCACTATGTGTCAAAAGGCGTGAGGGCCCAGGAAAGTCCATGTGGCATATCCACCCTTGAATCCCACATTCTGAGAAATACGGGTGCTCTGTTGCATGTTTCTTAGTGAGATTAGATTCTTAAAGTCATTCGAAATATTTTCTTCTCTCATTGATTCTTCTTGATCTTCTCTTTCCAGAGAGCTGTCTGTGCTTCAGTCCCCGGAGGATCCTCACCTGGAGCCCCAGGGGGACCCTTCCCTTCCCCTGGCCTAGGATCTCTTCTCCCTCCCCCACCACCCCCACTTCTTCCTGGTGGGGCACTTCCTCCCCCACCACCTCCCCTCCCTCCTGGGGGTCCTCCGCCTCCCCCAGGGCCGCCTCCCTTAGGGGGAATCCTGCCACCTCCTGGTGCTCCTATAAGCCTGACACTCAAGAAGAAAAACATTCCCCAGCCCACCAACGCACTGAAGTCCTTCAACTGGTCGAAGCTGCCCGAGGTAAAGCCATTTGTCTGCATTTCCCATTAATGGGTCAATGGATGGCACCTGCAACTAGTCTCCTCACGGGGTGGGGGTGGGGGGGTGTCAGTAATGTCTCTAAAATAGTTACACAAGGTTTCAAACCTGTTCACTGAAGCATCCTGTAGGATTAAAAATTTGGAGTAGTAGTAGTACTTTAAAAAAAAACAACTGTTTTTCTGTATGACTGCCAATCATAGACCTTGTGAACTTGATGTTTCTAGAACAAATTGGAAGGAACAGTATGGACCGAAATCGATGATACCAAAGTCTTCAAAATTCTAGATCTTGAAGACCTAGAAAGAACTTTCTCTGCCTACCAAAGACAGCAGGTAACATGCCTTCCAGATGCCCCAAAGTTCTGTGTCCTTATGCATGATCCTTGGGCCGTCTGCCGGAACCATGACACACGGGCACGTCAGTGCTCATGCTGTTTGGTGTCCCCTAGTGTGTTCCTACAAAGCAGCATGACTACATGTCCCTGTGTGTGTCCAGTGGCCCATCAGTGCGTGTGAACCTAGGGAAATAGTGTGTTTGTTTCTGAAACCATTCTGGGCTGAGTTAAATATCAAATGGCTAGTCTCAGATGGACCAGATGGACTCTTTAGCAGTATGGGGTTTTGTAAAAACTATAATTTGGCAGCTAAATAGAATCTCCAGAGGCAATTTAACCAAACATCATAAACATTATAGATTCGCTAGTAGGGCTTCACAAGCTGAACAAGTGTGGAAATGTCAACGATACCGGTAGAGCCAGAAAAGCTACTACTAACACTTCCATAATGGCAGCAAGAACGTGCCACCGGTGTGGTGCCCCCTGCCTACACTTGCTGATGAGGCCTCGTGAGTAGCTTCCTTGTATGAGCCTTGGTCACATCTGTATAGACTCGCTTGTTGCTCTAGAGGGCTTCTTCCAAAGGCCTAAAGTATAGTCTAAAAGTTAGAACATGGTAGCTAGCTAGATGTAGAAAGTTCAGGGGAACAAAGAAAAGGTGCGGTAAAATCAGAGTTCCAGACCAGGGAAAACTTAGCCTGGGAGTATGAAGAAAGAGATTCTTAAGCCAGACTAGAGGACCTGTGAACAGTGCACACTGCATTCAGATGGGCAAACACAAGGGCTTGGCATCTGCACAGGGGTTTCCTGAGGGCTCCCCTGGCAGCCTGACTCCTGCATGAATCATGAGCAGGGTGGAGCATCCTTAAACAAGCCTAAGACTTCCTGATTGGCTCTTTTGGCTCAGACCCTCAGAAAGACTGTCTCAAAGAAGTGCTAGGCACCAAGGAGATTGACAGAGGCTAGAGAGAAAGAAGGCTGGGATTCTTCTGAAGATGGTTCCTGGTGTATCTTCCTGGGAGGTGGGGTGTTATTCACTAGAGGACTCTGCTGGAAGAGAGGGCGAGCGTCTGAGCAGGGAAATAAAGTCAGTTGCCTGCCATGGTGTTAATGGAGCCTAGAGCCGAAGCCCTCAGCCAGCTCCTTCATAAGTAAGAAGCCACCATGCTGAGTGCTGTATGCACAAGGTTAAGAAGAGGTGACGAAAAGGGAGGTGAGGGGTTGTTCAGAGGAGAACAGTTCAAAGAGCAAATGAAGGCATGTTGAGAGCCCTTGTCCTGTAGCCACTTTGCCCATAGTTGTCCCTGATTGGCTGTCGTGTGCCTCTTCTCACTCTCTGATGTCCTTGGACGGAGACCCCTGCATCTTGGCATAAAATTTTAGGAAATATTCAAATAATTCAAGTAACCCTCCGATCTGAGCACTAGTCCCATTTCTTTTGCACTTCAGGCTGTCTGAGGTGAAGGTTTGGAGACTCAGAAAAGTGGATGAGGTGGAGGGAAAGCAGCAAGTATTCCACACAGTGCAACTCAAGTCTGAGCACGTCGGTTGCATTTGTGAGGGAGGCAGGTGCTTGAAAGATCCGAGTTCACAAGCCTTGTCATTAACTGGCTCTCAGCAGAACGTACAGAAGGATGCTGCCAAAATGCTCGGGGACAAATATGTGGACAGTTTTCAAGAGTTCTGGGAGACACAATTGCAGAAAGCTCTGCAGCCAAGTAACTGTCTCCTAGCAACCACTACTGTTTAAGTAGTCAGTAGTCATCCCTGACAGGATGGACCAGAAGGTTTCAGTTTTTCTTAACATGGCTAGACTGGTGAAGAGGATAGGACATCACCATTTCCAGCAACACACTGCTCTACTTGAGAATTTTAAATGTTCCCTCCTGCTATAAAAGTAGAAGATAAACCATCGCTTTATTTTTCAAATGAAGGTAACTTGATCTGTTTCTTTGCATTTACATTGTTGAGAGTCAGAAAATGAAAAGCTACAGGTATTTTCATTGTAATATGTAGATCAGAGTAAATAGGTTCGAATGCCTGTCACTGGACCATTCCCTCATCCCAGAACACAACATTAAAGACCTGTGCATGCTCAATCCAGGCATGGCAACACGTTGTGCAATTACCACCACATTTAAACTGCTCTTACTTTTAGTACCAAATGAATACCGAGAACCCATCTTTTTCTGTGGCATCTCTTTCCTTTTTATAAAGCTGTGGAACTGGTCAAATTCTGGACTTCAGCTACTTGTTTGTATAGGTGAATCTTTCAGTCAGGCTTAGGAACACACAAACATCAAACTTAAGACCCTCAGCCTAATTTTAAGATAACTCAGCAGTATCAAATCAGCATAACTTAAATAAGGAATAACACTTTGGGAATGTATACTTGCATGTATATATAAACACACATCTAAATAAATATATAAATTTGGCTATATTTATATACATACATACAAAATGTGTCAATTTGATTTGAAAATTATTATTATTAAAAATTAGTGTTTAGTTTGTCTCCTTTATGTATGAACTGTGTCAATGGATTCAAATGCATCAATGCATTCAACCTTTTCATAGGCCACAATGTAATTATAGTATAAAGCAGAGATGGAGAAAGCTGTAACTGTCATAGGGACCAAGATGGCGGCCACTGTTGAAACCTGACTATGTTTCTGGCACTGGGTATGATATAAACAGTTCTTAATCACATCAACTCTAAAATTCAGTGCTCAAGGAGCTTCTGTCCTTCTCTTCTTATTCAGTTCTCACCCCAGCTCTAGGAGAGACGTAACACTCTCACATTACAGAAACTGAAAACAGGACTTAGTATGTAGTCGGTATCCCAACAGGTGACACTCAGGTGCAGAGTTCTTGGTTTCCCTTTGTTCTCTAATCTGTAGTTTATTCATCACCACTGCCAGACTGGGAAGAGTGGGTTTTTTTTTTTTTTTTAGTGCATGCATTAAAAGTGTAGAGAGCCGATTATGTAAGCTTATGCCGCCCATGAAATGGAGTTTAATAGCATGCAGCTATTCCCCTGTGCACATTCCGCAAGTTCATTTGAAAGTCAATTCCTTGCATCTCAAGACCTTTTCCTTATTGGAACTACATTAAACAAGATCTCCAGGTCAGCCACAAGAGACTAGGTTTTAATACCTAACATTAGATGCTGTGTAATAGTTTTATTAAGATACAGTTCAATGTCCTCACATCTGTAAAGGGGAATTTTCATCCTGACATGCTATCAATTCATGTCTGTCCAGTTGGATAGAGGGAAAATGAGCTAAAGATACTGTATTTGCCTAAAGGGAGTATTGCTCTCTAGCCCCCACTGGCAGCTCACAGTGTCTCCCTCCTCCTTGCCCTTGCCTGAGGACAGCTCTTCTTTTAGGAGCTTACGTTCACCACGTAGTGTAGCATTTCAAAGCCTCCATCCTTTGATTTAGGGAACAAAAGAAAGCTACAGGCCCAGGCTCTGTTCTCCGTTCTCCAGCTCTACTGCTAGAGTATCGTACTTGTGTACTGTAAGTCTTTCAGGGTCTCATTTGGAATAATCAGGTGATCTACAGATTCCTTATGAATGATCAAAGAACTTTTCCTTTCTATTTTTATTTTTTAAAGTTAAGTTAATCTGCATCTAATTTTCACATTGAAAAAAATGTAATTTTTTTCTTCAACAATGTCAGTTTTCTCATTTTGCCTTGGCGTTGCAGTACTGGAGATAGAATCTAGGGCTTCATACATACATACATACATACTAAGCAAGTGCTCTACCACTGAGCTATAGCTCCAGCTTCCAGCCATCACAATTCTTAGAACTTAAAGACAAGAAAGTCTGTGACTAGTGTTGTTGGTTTTTTTTATTAAAAAAAAAAAAACAAAAAAAAAACTGTAGTGCTGGAGAGATGGTTCAACAGGAAAAGTAACTTACTACCAAGCCCAATGACCTGAGTTCAAACCCGAGACCCATATGGTAGAAGGGGAGAGCAGACTTGCTCAGTTACCTTCTTACTCTATGCATATGTTATGGCATGGTTGTACCCACACACACACATATGTGTACAGATACACAAAAACAAAGAAACAAACATAATTTTTAAGTGTAGTTTGAGGGTCTATACCTGTTCTATGGTAAGAATTATCAAGTACAAGATTGTATGTAAATATTAGCATATTTTTCAACTTGAAAGGATTAAGACCCATTCATGTGAGGGTCATTATCTGTGCAGGGTGAGCCATCATTTCTTTGTGAAGCCGTTTATAGTAGTTTATAGGCACTGGTCTCTGAAAATGCAAATAGAAACTTCCTACTTATGTTTCAAGATCATTTATATTACCCTTTAATTTCTGAGGGAGCAAGGTTTCAAACAGAATCTTGCCATACTTGGAGTGAACCTGGGAATGTCATTATTTCCAGTGGGCTGCGCCTAGTGAAACCCATCCTGTTTGTGATTTTAGTTGGTAATATGCAATTGCTGGGTCTTCAAAGAAGTGTTGTCTTCAGGCCAACAGTTACCAAGCCCTCAAATGGTGTTCCTCAGCCTCTCTGGAAAGATGAGCTGCATCGCTTAGCTATTAGCTGCCATGCTTATTGCTGCTCACGGGTACAAATGGAAATCCAGACCAGCTACCCTACCACTCCGCCAGAAGAACAGATGGGGAAGTGACTTGTCAGTTCTAAAGCTAACATAATTGTGTCTTGTGTTTGCTTCTAGATTTGGGGCTCGTAGAGATGTGTCAGGTACTGCATAGGAAATTTAACTTCACTATCACTTTTACCATTACCATCACAATAGTAACAGATGCATAGACTCAGCAAATGACTCCATAGATTGTTGGACCAGAGGTCAGATGTCATTTCCCAACAGTGTGAATGAATTTAACGTAGAACACGAGTTACCAGAAGCTTCATAAAATTTTCTTTTTTGCAGAATAGACAATAAGAGCAGTATCTAATCAAAAGTAGTACTTCTCCCTTTGGTTAAGTTGACTTTATAGTGTTCATTTTAACATAGCCTTCTGCCCCTAAAACTGCTTTTACTGGAAGAATCCTAAAGAGCTTCAGAGTAGAAAATCTGAGTCATAACAAGGGCAAAAGAGAACTGGGATATCAGGCAGAAGAAAGGTTCTTGCGGTTATCAGCTTACTTCTTAAATGCCTTTCCAGAGAAGTAGTCCTCCTAGTGGGGGCAGACCAAGGGGAGCATGCCTTCTGCTTCCCACTAGAAGAATTAAGCGAAACAGTTCATCTGTAGAAAATCAACCTTGGCAGTGCTGCCGAGACCAGGGAGACCTTAAGGAATCTGCTGAGCAAATGCTAGTGTACACACAGTTGGCCCAAAAGCTGCAACGTGTTTTGCACACCGAAACTTTGCTCATCCCTGCCCCGTAAAAGCATGGAAGAAAAGCTGCTGCTTTCTTGTACCATGCCATTAGCACTTCCTTCCCATTGTCACTTTCTAAAGCTCCTTCAAGAAGAAGCTGATGGGCTTGTGTGCTTGACCAGCCCAGAGACCGCTGAGTCACGCCTACCAATAGCTGCACCAGCGGCTTCTCGATGGCATGTGCTGGGCTTTTCCCCATGCCTCCCACAGCACCTGCTGCCATGGTTTGAACCCTCTAAGGTACTCGAGTTAGTCTTACTTAAGTTGTTCCACTTGCTTTTCTCAACTCTCCCTTATGATGCAAGAAGACAGGTCATTTCCACCAAAAGGAAAACACATGTTTTATAGCAGTAGCAACTGTTCTATCATGCTGATTAATTTAATTGACAATCTTCTGCTTCAAGTAAAACTTCAACGTGGTGACTGGGACCTTGGTGGTTGTTTTAAAGAGGACTTGTTGTATTCCTGACTTGTCCTTCTAAGCCTTTTTCTTTTCTGAATTTGATTTGCTACACTTGAAATAGTATATAGCAAATGCCATCTGCTGTGTTTCTTTACACAATGCCTTGTACTGGGATCTTCCCCCGTATCTTCAGCCCGACTGGCTCACTTGTGTTTGTGACTGCAAGGCAGGAAATGCCTCCTTGCTCTCTTAGCCTGCACCACCAATTCCTTGACTGCCCTGACTTTCCCTGTTTGCTGCTGTCGTTTCTGAACTGCATGTATCTGATTTGCTTTTCTATGCCTCTGCCATGGCTGTAGGAGTTCTTTGTGAACAGTAACTCCAAGCAGGTAAGTAAGCTACTGTGTAACCCTTACTTAACATAACTTCTTGGCTCACTGTAAGCTTGAAATCCCCTGGTTATCTTGTTAGATAGTGTAATTCAATACCTGGGTAATACATCTTTGGGATTCGACTCATACTGGACTCTCTAGAAGTATGCCTGAAATCTGAGCACAAGAGACCTTTGCTGTTTACCCCCATGATGCTCCATTATTTGTCCAAATTGCCTTTGCTTCCTAAACTGTTACACAGTTCAAAATCTTTCTGTTTTCTTTATATTTTTAAATGTCATAATGCATTTTTTAAAAGTCTCTAACTACTAATGAAATAAGTTGGCTACTTACCAACTTATTCTATGTTTTCACCTTGAACTTTGCATTAATATGATACATTCACATTTATTTTGCATTGTTTTATACCTGTTTCACTTAGTTATGTCTGGCCATCATGAATGAATATGCAAATAAAATATGCAAGTAGTGTTTGATTGTTAATTCAGATAACTGAACAAAAAGCCCCCCTCTTCATTGTCCTTCTGTCAGGCTTGGGAATTGCGAGGTGTGTTTGGCCTTTGGAGACTCCTCTTATGCGTGAAGGTGTTTGAGGGTTTTATTGCTCAGCTTTCTTGGCTGCTAAGGATTGCAAATGGTTCTGGGGTGAATGGGCCCTGCAAATGACCAGACCAGAAATAACAAGACTCTGCTGAGCTTTATTCATGGTGACAGTTCTCTTGTCTGCTGTCCATAGAGATTTGAGGAACAAAGGGACAGCATCCCTCACTGATAATTTATGCACGGTTAACAACTTCAACTTGGAAGCATTTTGTTCTTCCAAATAACGCTCTTTCAAATGCGGGTGGTCAGCTTTTCTTATTTTCTTTGTTGGGTAGAGAGTAGCCTTTGTTTTGGTTGCACCACCTTCCCAGCGTTGCCTCATCATCTCAGCTCAACCCATATGTGTATGTGAGCATTGTGTGTGCGGGAAACGGGGAAGAAAAGTATGCATCTCAAGTCTGCGTGTCCCCGTTTGACTCTGATGGATTTCTCTCGTGTTCTTTCCAGAAAGAAACAGATGCCATTGATGACACACTGAGTTCCAAACTTAAAGTCAAAGAACTGTCAGTGATTGATGGTCGGAGAGCTCAGAATTGCAACATCCTTCTGTCGAGGTACTGTTGGTGCTGAATAAACATTACTGGTAGGACCAGCTTTTCTCCTCGCTCAGAACCTCGCTTTGTGGTTTCTCCTTATTCACTTTGTACTGAAGTACTGGTCATTGAAGCCGCGCTGTTAAAGGGGGAGTGACACTTCTTGGTGTTACTTTTCCTGGTGAGGTCTCTCGGGCTGGATGCCAACCTTCGTGTTTCCTTTCCAGAAGCCTAAGAAGTGAACTGACATGAATATTTCCTAATCGTGGAGACAGTTTAGTCCTCAAGTCGCACTCACAGAGTCAGGAGCTGTGTGATGCTTTCCTGTTTTGCTCTGTAAAATCACCTTTTTATATTTTAACATTACTTGAGTTTGTTATCTTTTTGAGTGATTTGTTTTATAAAGATATGTAAATCTCAAATCTCAGTGAGATATTAACTTAGCCAATTCAGGCTTGTTCAGAAATCTTTCTTATAACTTATAAATTTTAAGACTTTAAAACTTGAAATGAAAACAGGAAATTGGGGACCTTAATTATGATTGCAACTTCCGGCAATGTTTTTAGGTCATTCCGTATTGCGAGTAGCTTTTTGGTATGTAGTTAGGCAAAGATAACTAATGCTGTTGAGGTGCGGGAAGGTGTAAAGGATGCTCATGTTGGGAGCTAAAAGGACGAGCTGCAGACTAAGAAAAATGTTATATGTGCATTGAGGCTGGTGTAAGGTGACTCTCTTGGAGGGCATGAAGATGAAGAGTAGTCCTGTTACTTAACGGGCCATACACTGAGGCTTTGAACACCGAGAGCCACGGCTTGGAACAGCATAGAAGCCTGATTGTTGGCCGGGTATCTATTACTTTAAGGAGCAAATGTTTCCTTTAGTGGAAGAGAAATTGAGCCTTCATGAGATCCCTGAATTTTAATGCAACTTGTAAGGTAACTTGAGCCACCCCGTTAGCATTTCATCTCTGCTCTGGCTGGAAGCTATAGAAATGGCTGGGCTTTGTGTTTATCCTCACTTGGGCTCCGTGAACCATGCCTAACTTAGATGAAGTATCTGCTTTAAGACAGCTCCACTGCAAGGGCTGCTTACTTTCTTCCATAGTGCATATAATTTATTTTGTTACCATTGTTACCCAAATACCGATCCTGATTGGAAAATTAAGTGAAGAGTTGGGAAAAGGTTTTTGTTGTTGTTGTTTTGTTGTTAAGATTTATTTTATGTGTTTCAGTGTTTTGCCTGTATGCAGGCCTAGTGCTCATGGAGGTCAGAAAAGGGTGTCAGATCCTCTTGAACTGGGATTGAGTGGTTGTGAGCCACCATGTGGGTGCTGAGAAGCAAACATGGGTTCTCTGGAAGAGCAGGCAGTGCTCTTAACTGCTGAGCCATCTCTCCAGCCCCAAGTTGTTGTTTTGTTTTGATCTGAATATCTCTGCCTATACCTTGTGTGTTGCTGTCTGGAGCACTTTCAACACAGCTTGACAAAGAGAGACATTATTCTGAATCTCAATAGTGTTGAAGGCTCTGTCCATCTACTGTCTTGCCGACAGGGATTTGTTTCTCAACAATCATTATACCAATGTCTATGGCAGTGAAGGGCTCTGGCTTATTCCGTGTGCTGTATTTTCAAATATATGCCCACTTTAGATATCCTTTATGGCTTCCTTATGAGCTACGAAAGTTAGGTAAAGGAGCCTGCTACCCCCTGGCTTAGAGCCCAAAGCAGGTGACTCCTGTGTTGTGCCTGCTAAGTAGGTTTTCCCAAGGTCACTTGAAGCTCTTAGGAGCAGAAGGAAGAGACATCTTTAAATAGAGTGATGTGGGAAGGTCATATGTCTATCTGTTGCTTTCATTGGTTAATTAATAAACTGCTTGGCCTGATAGGTCAGAACATAGGTGGGTGGAGTAGACCCTCCCATACCAGGGGAAAAAGAAACTCAGAGGCAGGTCTGTATTGCAAAATGACCTCTTCCTGAGTACAGCTGTTATTGTTTCCCAGTTCCTCTCTTGACATGGCAACCAGGGTGTCATAAACCACAGAGTTACTTTATTAACTAGGAGGGTCTGCCTTAAACCCGCTGAAAAAGAGCCGAGGCTGACCTAGCCTTCCATCCCTAGCATGTTGTAAGTATCTCTGAATGGTCCAATTCTCTGAGCAAACTTTTTAAATCCTCGAGCAGAACAAGCCAAGTTAAATACGATTTTAAGGTGGCTGCTTTATTCTCTGCCTTGAAGAACAGTGGAAGTTGATGTCTCAAAAAGTTGTCACCCTGCCACACACCAAGAGCACTGCCCAGCTCTTAGAGCAACGGCAGGGCTAGAATCTGCAGGGTCCTTGAATTACAGAGATTAAAGGCTCATTCTGAGGGTGACAGATGACACCAAGGACTTCGAGGGCTGTAGAGCCACACTGGAGGGCATGCACTCCCCGCCCCTTACTCCCGAGGTAGGGTTTCTCTGTCTGATCCGGCAGGCCACGTGCACGGTGTTCTGTTAACAGGTGAATTTTCTAAGTCCCGTTCATTAAAGTCGCGAGTCTCTTTGTGGGGCACATGAAGAGAAAGTTTCGTCCAGACAGCCTCTGGAAATTGAGAAGCATAAATATATACAATTTCAAAGACAAGCCCCTCCATCGGAGTAGCTAGTGAAAGTCAAGCCACGCGCTCTGACTCTTGTTCTCACTCTGGGTTTCAACCCCTTTGTTTTTAAATGCAAAGCAGAAAGGCTCAAAATAATTTCTTCAACCTGGTGTGAAAAGACACAGAGCTCATTTAGTTTTCTCCTGTGAGCAGGATTGGGGCCCTCGTTGGGGTCTCCAAGCCTACGAATGAGCATTCAGTCCCGGGGACCCACACGGCGAGGGAGAGGTAGCTCCCACAGCGGTCCTCCGACCTCCACGCATGCGCTGTGGCACGTATGCACGCACGAGCCCAGGGATGAAGCAATGAAGTCATAAGAAGCAAGGCCCTTCTGGTGGTTTCCAGCTGGCTGGTTTTTAGTGGTGCCAATTTTAGTCTCGAGTTACTGCCCTTTCGTTTGCCTTGTGTGGCCACACTATGGTACCAGAGCTTAAACTGACTCAAGAGCCTGTAATGTCATAAACCCAGGGCTACCCAGAGCCTTGACAGCGAAGAGCTGCTGCTGCTGCTGCTGCTGCTGCTGCTGCTGCTGCTGCTGCTGCTGCTGCTGCTGCTGCTGCTGCTGCTGCTGCTGCTGCTGCTGCTGCTGTGTCTCCTCGGTATTCTTCACGCAGACCAGCTTAGCTAAGTTGTTCCACTTTGCTGGTGTGGATTTTCTATCGTGTTATTCTGGTGAGCAAGCTCGTGAGGCAGTGACTATCCCAGGATGGCTGAAACAGCTGAAGGATTGTGCCAGGGCCAGCCTGCCTGTATTCAGCACGGGGTGAAGATGGCACCACAGCCCAGATTTTGGGTGGGGGGTTAGGTGGACTGTATTTGTCAAATGGTCAGTTTGGTAGTTTTGCTTAGATGATATATTTTGATTTGAGAGCATGAGATGGAAGACAATGCTGTTTGAACAGTAGCACCCCAAATTTGTTCTCTCTTTACTGCTCATTGGTGCGTGCAGCAAGTGTAGCTGGCGTGGCAGGGCGGGAGTTTTAATTAGGACAGGGTCTTTATCCTTCTGCCTGAGAGTCCTCATCCATTCACTCAGCTTGCAGGTCGTTTGTGAGGTAGGTGGAGTGTGTGCCTTGTGTCATAAGAGTTTTGCTGGTGATATCCCAGCCCTCCCAAAAGTTATAATCACCTTGGAGATAGGGATACATATTCCGGTTCTTTTTCAGTTCCCTTGGGCCTCATTCTTTCATGTATAGGGATGAAACTTGGGTGGAATAATGTGGATACGAATTGGGAAGTGACAGTGACCACACAGAGTACTGCTTAAATGATGTACTCATGGCATGTGCGTGTTAGGGTTACAAAAAGTATCACTTTTTAGAATTTCTCCAGGAGAGAGATCTGCCTTGAGTACTCTTGAGCCCCTGCTGTGCCCAGGAACTCCACCGAGAGCCTTCCGTGGGTTGTTTCTCTGGATACCCCACATTCCCTTACCTGTGTTAGGTTGGAGGAGAAAGACATGTGACAGTTATGTGTACAGATAGAGCAGACAATTCCAGATTCTGTTGTTCCAACCGGGAGAAGCATTTTGCCCCAGTTATGACTCTTTTTATATTGAATAAAAACATTCTTTATGTTTAAATTTCACCATGGTTGTGTTTTAAAGTGAGTTGTTTCTTATCCTGACTTAAAATACAAATTCCTAATTAAATTATTATAAATCATTTGAATTTATGGGCAGATAAAAACAAAAACAGAAAGCAGTTTTGCGTTTCAACATCAGTCCTTTGGTGTAAGGTGCTAACTAGGAGAGGTCATTTGTGTTGTAAGGCAGCTGTGTGATGTTGACACATCACTTGCATTTTTATATGTAATATGGAGCTGATATGGTATGCCTGTGGCACACCTGTAGTGTATGGTACGTCTGTGGCACACCTGTAGTGTATGATACGTCTGTGGCACACCTGTAGTGTATGGTACGTCTGTGGCA
>NC_022009.1:9480492-9489052 GCF_000317375.1 Microtus ochrogaster | reverse complement strand
CACACCTGTAGTGTATGATACGTCTGTGGCACACCTGTAGTGTATGGTACGTCTGTGGCACACCTGTAGTGTATGGTACGTCTGTGGCACACCTGAAGTGGTCAGCAGACAACTGTGTGGAGTCAGTTCTCCCCTTCCACCTTTACCCAGGTTCCGGGCATTTAGTTCAGATCAGCAGGCTTGAGCTTGCTTGCGTTTTGCCTGCTGAGCCATCTCACTGGCCACTGATACCATCAATTCCTGTCTGATCCTGAGCAAATCCCTGGCCATCTTGAGCCTGTTTATCTAATTAGAACAAACAAATAACAGACTGTCACAGCTACTTTCACAGTTAAATGAGATTAAATATATGAAAATTCCTTACCTATGAAGTGATCACGAATTTCATTTTATATATAATGCACTCAACTCTATAAGCACGTGTATGGTTTCCAAACGTATCAAAATCTATTTTTCACCTGGCAGCACCCCTGGAACTCCCCTGACATTCAGTGAGGTCAGAGGCTGAATTCTCTCCTCTTACCCCCAGTTTGTGGGTGCTGGATGTAAGACCGTTATTCCCACTTTCCCCCACCTCCAGCTTTCCCTAAGGAAACTAGTAATAGAACATGGCAGCTTGTCCCCGTGGCAGACGATAGAACGTGGCAGCTTGTCCCTGTGTCAGCAGAACATTAAAGAGCCCTGAAAGAATGTTGAAGCTGTTTCAGAATCCTTTTTTAGTTCTCTCTGTTGTCAAGAAATAAGCCTTGGCTGAGATTTTGAGAAAAACCATGCTTGAAAATGGCAGCTGGTGTAGAGGAGTGAGTCATCTTGTATTAAATTGTGACAATCACAACCATGTTATTAACAGGATAAAATATGTGACAATCACAACCATGTTATTAACAGGATAAAATGTGCTTTCTCCAGGTTGAAGTTATCCAATGATGAAATCAAGCGGGCAATTCTAACAATGGATGAACAGGAGGATCTGCCCAAGGACATGTTAGAACAGGTGAGCTGCCAGACAGCTTTCAGAGCCTAAATAATACTATCAGCTGCCAAGAAGATACTGAGAGAATCTGCTGTTGCTAATAGATTATTGTCTCCTCTCTGAATTGAGAAGGCCAAACCTAACCCCCATGCATTCCTTAAAGGGTCTTTATTCTCTCATTGTTCCCCAGAATGATAGTTGAGAAAGGAAGTTTGCAGGTTGTAAAATGGGGATAGAGCGATAGCTCTGAGATTAAGAGCTCTAGCTGCTCTTTTAAGGACCCCAGTTCCCAGAATCTACATTGAGTGACTAAGTCACAGTCACCTGTAACTCCAGATGAAGGAGGTCCAACACCCTTTTCTGGTGTCTGAAGGCTCCCATGCCGCATGCCAGTCCCTACTCTATCTCACTCTTGAAAGTAAAAATAAAACAAGATCCTGAACAAGTCTGCCAAATGCCCGGGATCCACAATGTTAGAGTCTGTCCCTTAAGCTTCATTTAAATTATTGTCTTAATATCTCATAAAAAATCTGCTGGGATTAGTGGGAAAATGTGTTTCAAAGGAGTGTTAAAGATTTCATGAGTACTCAGATCAAAAACTACTCTGCGAACTATTACTAAATTTGCATTTTGGCTCATTATTTTTACAAGCACAAAAGCCTCTACTAAATCCCCAGCGTAGCCACCTGTTCTACATACACAGTCACACCTGTTCTAGGCAGTCACATCTGTTATGCTTAGCCACACCTGTTCTATATGCAGTCACACCTGTTCTATGCAGTCACACCTGTTCTATGCAGTCACACCTGTTCTGCGCAGTCACACCTGTTCTACGCGGTCACACCTGTTCTACTCAGTCACACCTGTTCTGCGCAGTCACACCTGTTCTATGCAGTCACACCTGTTCTGCACAGTCACACCTGTCCTATGGGGACTGAGTTGTTTCCCGAAGCTAATTCATGTCTCTTTTATATGTGGCATCTTGTGTCATAAATGGCAGTAAATCACAACTCCAGGGCTAGCCTGTGGTAATTACACATAGGTAGCCCACATCAAGTGTCCCAGATAGAAATCTTACCCAGTTTAATGGGTGATTTGTTCTGCTGCATTTCTGCTTAGCCACTCTGACTATATCATGTATGTCTGACTATATCATATTCCAAGAATTTTTATCTGTTTTTGTCCCGTGGTAACCAATGGCTGTAAGGATATTCTTCCTTTCTGTCTCTCATCCTTGGGACACAATTGGATTTTGAGTAATCGGGTCTAAGGTTTGTGTTTGTCAGAGCCAGGTTCACTGCAGGTCATTTGTGGGTACCAGCAACCATGACTACAGGCTCACCATAGCAACCGTGTACATACTCAGCTCTGAGAGTCTAGGCTGTCTTGTGTCTGGAGTGGTGAGATCACTCTTCGTGGATTGTCCCTCCTTCTTTGTGTGCATTTTGCCACTGAAATCATGGAAGACAACAGACTCAGAACAGGATAGAACTGCTGCTGGAGTTGTCCCGAGTGAGACCCTCACACTTGGCAGCAGAGCAACTTATCAGGCTGCCGTTTAAATTTTTTAATTTTCAAAATAATTAATGACTCTTTCCTCATGTTGCCTGTGATTTCATGTGAATGCACAGTTTAAAGTACCCCCGCCCCCAGTTCAGAGGTGTCTCCAGATCCCTGTTCTTCCTCCTCTCACCACACAGCTGCCCCAGCTTCCGGGGGATCCCACCTTCAAGTCACTTCTAGGAGTGAAGAACTGTGTGCAAAGCTGCTTTGGTCCTTCTGCCTTAGCCTCTATGACAAGGCCATTTGCTTAAAATTCTACAGGATCTGTTTACTGTGAAACTACATCCAGCAAAATTCCTCCTTGAGGGAAAGGATTGCAAAGCTCTGCCAAAAGGGCTTGCGGTGCAAATAAGACATACTCCAAATAAACAAGGGAGACAGTCTGTCCACTGATGCAGCATCTGGCCAAGGACATTTTTGACCTGGTCTCTCCTGATAATTCTGTGAGCTTCTTGCTCTCTGCTCCGCTCCCACGCTCTTTCCTTCCCTCCTCTTTATACTGTCCTTCTGCCTGGTGTTCTTCCACGTGCCTCTCTTCGAGACCGATGTCTATCCCAGCTTTTCTTTACCTTTGTATGGAGCCTGCAAGAGGTTCCACAGGCATTCCATGCTGCATGCTGCCTTTGTGTAGGGCCTGCATGAGGGCCACAGGCATTCCATGCTGTATGCTGCCTTTGTGTAGGTCTGCATGAGGATCACAGGCATTCTGTGCTGCGTACTGCTGGTGGCTGCTGTGTAGGCTGTGGCTGAAGTCAGTGAGCCCTCTTCTCAGAATGCATGTTTCCCATTTCCAGGTGCTTCTCTAGCTCCGTTCCCCTGGGAAACCACCCCCATGCAGTGTGTCACTTGCCTCTGCTTGGCAAAGGGCTGAGGCTTTCCACATGCCTCTTCCTGTGCTCTTGGAAGTCACAGAAGACATGGAGTGGTGGTGTTTCCCTAATCATAGACCAGTGGCAAGCCTGGCAAAGGGGAGAAGTATGTCTAAACCAGAAGTGAGGTCCCTAGCGTAGAAGACAAAACTCCAAACTAAAAGGAAAGGAACACCTTCATCTTCTTTTCTCCTTGTGCTACAACCTTCCCTATGCAGAGGAAGAATAAGAAGCTATGTCCTATTCGGTGTCACCATTTGAGCCTGGCAACAGAAATGCCTAGAAACATACCTGGCATCTGCTTTCATTTATCTCCCCTCTGCGCGTTTAGGGCAAGGGAGCTGTCCTTCCTAATGCCCTGAACATCCATTCCTTCTAGTCAGGAGCCCATCTGGATTGGCTGCTAGCTCACTCTCTGAGCTCTCCATCTTTAGTGAGTGCACACCCAGTGCTGCTGTCTCTCTCTTCGTGGGACTCCAGGTTCTGGACAGCCAGTTCGTCCTCTCCTCCTGTCTACTCGTCCACTGTTGTTCCTCTTCTTCACCTCTCTTAAACTGCCATTGCTGAGGACATTGCAGCTTCTCTGTCACCCAAGCCAGAGGACGCTTGGCACCTCTTCTCTTCACTGGTTTCTTGCTGATGTCCGAAATGAATGCCACTTACTCCATAGTAAGCATTGTCTTAGACATGTGATTCCACATAGCTTCTCCATCTGAACCTCTGTTGCCTCCTTTCCACTTACTCCATAGTAAACATTGTCTTAGACAGACATGTGATTCCACATAGCTTCTCAAACTGAACCTCTGTTGCCTCCTTTCCAGGCTCCTCCTCCCCGTGTCCTCATCCCTTGAGTGCGGGTTTTCTTCAGCCCCGAACATATTCTTAGTGGAGTACCGCCTCCCAGCAGCGCCTTCTTCTCTGTAATGCCAGTTCTCCTTTTCTGCAGGCGGCTCCTAGACCAACTGCCTTTCATGAGTTCCAGCTCACATCTGAAAGCCTATCAAATGAGTACCTCAAGTCACATCACGTTATGGGGAGAATCTCATTTTGATGTGGGGGAGGGAAGCATCTGATCTAGAAACCAGCCTGCATGCACAAACACAACCCTGCAAATGTGTGTGCTTTGAACAGCAATTAGACACACAGGCTAGCAACTCAGCTTCCCATATTGTTGCTCTTTCTCCCATTTCTCATTCTCATCCTCCAAAATAAAATATGAAATAAAAATATAATATTCCCACCGTTTCCCTCACTGAGCTCTACCTGAAACAACAAAGAAGGTGGAATTAGAGGAACAGAAAAAAATAAGCAAATGGAATGAAAAACACAAATGTAATTATTCATTCCACCATGCTATAACAGGAAAAAAAATGTGTAGGACTCTGGGAGTCAGCAACCTGGGTTCTGTTCCTGACAATTATGTGCGCATGCTCTGTAATGCAGGCTGCAGGCTGACTCTCTCCACAGGGACTCAGTTTTCTGGCCTTCTAGTGAGAGGGTCGACTCCCTACGGCCCTGCTAAGCATACTGGTGGGAAATGTCAACAGTTCTTATTTGGAAGGTGCTAGAGAATAGAAAATGCTTCTTGGGCCAACTTAAAGCTGCTATCAAGTCAGCATGTAAATAGCCGTTCCTTATGCCTTGGTCCCCAGCTAGCAGGGCTTGTACCCTCAGCAAATGTTAGAGTTCCATCTTGTAGCAAACTGGCTGAAAGGGTAAAAACCTACTGCCAAGATTTCCTTTCTAACCCTTTAATGCATGCTTGTACTTTTAGCTTTTGAAATTCGTTCCTGAGAAAAGTGACATTGACCTTCTAGAGGAGCATAAACACGAGCTGGACAGGATGGCCAAGGCTGATCGTTTCCTGTTTGAGATGAGCCGGTGAGTTGGAAGACCCTGGAAATGAGAGATGCCCTTTGCCTGAATAAGGAACTTACTTCTAAACTTCAGTTCTAGATAAACAGCTTGACCCAGTTACAGTATGGTTTAGTTCTAAAATGTTTCCAGATTGGAGCTGTATGGAATGTGTTCTTTGCTTGTGGGGAAGTTCTTGCCCTGGGTGAGCCAGTGTCCTTGGGGCCTGTGGGCTCACGTGCTCTGTCTTTATTGTGTTGTAAAGTTCCCTGGGTCATTCTCACTAACACTTTGATGTCTTAGGATAATAGCTCAGAACCCTAATACCTTGACATCTCAGGTTTGTTTAAAAGTTAGAGGGGAGGGGATGACAGACTCTAGCGATGTCAACATTGAGCCCCCACAATGACTAAGACATAGGCAAACATCACTATCAGTCACGGTACTCTTCCATGGGGTCTCGGCAAGCTTTCTGAACACTTTCCCAGGAACCCCCTGGAGCAGTCCGGTTCTGTAATTGGGTTTGGTGTATGAGCTTCGTCTCTTTGCCTTTTCAGGTCTAGTGATGAACTGATTCCATGCTAGAGAAGGGCCAGGGGTCTGAAATCCGGTAGCCTCTGGGGCAGACCCCTTCCCCTCTGTGCCAGCAGCCTAGAGCTGGCTCTCATTCTGCATTCCGGCTGTGGCTAGATTTACTTCTGTTATCCCCCAGAACGTGCCATGTTGGAGGCTACTGTTAAACAAAGGATAGCTTTGGAATTTTGAAGCTACACCCTGCAGCCCTCAGTGTAGACAAGCTAGTGACCACCGGAAATAGCTGTTGCTTCTCAAGCATGTCCAGATTTTTGCAAGTGTTTTCACATGTAACCTTCCTAGCAGCCCTGCCTTAGGGGCTTCCAGGAGAGAGGTCTCCTCTTCTTCTACCCTCAGGGAAAAGGAGACTCAGGTGGACCTTTCTCAAGATCACCTAATAAGGGGCGTGTCTGGGCTGCAAACCTAGGTCTACTGGGGGAAACAGAATGGTTTTAGAGAAGGAGCTGATCTCTGGACACTCTACTGAAACTTCTATCATGAGCTTGTTAAACATGTCTCGGAAGCTTCATGCAAAGGCACTGTGACCCCCACTAGCAGCAGCAAGAATCTTGTAGTTTAGGCTTAGATCAAAGACCAGGAGGTTCCCTGCTCCCTGTAGGTGCTATGGTTGCCTGCCTTCAGGAGACTGGCTTAGGGAGCTGATGGCAAGACAGAAAGGTCTGGGAGAGGGTCCCGGGAGTGTATGACAGACACAAGTCTTTGTAAGTCTTGCTAAAGGCCAAACTTCATGAAAAGTTAAGAGTCTTGAGAGGAGTGGGGGAAAGTGAAGAGTTCACATTTTCACGCCTTTTTATCTCTTCCGTTTCACAAGAGCTGTGGGTATTGGGAGCGAAGTTTGAAGTGAAGGGCACCAGGCAGTCGCCCAAATACTCCATGCAGGCTCTAGAGAAATGGTCTCTCATCCTGAGTGTTAATCAAACCCACCTCGCTCTTACAGGATTAATCATTACCAGCAAAGACTGCAATCATTGTACTTCAAAAAGAAGTTTGCAGAGCGTGTGGCAGAAGTGAAGCCCAAAGTGGAAGGTAATGCCCAGGCACCGGGCACTCAGCAGGAAATAGTGTTTGTCTTAAGTGCCAGGTACAACTTTGAGCCAAGTGCATAAAGTAAACAGAATGGCTTTGGTGGTGTTTAGCTGAAATCTGCTTAAATTCCAGTGGGTGGTCGTATAAGGTCTGCACCTGGCCCACTTTGGCCTGGCCTAGGCCCTGGAGCTCCTGCACACCTCCTGAGCTTCCCCAGGGGCCACCGTTTTGACCACATGCATGTGGCCAAGGGCCGAACTTGCCATTCCTAGCACTGAACCTATGGTTAGCATTCCCACATCAGTGCCTGCCTAGGGTCTAAGGATAGGTTTTTAGGCTGTTATGTTTACAGACATTTGCGATGTGGGTGGCACTAAAGAGCACAGTTACAGAACGTACAGCAGAGACAGTCTGAGCTCCCATCTCTGGTTTAGTACCCACAAGCCATCAGTGTAACAAACGGCAGTTCTCCATCAGCAGAATTGGTGCACTGAGGCAAGGGAGGGTGGCAAAGGAATGCTGGAAGTGAGTGGAGTTCTATGTGTGTGTTCTATTCCTAAATGCTTAAGGCTGGTGAGTCAGTCCTGAGAAGAGCCGAGAGAGGAGAGGAATCCTGCCCTTCTCTGTGGACCTCTTACGTGTTAGCGGTTAACTGTGCTTCTCGTTTGCATGTTTTCAGAGTGCTCAGTCACAGACCAGGGACACACCAGAGACACACATTGTCTGTGAGGATATTGGGCTCAGGACAGGCATAGGTGAAAGCTTGGCTGTAACCATTGTACTTGGTGTGTTTTGCTCTGAAGCGATCCGTTCTGGCTCCGAGGAGGTGTTCAGGAGCAGTGCTCTCAAGCAGCTCCTAGAGGTGGTTTTGGCTTTTGGAAATTACATGAATAAAGGACAAAGAGGCAACGCATATGGATTCAAGATCTCCAGCCTCAACAAGATTGCAGACACGAAATCCAGTATTGACAAGTAAGTGTGGTGCCTCCAGCACTTGGCGCACCTGGGGGATTTTATAGGTAGGATGTGACCTTTATGGTGCCCACCTGGACACCACAGTCTCGGGCATTCAGGGCGCCTGCTCTTCCATTCCCTCCTATTCCTCTTGCGACCCTCAGTTCCCAGGGGTTGTCCTTTATCCTTCATCTGTGCATAGGGACTCCATCTATTCCATTGGTTCTTAACCTTCCTAATGCTGACACCCCCTTAATACAGTTCTTCACATTGTGGTGACCCAGCCTAAAATTATTTCTGATGCTACTTCATAACCATAATTTGACTACTATATTTGAATCATAATGTAAATATCTGTGCTTATATAGTTTTAGGTAGCCCCTGTAAAAGGGTTGTTAAACCCCCCCCCCCCAAAAGGGTTGCAACTCATAGGTTGAGGGTTGCTGATCTCTGCCAAGGGTTTTTATTGTTGGCTATCTTTAAAATGAGTAAATGAATAAGTAACTCATGGGGCTGGTGTGGTGCTTCGGTGGGTAAGGATGATTGCCCCAAGACCGAGGACCTGAGTTCAGTCTGTGGAACCACCTGCCAGAAGGAGAAAACTGACTCCCACAATTTGTCTTCCGACCCAAACCAACATGCCATTTCACATGTGTGTACATGTGTGCACAGATACACAAATAAGTCAATATTTATTTATTTATTTATTTATTTATTTATTTATTAA
>NC_022009.1:9459131-9478837 GCF_000317375.1 Microtus ochrogaster | reverse complement strand
CATTGGTCGACTTCTCTGTTTTTATGCCAATACCAAGCTGTTTTCAATACTGTAGCTCTGTAGTAGAGTTTGAAGTCAGGGATGGTAATGCCTCCAGACGATCCTTTGTTGTATAAGATTGTTTTGGCTATCCTGGGTTAAAAATGTCTACTTCTAAGTATAGTGTAATATACTAAAGAAACGTCATTGGTCATAAAGATAGAGCTTGTTGGCCCTCTATACAACCCAAACCAAGACCCAGCCCACCAGCTCCAGATGTCTCATGACCTCTCTAGTCATACACACAGAGAGAACTACACTTTGGAGAAAGGAAAACACTGACAGGCTCATGCTGGTGCTAACAGCCACATGAATGAATGCATTTGCCTACTAATCTTCAGCTGCACTGCCAAGGCTCATTAAAATGTGTCCCAGGAAGTGCACAGTGCTGCCGCTGAGGTGAACAGAGTCTGGCTAGAGGCTCTGAGGTGCCAGCTCCTGTGTCCTTAGCAGGTAGGGTCACCACGCACATCAACTCGGGTTTTCCCAAGAGCTTTGTTTCTCGGAGGTTCTCACTGGCTTCAAAGGAACTGGTACAGTCTTCCTAAGGTACGCTCCTCAGAACCAAATCCTTTTAGCATGACGAATTGTTCTCCCCAATTACTCCTGGCTAATGAGACTTTTTACCCTATATTTTCTATAGGGTTAGTGAAGCATGGTGTGTAACAGCCCTCAGTCATTGTAAAAAAGAAACAAGCCCTGTGTTAAGCTGTTGGTTTTGCATCCTAGAGACAGAGTGATGAGCTCTGTTATGTTAGATAAAACCCTGCCATCCTTATTTTCATGGGCATCCCGGTCTCTTTCAGAGCCTTTCACCTATGTCACAGTAGCTTGTCAGTACATAGACCAAGGTACTGAGCACATGTTGTTAGATAAGAAAACTGAGGCAATGTCAAGTGTCTTAATCCCCCACCACTCCTGCCCACCTGCACAGTGCTGCTCTTTGCCTGTAGGTGGGTCTTGTTGTAGTGGGGACCTGCAGCCTCTTATTTGCATATAAAGAGCAGCTGTCTTTGAAAGGATGCCATCCCTTCAACCCTTGCTTGCACGTACACAGACACACGCAAAATCAAACGTCTGCCCATCCCCAGGCCTTCTGATGACTTGGTACTTATGTTGTCATCTGCCTATTAAAATGACTACAGGATTTACATGTACAAGTTCTTTCAGAAAAATAAAACTATTTCTGATCTCTTCCCTCTTCGGTCTGCTTCTGAAGGCAGTCCCCAAATGTAGCTCCACTACATATAGAGCCACAGTTGCCTGGTGGAGTGGTTGGCCGGTGAGCAGCTGCTTGTTCACTTGAGTTCAACTAAGTGGTGGTGCAGTCAGCACCAAGGGGCTGGTTCAGTAGCCACCAGGACTAGTTTGACGCATGGCTGTTCAGTCATGTTGGGTAAATGAGGTGTTACATGGATAGCAAACAAATGTGGAAGCCTAGCCTGGCTTTAATTCTTATAAACACATACAGTCCAATTGAGTTCATGGAAATTTCTCTAGATAAAGAAGCATGTCTCGAAAATCATGAAGAAAATAGCATTCATGTGATAGTTGCTGGCATTTTCCTCCCTCCCCCACCCCTTAGGAGAGAAGTCCAGGGCAGACAGGCCTTGAACAATAAAATGGAGCTAGCTCATAGAGGCCTGAGCAACTAGAATACCAACCTCTGTTTTGCTTTGGTAGAAATTGCTTCCTAATTACTGACAGGAACAAAAATAAAGAGACAAATCTATCTGAGCCCCTGACTTGGGAATAGGATTGTATTGTTGGGGTAAAGCCACAGGTACTGAAAATGCTTACATTATTATGGAAAATTGCTAGGCAGCTCTGTTTCACTTTGGTCTAGGTGGGATGGGAGGTTGTGACTTAGCCTTGAGAATTAGCAAACTGCCTAATTATGGAAACGCTACTGAAAGGGTATTAGTTTACTCTTAACTGTATCAGTGTTGGGTAGATTAGTAGTTCTTCAGCTAAGCTAGACTAGCCAGGGAATTTTAACAAGTAACCATGCCTGGCCCCACCTCATCCCAGTTAACTGGGTCTCTGGTGTGGGCCCAGGCATCTGGAGCCCAGGTGACTGTAACGTGCAGTAGAACTGGTGACGACAGCAGGATCAGACTAGCACAGCTTTGCCTGGTAGTTTTGTCCACGTCCCCCTTCCCAATCAAGGTCAGTCAAGGTTCAGCTCTGCCGCACCAGACAGGGAAATGCAGCAGCAGCTGTTAGAACTACTAAGGGTCATGCAGTCAAGAGCTGAAGAACCTGCTAAAATTAGAAGTAGCCTCACAGCTGCAGGGACATTCTGTATGTGCTGTCACAGTCTCAATCCGCTTCCCATATCAGCTCTGAAATAGGGACTTTCTGTTTGGCCACTCTCTGATGAACCGGAAGGGAGCGTCACCAGTGACTACAACAATGAGCCGCCCTAGCCTTGCAAAGTACTTGTAGTCATCCAAACAGCTGCTCCTTAATGGGTTAAACAACTGTTCCTATGCCACTCTACCAGTCCTTAATGTATTTTGGTTCTTGCCCCATGAGTATGTACATCATCCACAGATTAATCATGTTGAGCGTTTTCCTTTTCTTTAATTTTAGGAACATTACCCTTTTGCACTATCTAATAACTATTGTGGAGAATAAGTACCCCAAGGTCCTCAATTTACATGAAGAATTGCGGGATATTCCTCAGGCAGCGAAAGTCAAGTAAGTATGGTGACAGCTTCCTTTGACCAGCTTGACATGCAGCGTGGGACACTTAGCTGGCACCGCCTTGAAGTGTGAACGCGTGAAGTGGCCCTTCCCTTCCCTCTGGACACTGTATGAAAGAAAGTTTGAGTCACATCCAGATTATTCAAATGTGTTAAAGGATGTGTATTTGTTCAGGGTCCTTTGGAATACTCACCACCCCATCCTATAAAACTTGTTTTTCTTAGTAACCAGTGCATAAGCAGCCAGGCCTGTTGGCTCAGGCCTGTAATCCCAGTTTCTCCAACTCAGAAGACAGACAAGAGGGCTGCAAGTTTGGTGCCCACCTGGGCTACAAAGGGAGGTCAACACTGGCCTGGACAACTGAGCGAAACTGGCTCAACAAAAGTAAAACGAACCAGGCGGTGGTGGCGCACGCCTTTAATCCCAGCACTCAGGAGGCAGAGGCAGGCGGATCTCTGTGAGTTCGAGGCCATCCTGGTCTACAAGAGTGAGTTCCAGGACAGGCTCCAAAGCCACTGAGAAGCCCTGTCTCAAAAAAACAAAACAAAACAAACAAACAAAAAGTAAAATGAAGGCTGAGGATGTGGCCAAGTGGCAGAACATTTGAATAGCATGTAAGGCCAAAGGTTCAGTCTCACTAATGCTTTTAACAGCAGCCCTGTTGAGCACAGGTAACCCTGAGTTAGGGAGGATGCGTGGCGGAGCAGATAGACGTCTTCCTGCAAGGGAGCCGCCAGTCATTATCACAGATATACACACTCCTTGGAACCAAGCGGCCCTTTAATGGGAAGCAGTCTTTATGCAAATTAAGAAGCTAAAAATAAGATGGAAAGTCGCCAGACTTTCCCCACAAATCCTGTGCTATTCAGAGATGGAAACAGGCAGCGTTCCTTGCTGTTTCCTCCCCCTCTTTTTGATACACATATACTTAAGCTGGCCTTTTGCAGTGAATTTACAGCCTAGAAGGAGTAGGCTAATTATCTCCCTCTATAGAACTTGGCAGGAAGAACAGTCGGTAACACAAGAAATTAATCTGTAATAATGAAGTATTGGTGAGCTCTTCGATATGGTGGGAATTGTCTGTAAGAATTGAGTTTTAATCTTTAATGTTTAAAAGCATGAAATATAGAGTCTTTCTCCACTAAGAGCAAAGAAGGCAATGAAAATGAAAAGTAGCCAGGACAGCTCTCAGAAAAATGCCTGTGGACTGAGGCTAAGTGTTGTCCAGTCTGCACTGGAGGGGCTTGGGGTAAGCCACCGTTAGAGACCCTGTGTGGCTGCTGCTCATTTCAGCAGTGTGCTGAAGCACAGGCCCTGTGATTCAAGCATCAAATATTTTTGTGCACATGGGAAACATTTTTCTTCTATTTTTAACCTATAAAATATACCTGCTGGCCGAGGAAAAAATGTACAGAAAAATTATACATATAAGTTCCATATTTTTTAATGATAAGCCTTTTGTGGGACCTGAGAATAAAAGGGAAATTTTTTCATTTTATTTGTGTGTGTGTGTGTGTGTGTGTGTGTGTGTGTGTGTGTGTGTGTGTGTGTGTAAGCATGTGCCTTGACAAATCTTTGGAAGTCCTAACAACTGTGGCGTCTACTCTCTCCTCTCCCTGTGTGGGTCCTGAGGAGTTAACTGAGGTAGTCAAGCTCGGTTGCACTAAGCACCTTTGCCTGCTGAGCCATCTCACTGTCCCTGGATTTCTAAACATTTAACATACACACACACACACACACACACACACACACACACACACACACACACACCCCAATCCGAGCATGAACTCTCGAGCCACGGTGTACTACTCCTGTAAGCTTCATGATGCCTGCTGAAATGTTGCCCTTTTCAACAGCATGACTGAGCTGGACAAAGAGATAAGCACCTTGAGAAGCGGCCTGAAAGCTGTAGAGATGGTGAGTACCTGCTTCCCATGGTAACCACCAACCTCTTCACCGTCCTGCTGGAGTTCTGACCTTGAGCAAGCTCCCTTGGCCTGTGACCTGCCCAGGATAAACCTGGTTCCATAAGATAGAATGACCACCAAGAACCAGTGTGGCAACTTAGCTCTTTGCAGCCGAATGTCCTGAGTGACTGACCACAGTCAGAACTGGAAGTGGGCCTGGGGGGCCACCAATTCACCTGGGAAGTAGGCCTCCCTAGCACGAGTGGGCCGGGTGAGGCCATTTCAAAGACCCTCTCAATTTCCATGTTCTGTTACTGTTTGATGTTGACTTTTTGAAGACTGATGGAACTTCTCTGTTGCTTTTGAACTGGCTCTTTGGGGAGTCTTTACCAAACACGCACTCGAACATATTGTGCCCAAGGCACTAGGTCACAGTGATCCAGAGTCCCTGCCATTCAGTGCTGCAGTGGCAAGAGCAGCCAGTTCCCTCGGCAGGGCCCTGTCTAGATAAGCATAGTGATCAAAGAGGAGCGTGATGGAAGGGCTGGAGAGACCGAACATACGGAGACCTGTGATCGACTGGCATGTCCTGGGGGACGTGCTCCTACTGGAGGAGGTGGATACCAGTTATGGCTTCAAAGCAGGGTGCTGTGAGACGGTACACAGGAGGGAGGCTGCCCAGGTGCAGAAGATGAAAAGGAACCACAGGAATGTGTCAGAAGACAGAGAGGAGTCAGAATGTAGCAGGGCTGTGCTAGGACACCACCTTGGGAGTGCCACGTGAATACAGCCTCCTGCCGCAGAGCAAGTCCAGGGCTGAGAGCCGCCCCTCACAGCCCCGCCTGGTTGCCTGGGTCTGTACTGGGTGAGGTTACTGATTCAGAGGCAGGCGGAAATTTTCCCCTCCCTTAAATACCTTGCGAGTAATTTATCACTAAAAGCCATGGCTCCCCCATTGCTCTTGTTTTAATCACAGATCTAGACACTATTGAGTTCATTAAAGACAGTGCTGATAACAATTTATTTTCTCCCCCCCCCCATAAGATTTAGGAGAATGTTTTTGAGGGGTTAGGGACTAAAGGGAGATAAAAGAATTGTGTTATGACTACCTGGACGTCCCTCCACAGATCTCAGAAGGCCCAGCTTTCCCAGGGCATTTTGGTCACCTTTTCCTTATTAGGTAGACTTTCTTGAGACTCAAGTGGCGGTTGTGCCATCCCTAAGACAGGTAGTGGTCACTCTTGAGCCCTGTGTCCGCGTTAGCACAGACCAAGCCCCTGTCAGGGTGGTGTCCCAGGGGTGTGCTGTGGCTTTGCTCACTAAAGCATAGCTGCGCTGCATCTCCTGGGGGCACGTGGTAGCACTGTGCTCTTACTAGGAAAGGAACGCAGAAGCTGTCATAGGGTTTCTTTCTGTGCTTTATACATGACCAAAAGCCACTCAGGGAGAGAAGGATTATGTCACTTATATTTTCATACCACAACTCATCAGCAGGAGTCAGAGCAAGAACTCAAAACAGGAACCTGGAGGCAGGAGCTGAAGCAGAGACCATAGAAGAATAATACTGCTTGCTGACTTGCCCCTTTTGGCTTGCTCAGCCTGCTTCCTTACACCACCCAGAATCATCTGCCCAGGGGTCTCATAGTCTACAAAGAGCTGGGCCCTCTCATATTGCTCATTAGTCAAGAAAACACCCTAAGGACATGTCTACAGGCCAATCCAATGGGGACGTTTTCTCAGCTATGATTCCCTCTTCCCAGATGACCCCAGCTTGTATCCAGTTA
This sequence comes from Microtus ochrogaster, assembly GCF_000317375.1. NCBI lineage: Eukaryota > Metazoa > Chordata > Mammalia > Rodentia > Cricetidae > Microtus > Microtus ochrogaster. Next base: position 9,472,398 of record NC_022009.1, on the reverse strand, counting down.
GCAAAGCCACCAACTAGGGAAGGCTTTCTATTCCCCTGGCAGCCAAACTATCTAGCTCTAACTGGACACATTAGTAGGCAACAGAGCTGACCTCGTCCAAATATTCGTGTATCCTAATTGTTCTTTGTCCTAGTCAGTGATGCTGTCTGAAGTATCAGAGAGAAATCAGATAGTGATTGGATAATGACACCCTTCAAGATGCTTCACCATCACTGCACCCGTACAAACACACACACTCACACACACACACTGCTTGGCCAAAGTACTGAAACTGTGGTGTTGTCTTCTAGTCAGAACTGTTATGGGCTTTTGCTTATCCTGTCATTGATTGTCAGGGTCACATGGGCAGTGCCCTTTCACAATGAAAGGCAGCAAGGTCCAGAGTCGTCTGCCATCAAGAGCAGGGCCAGTAGTAGGCTGAGTCAGAGCCCATAGCCCGTGGGCACAACACTCCTGCTGAATAATGTTTGCCACGTCAGGGCAGGAAAAACGTGTGACCATCAGCCAGTCAGGTGGCACTGAGCATAGTTATTGCCATGACTGGGGCAGGTAGACTGAGCTCAAATTCTGCCTCTGTCATTGATCAGCTCCTTGGCTTTGAGCAAAGAATTAATTTCCTCTAAGCTCTGTGTGTCTCTGTAGTGGGGATAGTGATGCTGGGTACTGTGGCTGTTCAGAATGTGTGTCTCAAAATGGCTGGACTTCAGTCATCTATGTGATCCTCACGTGGAGAAAACGGAATAGTAACAGAAGGTTCATTTCCCTACCTGTCTATTCACCAAAACCTATTAGTGTGGACAGTAAGAAGGGAGAGGGTGGTTATGTTGCCAGATGCTGCAGCTGTAGTCTGCTGACCGAGATACCATGGTTTAGGATTTGAATAGAATTGGGAGAAGTGGGGAGGTGGGGAGCCAAGACACCGGAATTCTGCACCAGAACATCAGCCTTTCCTTCATAAATCTTTGAATCCAATGTGCTCCTACTGTTTGTTTGGGCTCTGTTGATTTGAACTAAATGTTAACTTGCTTCTGAATCCAGAGTGAGAAATCACCCCTTCATAATACTCAGAAAATTCAGTAACTGTTTCCAGTATTTCAGTGCACATGTCATGAACTTGGTGTGGAGAGGGGAAGGATGGGGAAGTGGAATAACATGAGAGCTTTTAGATGTGTTTGCTATCTGAGTTGTTTAACTTGAGTACTGTGGACTAGGAGACAAAGTGTGTGTGCATATGAAACCTACTCCATCAGCATCTGCTTCCTATTTTCAGGAGCTGGAATATCAGAAGACTCAGCCCCCCCAGCCTGGAGACAAGTTCGTGTCTGTTGTCAGCCAGTTCATCACTTTGGCTAGCTTCAGCTTCTCGGATGTTGAAGATCTGCTGGCAGAAGCTAAGGAGCTGGTAAATTTCCCTGTGCACTTACTTGTGTGGTCCTTCAGGCCCGAGTTCCCATGTGCTGCTTAAAGTCAGCAGCCTGTTTGGGAAAGGAGCAGTAGTATCAGACCGTCACAGTCAGGAAGTGCAGCAGCAGACAATTGTTTTCCAGGTTCTGCTGTTGCATGGAGCAGTGGTATTTTTATCCCCAGGGTAGCCCTTAGTGTCTTAGCCCTGTATTATCTTTTGCCTATGCAAGACTTTGAAGGTTTGGGATGGTGGCACCTTTCCTTTGGTTTCCACTGGATTGATATGCTCATCTCTGAAAGCAGAGCATGTGATGAGTTTGGGGAGCAGGTGTGACCAAGGTCACATATCTCTGTGTAGGATGCTCATCTGAGTCAGCCTCCAGGGACAGGATGCTGCCTCTGCAAATGCACAGAGCGGGCTAACAGATGCCTTTTACTTCACAGCATCTCTACAAAGGGATGTTGTTTTAGTAAGACACTCTTTTATGATTCTTCCTATTTAAGTTTGTTTCCTAATAACCTTTTGTTAGGTAATAACCAAGACTTCTAAGCTTGCTCCCTTGGTAAATCTTCCCTCAGGTACCATCTTACTATTCATAGGTGGCATTAAGCCCATTCTCTACCACAGAGTTCTACACTGTCCACCTCTGAGTGTGCATTGTTGTTGCTGTGCTAAAATGACCTAAGGCAGCTGGGGAGGAAAGGGTTTATTTGACTTACGTGCCCCAATCACAGTCCATCATGAAGGGGAGTCAGGGAAGGAGCTCAAGGCAGGAGCTGAAGTGGAAGACGTGGAGGAATGCTGCTTACTGACTTGCTCCCCACAGCTTGCTTCCTCATTCAACCCAGGACCACCAAGGATGGCACCGCCCATAGAGGGCTGAGCCCTCCAACATCAATCATTAATCAAGAAAATGCCCCCCCAAACTTGCCCACAGCCAGTCTATTGTAGGCAGCTGACTTTCCTCTCCTCCCAAGTGTGTCTAGTTGACAAAAATTACAGCACAAGCTTTCGGCCGCCACCCTACTCCGTTCACTTCAATCTCTCCTTCAAGCTTGAGTAGTAGGGATCAGATTGAAGTCTTCTGTGTGGTTTACTGATCTCAAGTTCAGAGGCTGTGTTCACAAATATCAGCTAATCTCAGTGCTACCTTCCCGCTGCACCAAATCAATAAGGAGACAGCTGTGCCACACGGCTGCCGTTCGGGCTCCACCTCTGACATATCACAGTGAGAACGGGACGAGCAGCATGGGTGTGGTCCAGACTCACTCTTGAGTTTGTAAAAAACGGGGATCCCTACTCTGGAGTCCTAACAGGTGACCTACCTCATCAAGGAGCTAAAATACAGAATCAACTGAGTTATTTTTATTTATTTATTTATTGAAACACACATGCAGAGTACTCTGTGATTTTTGTGTGTGGGAACATTAATCTGGCCCAAGGTTCCTTCAGATTTCTAAAACTAAAATATACATGACTTCATCATCACTAGAATTCCTAGATAAAAAGATCATCCGTGATGGCTTAAAGTGCATGAACTTGAATATTTTAGAAACTCAGCTGTAGACTGTTTATTACTGTTCCGTTCATTCCAGAACTTTTAGAAATCAGCTTATAAAACCATGAATCAAGTTAGACTACTCTAATGTGGTGTGAGAAGAATGCTATGTTTTTCCCTCAAGAGTTCTGTTTTGTAATAGAACATTTCCAAATAAGTAAAACTTTGAGACTAGTTCCACATTAAGAGAAAATGACCGAAAATATATTTTAAAATAGGCCAGTGAGCTGCTTCATTAAGTGAAGCCACTTCCATGCAAACCTGATGACCCGATGACCTCCCACCGAAGGGCAGAAGTGACTCTAAAAGCTGTCCTCCCACCTCAATGTGGGCACCATGGCACAGGTGCACCTGCACGCTTAGATCTATGTGTGCACACACAATAACTTAAAATAATAAAGTAATTATGAAACGTGTACAAACATGCATATCTTAGTCAAAATTGTCATATATAGGAACGTGGAAAACATCTTCTTTAATGTCATAATACTACTAAAATATCAGAAGCTTTGACAGTATAGGTAAAGCAAGAAAAATCAAATCAGTTAGAAACTGTGGAATTAAAGATGATACAAGCTTGCCGTGATCTGAATATGAAGAAAATAGAAGGCCTTATCAGGAAGCAGTTGAGTAGCACTGGAAAGAGAATTCAGTTGACTCTGAAGCATGGTCTCTGAGCTAGGCTGCACAGGGCCAGCACCGGGGCCCTTCCCAGCATGGGAGCTCAGAGCTGATGGTGATGTTGATGGCGCTAATGCTGAGACTTGGGATGGCAGACTCTCCAGGTTACTAAGGAAAGCCCTCAGAGCTAAAGCAGAAACAGTTAAGAGGTTGGAAAAGAAAATGCACATACTATTTTGTTTCTGTATATTTTATGTAAATTTTAAAAATTATCCCTAACTTTGTACTTGTCAGCTTCAAAAAGAGACGTTAAATGGATTTCTGAGACATTGTAAGCTTGGCCTAAAGTAATCTCAGGCAGAAACTTGGGACGGCACAAATGACTCCAGCCAGTTATTGTTCCCTAATTAGACCTGGGGGAGCCTAAAGACAATATTAGCCTTATTTATGGATAAGAAAAAGCAGCTGACAAGTCCCGGGTCCCATTTGTTTTCCATATTCACCATATGGCCCCAATAAATGGCATTAAACCCCTTCAAAGGACAGCTTAAAGCACAAGGTTTCCAACCCCCGCTGTGCTTGCTGTTGGTCTCTGGGTCTTGGGTGTCCTGGCCGGCAGTGTTCGGCCGTCTCGTGTTTACTGCTGTTTAGTTAATACAGAGTCATAGGAGGAAGTCATAGGTGAGATGAAGGGACAGGGCACATGGCTTCAGAAGTCAGGGATATTCCGTTTCCCGCTTGGGAAATGGTGGGTAGGTGCGCTCAGCAACTGAAGGTAAATAGGCTGGCTAAATCCACCAGTTAGAGCTGCGCTTCAGCCTTCTTGGAGAATTCAGTTGGACGGTGGAAATCAGTTCTCTTGGAACACTGAGGTCTTTTTTCTTTTTTCCAAATCTTTTTCTCCAGTTTACTAAAGCGGTGAAGCACTTTGGGGAAGAGGCTGGCAAAATCCAGCCGGATGAGTTCTTTGGGATTTTCGATCAGTTTCTTCAAGCCGTGGCAGAAGCAAAACAGGAGAACGAGAACATGAGGAAAAGGAAAGAGGAGGAGGAGAGGCGGGCTCGCATGGAAGCTCAGGTGAGAGAGAGGAGGCTCACTCAGCAGGTCCTCCCAGAAGCCCTTGCCACAGCCCTGTTTTCTGTGGTTCAGTCCCCCCGCAGGATAGACAGGGGCTCTGCTCCGGCACTCAGCTCTGACCCAGACCCAGGCCCTTTGTCCCCAGTGCTGTGCTGCACTGTCACGGACGGGATACCTGTGTGGTCTGGAGTGACTCAGACGGTTTAGATCCGTACCACATTTCTCTTGAGCCATTCGGCAGTTTCTCCAAAGACTGGAAAAGCCTGTCAGCATCCCATGAATGGATCGCCTTAGAAATTACTTTCAGAAGTGATTGTAAGATTTCAAGAGGACACTGTGTCCTTTATAATCACCCTAGATTACCTATTAACTTCCTCAGATGCAAAGAGAAACTATAATGACTTAACCTAGAAATTGGTAAGGGAGCTTTTTCTTTGATTGTCCATTGCCTTTACAGTTAGCCCTCACATCCCACACAGGTTAGGAGCCATGGATGAAACATGGCTGCACAAAAGAGATTCACTCCCTTCCATCTGGCTCACAATTCTTCTATGCTGAAAACAAAATACACTTTAACCCTAAGAGGATTCTCTCTATGTGCAGCTCAAAGAACAGCGGGAACGGGAACGTAAGATGAGAAAGGCCAAGGAGAACAGTGAAGAAAGCGGAGAGTTTGATGACCTGGTCTCAGCTTTACGCTCAGGAGAAGTGTTTGACAAAGACCTTTCCAAACTCAAACGGAACCGCAAACGCATTTCCAACCAGGTGACAGACGGTAGCCGGGAGCGACCAATAACAAAACTGAATTTTTAATTTTCTTGCATCCTTTTCTAGAAAGTGCAGTAGCAGCCTTTGGCGTGACTAGAACTTTACACTGCCTTGCAATCCAGACAGTGGCAATTTCTTCTCTCACCTGTGAGTGAAGTGTGAATGTGTGTGTGTGTAAATGTATGTGTATATATGTGAAAATGTATATAGAAGTCTGCGTGTTGTCCAGGGACCTCTGTGTATGCTTTAAAAGTTTATGTTAATGTGTGTGCTCAGAAACTCTCTGTGTATACATTCATATTGAGTGGGACTCATTTTCTTTGCCTGAACACCAATGGCTGTTCAGAAGCACAATACTCTCTCCTGAAACAGATAACAGACATTCCTTAACATTAAAAAAGAAAAAAAGAAAAAAAGAAGAAACAGAAGAAAAGAAGAAGAAAACAGGAAGTTAAAAAAAAGAAAAGGCTTGTCTTGTGAAGTATTTTGGTTTCCAAGATTGGTGTAGTGAGACAGTTTTCACTGGTAGAAATGGAGTTGGAAATACAGATTTGGATGAGTTTGGTGGCTGCTGGTGCGGCCCCTGCTGCCTGCATCAATGATTAACGTGGAAGAACAGCCTCGCGTCCCGATGCTGCTGCCGGGATACAGTCCACAGATGTCTGTTGAGAACATCTTGCACACATTCATACCATGTAGAGTGTCAATCACAATTTTTCTGTATGTTTAAACATAAACGCCAGGTTTCTCTAGTTTCATCCATTTTCCTGCCAAGGGCTCTTGATTTATTTCCCTTCCTTCCTTCCTTCCTTCCTTCCTTCCTTCCTTCCTTCCTTCCTTCCTTCCTTTTTTGAAAACACGCTTTCAAAAACACGCCTGGTTAGAGACCAGAATTGCCAGAACCTTCTTGTTGATCTACCAATACAGATATGTAAATCTGGAAGATGAAATTTCCCACCTAAGACTGTGGAAGAACTCCCTGCAGGTTCTTTATGAAGGCATACGGGGTGCTTTGTGGGGTGTCTTCTGTCTCCTGTGTAGGCCATGCTGCATGTCTTGGGATAAAGGACACTTACAGTGGACACAAAATGTCAACAGTATCTACAGGGATGCTCAGATCTATTTATCTCAAAGAATATTTGAAGCGATTGCTGTTACGTGTTGTCATTTTAAATTGTGTGTCACTGATGCTACCTGTACAACTTCGGTCCAAAAAAATAAAGCTCTCAGGGAGAAATGAAACAATGAGCATTAGAAAATAAAATATAGATGCTTACCACTCACCTGCCAACTCTTAGTATCCTTAAATTATATGACATGTAAAAAGGACTGTTACTGGTTTGTCTTTTGCTTTATTTATTTGTGCTCGAGTGTGGGGAGGGGCTGGTGTTTTCTCTGTGGTTTCCACCTATCCTTTTGTGGTTGGGTTTCCTGTGGAGAGAGTAGTTTTTCCTATTGCACTAGAATATTATTTACTCCCTAAATTGAGTTTTTCAGTCAAGTATCAAATATTTATTAAGCACTTACTATGTACCAGGCATAGTAGAGCTGTAGTGCTAAGCAAGACAGAGTCTCTGCCCGTCCAGGAGTTCACATTTTTACGGGGTTTTCAGGGACGCTAGAATACCAATGTGCATAGTATAGAAGGATCGTACTATTTAAAATAATCCGCATGAACTACGATGCTCAGTGCGGAAGGCGATCTGCGCTGCGTAAAAGCTGTGAAACAGTGCCCTAAGAATTGTCACGAGCCGTGGCTCTTTCCTTTTCCTTTTCCTTTTCCTTCATTGCAAACATAGCGACTTTCTACCCATTCTGTGGAAGTGAATGGCTCTTCAGTAAAGCAGTCACAGGTACAAAGCAGAGCTACCTCCCAGCCCCGAGCCACACAGTCTGCAAACACTGCACGGCTGCGGTGCTGCTGAGAGAGACTTGGCTCTGCCAGCTGGGAGGGAAGGAGAGGGATGGAATGGTGGCTTTCTCTCTCCCCGATTAAGTAAGTGCCTCTGTGTAGATTCTTTTCTCTTCGTAGCAGAAAAAGTGTGGCTTCGCTCAGTTTTGGAACTGTGGGAAGAGACTCGCCACAGAGAGCAAGTTTGTGTAGCGTGTCCCCTTGCCCTGTTTAAAGTCCTCCTCACTTGGCTGTGGCCATCCTGCTAGGCCTTCTTTGCCATTCTCAGTTTTGGTTTTCCTAAAAACTGTGTGCAGTTAATTCCATGTGCCATTGTTACAAACAAACAAAATCTACTTTTTAGACTGGTGCTGGTGTAAGTAGCCACTTTTCTCTCTTGAGTGTGTATTTTAAAGATTTTTTTAATAATGCCAAAAAGCAAAAGCATTATAATTTTTAAACTTAATTAAATGTCTCGTATCTTATTAGCTTAGTAGTTGGAACCACCTAGTCTTTAGGTGCAAGACTGTTGTTACAGAACTGAGAAAAAAAGATGTCATGTGTGTTATGAGACTGTACATTTTTTAAAATAGCAATATGCAATAAAGACGACTTCATTGGGTGTACACATGTGTTTTCTATGAATTATTAAAATAGCATCATCAAACTTCTTAGAGCATTCCAACATTGAATTTGAATGTTGCAAATCAGTGAATCAGAACTATAATGTATTTTTAAAGGTGTTCGTGCCGGAGCTAAAGGAATGTAATTTCCTATTGTCACTGTGTTTCGTGTGTCCAGACTATGTTGCTGCCTCTTTGTTTATTGTGGCACACCTACGCTTCTGAGTTAGGTGTGCTGGAATGCCAGCCTGCAGGATCTACCCCTTCCCGTTGGGAGGCCGTCCTGGTGTGTATCAGTACGAGAAACACCACCAGGGTAGCAGAAGGCAGGTTTTAGTAACATCCTGGAATGCAGAGGCTCCCTGCTAGTCTCCTTTCACCTCAATCCAGTTTGAAGGCAAGCAACTCTCAAGCCCTCCGAACCGTGATCTTTCTGATCTTTGGAATAGATTTAGTGTTCTGATAACTGCGTCAGTTTTGTTTGCTCTTAAGTTACCGGACAACTGCATATACCCAAACCTGTTCTCTGCAGCCGGTGTTCAGACAGGAGAGACATCTGCACGTCAGACAGCCTATCTTGCAAAGCGAGCACACCCTTGCCTCCTATCTCTGTGATAGGAGCCTTGCTTGCCCTCCATGTATGGATGGGGACATGACAAACTGTGAAGGCCTTAGATCATTATAGTCAGTTTGGCCTTACTTACCCAACTGAGGCAGTAGCTGGAGAAATGATCACTTCTAGCAGAGTGACATCTTGTGCTCTGTGTAGAACTTGACACCTTTTCTACAGCCTGATGTGGATTCATATGCAGTAAATTGGGTGTCATGTGTGTTCACATGTTGTATGAACAAGCTTATTTATACTTATATGTGCATACACATGGAGTCCTGAAATTGACACTGGTGTATTAATTCCCACCTTATTTGGGCAGTTCAGTCTCTTGTTGAACTCAGAGCGTGCCAGTTCCAGCTCCCTGGTTCTGACTAGTCTAACTTGCTATTTGTTCCGGGAATCCCTTATTTCTGCTTCCTGAGTGCTGGGATTGTAGGCCATCACAGCACCTGCCCTGTGCTGGGGGATCTTAACTCCAGTCCCTGTTTTCCAGGTAGAGCCATCTTTCCAGAAAGATTGGCACATTGGTTTGATCATAGTCATTCCAAATGACAGGTTCTGGAAGGGACAACTTTCGGGAGTTTCTGTTGGGTGGAGAACACAGCAAACTCTGAAAGCTGGGCAGCTCCTAGTCAGGTAGCTGAATAAACACAAACTTTGGGGTGTTTGGGATAAGGGAGGCAGGACTCTAAGTTCGGCTCATTAACTCTGGCGTTTACATTATGTTACATCTCTGTGTGCTCCTTCCTAATAATATGAGTTTCACTTAAGGTTAAAATTTTGTTGAGAGGGTAAGACAGATAGCTCAGTGGTTAAGAGTACTTATTGCAGAAGAACCAGTAATTCTGCATCTGGGTATCTAATCTAGAAAATAAACATTCACAAAAAGAAATACTGATGATATGCATATTGGGGCTTGAGAGATTCCACACTGGTTGGAACATTTGCTCTTGCAGAAGATCTGGATTCAATAACCAGCACCCAACAGTGACTTAGCTATCAGTAATACCAGTTTTCCAGAGGCTCCAACACCCACTTCTGGCCTCTTCAGGTACCATGCACACATGCGGTATGCAGCCAGAGACTTGCAGGCAAAATTTACCCATACACATAAAATGTTTTTGAAAGAAATCTGGACAGTGAAGAAAATGCCTGGCCTGCCCTTTGATCTCTTCCCTGGCGTGGCTTTACCACTGGGTTTTTTATCAACTGTTTCCATGGTATCAAACAAATATGCGCACAGGACTGGCAGACAAAGGTTGCTTTCTCTGTTGTTGATTTTGTTCTGAGAAGGTCTCACGGTGTCACCCACTCTTACATAGATGAGTTCAGGTCTCAGATTCAGTTGTCCTGTCCTAATCATCCTGCCTCAGCCTCAGCCTAACAGTGAGATCTGTATTTCTGTCAAACTTTGATGGGTTTTGGGTTTTCAGAAGAAATAAACGGTTCCTAAGGGGAGGGGGTTGTTCATATTACTTGTTAAAATTTCTTCTCAGGGGGTGCCATAAGCAACATCTACCCCTTCTACTAAAGTCCGAAGGATAAACTGGGGTACCATCCTGGTAACATTCACACTGGAAAATCTATGGGTGCATTGGTCTTCCTTACAAAGCATGGGTGAGGGATTGCTTACAGAGATGTGCTTACACCTCTCCTAAAAGACTGCACCTGGAAAGCCTTTACCCAGCAGAGATGAGGGCTTCCTCTTGTTTCCATTGATGAAGCCCCTTCCTAGTCTCCTCCAGCCTATATACTCTGGTGCCCCATCAACCCTGCCACCTGCAGTTAAGGCTGTGTTGTATAAGCAGGTAGTGGGGAGCAGCTGGATGTCCAGGGGAGCGTCTTGTGACCGCCCCCCTCACCTCCACCCCTCATGGGTGTAAACAGTCAGCCAGCCCAGCTGGGATGAGTCTTTGGGGCTCAGCTGAACGCCAAGATGGCAGCTGCTTGGCTCAGAGGACAGTCACACTCAATACTTGTGTTGATTAGTTCTCTCTACCTCCCTGCCTCTGCTGCTTTCTCTAGGAGGAGGAAGGGAAGTGGGTCAGTCTGTAACACTAATTTTCAGTGCTACTCCCCAGCTCTTTTATACTGATTAGGGTCATGTTGGACCTTTTTGTGCCAAAAAAAAAAAAAATCAGCAATCCCTTGTGATAGGGAGCATTTATATTAATGTCCTCACCCCAGCCTCCAGGGTAGAGAAACTTTCTAATTCTGATCGACTTGGGCTAGTCAGTGCCCTCTGAGATCAGAGGGAGTGCCCAGAGAGGATGCGGGACAAGGTTTCCAAAAAATACATGAAAGGAAGGGGGTATTTTTAAATGGAAGCCATTTTCTGCAGGACACCAAATTAATAATACACGTAAGTCAGCCATTTCCCTATGTGCCAGCAATAAACACAGAGTTTGAAAATCAAATAAAACCCCATCTCTCAAAATGAAATACAGCCTATAGGCACGGATCTAACAAAATGTCTGAGATCTAGAGGAGGGAAGTGAAACCCATGGAAGAAACTGGAAAACCGAAAGTTAAGATATTTCATGTTTGCAGCTAGGAACACTCGGGATATCAGTGCTTCCCAGCCCGAGTGATGGATTTGATGACATCTTAACAGAAATCCAATAATTTACTTTGTGCTTGTCGACTAACTGTATCTAAAGTCTATTGAGCATGCCCAATATTGACATTTTCTATAATGTCATTTACCAACTCTGTGATCAAAAACTGTGCAGTCTTGTTAGAAGAAAAAATAGTAATGTTTTCAGTAAACATGTGATTTTTTTGTGTTGAACCACATTCATTAGCCCTCATGTGCCGAATGCATCACAACAGGGTTGGACACATTAGAAGAGACCAGAGACCCCGAAATAGCCAACGCAGTATTGAAGGAGAGCAAAACTAGAACCTGGAAGATGTCTGCGAGTGGGAAGCCCAGACATGGAGCCACTTAAATATAGTCAGCTGATCTCTGGACAGTGGGAGCAGAGGGCACATAATGCAGTGACCATGAACAGACAAGGAACAGACCAAGGTGTATCCTAAAGAAAAAAAGATCAAATGACCAATGCAAACCAGAACTAAGAAAAACCTGGAGATGAGATGGAAGAAAGTCTGGCTCGAGTTTAGCTCTGACGTCCTGTAAAGACGCGGTCTATGAAAGAAAGAAACGATAACCCAAACTTTGCAAAGGTTTCTGGATTGGATATCCAGCCAAGTCAGTGGTGGGGCTCTCACTAAGCTTGCAGCAGGCCATGAGTCTGAGGCCCCAGCACCCCAAAAAACAAAGGGGCAGGAAGGAAAAGGGAAGTGAGGAAAACAAAATTCTATTCTGTGAAAACAGTCAAGAGAATGAAAATAGAAGCCATAGACTAGTAGGAAGTCTTTTCGAGTGACACCAGATTAAGGAATATTATCCAAGATGTGCAAAGAACCTTTAAAACTCAACAATCACAAACACCTGCTTTTAAAAGTGAACCAAAGACCTAGACACCTCTCAAAAGAAAAGCCGATGAGAAGATGCCCCACACTGGTGTCAAGAGGAAAATGAATGCAGATTAAAACAGTGAGATACCACTACACACTCACCAGAGCAGCCAAACTCCGGGAGAGAGCACCAAATGCTGGCTAGGATGCAGAGCAACCGGAGCTCTTGTTTACCGATGAGGAAGGGCTGAATGGCGCGGATTCATTGGAGAACAGAGGGACTGAGATGATTTGTGCTGTCAGACTCGAATGGCCTGAGAATGTATGCCTATGCAAGAACCTACATGCAGATCCTTAGGGCGGCTCAGAAGTCACCAGTATGGCTTTTAGTAAGTGAATGATTACAGGAGCGGATGATGAGGGATTGTCCGGTGCCAATATATATATTTGAATCAATCAAGCCATGAGAAGACACTCGGTGGCATGGTACTAAGGAAATGAAGCCAATGAAAAAAGGCCATGTACTGTGTGGTGACATTTATATGACTTCGTGAAAAGACAAAGCTGGAAGCAATTTAAAAAAATCAATGGTCACCAAATGGAGGGTAGAACAAGATTTTAGGGTGTGAAATACCCCCCATGTGATAGTACAGATATGGATATATAGTGTTAAATTATTTTCAATGCCATGAAATACGCAACCCCAAGAGAGGACACCAATTTAATCTTAGTTTTTGATGTAGGTAATGATTTATTGATGCAGGCTCATCGGTCCTTCTCAGGTGGGCTGCTGATGTGGGGCAAGGTGTGCTTGAGCAGAGGCAGAGAGTATACTGGAATCTCTGGCACTTGCAGTTCTGCTTCAAGCCTGAAAGGTCTAAAACAGAAAGTGGACGTTACAAAAATAAACCCCTGTGTGCGTGGCAAAGAAAAGTGTACACCATGTTCAGACTCTACATACCCAACCACCCACAGCATCCCAGCTAAACTAACTTGGGAGATTTTTAAGTCCTTGACTTTTCCAGTTTATCTAAAAGAACAAAGCCAGAGCTAGGAGGATGGCTCAGCAAATAAAGGCGCTTGCTGCCAAGCCTGATGATTTCCATCCCTGGATCCCCCTTGTTGGAAGGAGAGGACCAACTCTATCTAACAAGTTGACCCCTTTACCCCCACAAGTGTGCCATGGTAGCTGGGCATGTATGCCCACTGTGTGTGTGTGTAGCATGTATGCCCACTGTGTGTGTGTGTGTAGCATGTATGCCCACTGTGTGTGTGTGTAGCATGTATG